>NW_017731364.1:1929519-1988653 GCF_001890085.2 Hipposideros armiger | reverse complement strand
TCAGTTTTATTATTTTTAAATCAACTGTATTGAGGTATAATTTTCATACAGTAAAGTTCATCCACTATAAGTGTACAGCTGGGTGACTTTTGTAAACAGCTGGGCACCACCACCATTATCAAGACATGTAGAACGTTCCATCCTCTCAGAGGCCACTTCATGGGCGTGCTTGCGAAAACACGTGTGGGCACCTGAAACTAATTTAAAAACAAACAAACAAAAAAACTGTGTGCGGGAATGTCAAGGGCAGGGCAGGCGGTGGACGGTTCTGCCTGCTGCGTGATGGAGCCCTGAGCCAGCTGCAGGGGCCTGAGCCTGGCGGTCTGGAAGGCAAAGGTCCTTGTCTGATGTTTCAGGTGCCAGGAGCAGCACAAGGGGTGGTGCTTGCAGGGAGCGCTTCAGCTCAGGGGAGGAAGTGCTTCCTAACGATCAGAACTGACTGATGATGGAGCAGCTGCCTCCTGGGGTGCAGAGCTTCTCACTGGGATGTGCAAGCAAGGGCTGGGCTTTTAGAAGCCGTCCCTCACCCGTGGTGAACAGATGGTGGGTTTGAACATCCTGCTGGGTCCTCGCTGCTCCAGTGACACTAAAGATACTAGTTATTACTCTCTGCTTAGTGCATACTGGGCACCAGGCTCAGGATTTCCCGTGGATTATCTCCCCCCGACTTCCCAATAATCCTTTAGTATCAGTTCAATTCTTGCCATCCCCTTTCTACAGATGAGGAACTTGAGCGGCTGACACAAGGTCCAGCAGAGTAGGGAGTGGAGTGTCTGGCCTCAGAGACCAAATTTGTATCCCCCACAGGTTATCCCCTTAGATGCTGCCTCCTCTGAGTCACTTGGTTTCTTGAACTGTTTCCTGCAGTGGCGACACCACTACCTGGTGTATAAACCTGGTGGGTCACTTGGCCTCTCTGACCCTTTCCTCATCTGTGAAGCAGAAATAGCTAGAGCTTGGCTGCCTGGCCCCCAAACCCCAAACTCTGGCAGAGACACAGGACCACTGCGGAACGTGGCACACCCAGCACCAGGCCAGCGGCCTCTGGGGCCCTCCTCCTCCCAGCTCTAGGGCCTGGCATGAGCATTTCCAGATTGCCTTCCTTCTCTGCAAGATCACCTAAGCCAGCGGTTCTCAGCCTTTCACAGGGGTTGCCTAAGACCATCGGAAAACACATCTTTTCGATGGTCTTAGGAACCGAGACACTGCTCCTCTATCTGTCTCCAGGCCCACATGCACATACACCCACATACGAGTGCCCCTGTGAAAGGGTCATTCGACCCCCAAAGGGGTCGTGACCCACAGGTTGAGAACCACTGACCTAAGCGACCTGTTCCCCAAATACATCAGAGTACTTGTGGCCACTCCTCTCCACCCAGCAGGTCCTGACTGGCCTGGCCCCTGGTCTCCACAAAAGAACTGACTGGCCTCACTTGCTTAGCCACATGGGCAAAGCAGATCCTGACAGCCAGCCTGGCTCCCTCCTGCTGAGCAGCTCCTCCCAGAGCCTCCCCTTAAGAATTCTGAGCCTGCTAGTCTGAGCACCTTTGGCCCAGGCTCTAGCTCCACCCACTTCTAGAAGCCTCCTTCCTCAGTCGTCTCCCTCTTTCCTTCCTGGGTGAGTCAATTAAAGGGCCAACTGTTCAAGTACCTGAGACTTGATTCCCTCTTTTGCAAGTGCTTGTAACTTGGCGCACGTGGAGAAGTAGCCCCACTTTTCACTAGAGGAAACTCAGGCTCTGAGAAGTTACGGGATTTGTTCGAAGCCGCGTTGGGCTGAGAACCCGCCGAGTTGCCCTGGGTGGCCCCCTGCCTCACAGTTGTAGGGATTGCAGCCCTCAGGGTCCAGCCGAGGCCCACATGAGGTGGGCGATGGTGGAGCCTGCTTGGTGAGGGGAGGCACAGTGGACTTGGCTAGTCTTGTATTTTTATGATCATCTTGGCCGGGGACATTAGTCTGCCTCCCTTTGTGCTGGGCAGTCAGCAGGTCCTGCTGATTCTCTGGCCCCTCCTCCATCCCCACTGCAGCCCTCTCTCACCTGGGCTCCAGCACCAGCCGGCCTGGAGCAGCCCTAGGCACTTCTCTAGCCCCTGGCTCTGGTAGGTTCCTGCTCTGGGACCCCTGCAGCCATCCTGGGGCAGCAGGCTTGGGCTGCCAGGCCCAAGGCTCAGCTCAGTTTGGGGACAGAAGGGCACACCCAGGGGAGGACCCGCTTTCCCAGGACAAACAGAGCAGCAGATGGCTTGGGCAGCTGGTCTCTGGAACCCTGCAGCTTCAGAAGCAAAAATGATCGGATAGGGCCCTGGCCGGGCTCGCCTCCTGGCACCCCTGAGGGCGGACCACAGACACAGCTGCCCCCTGCACATGGAGGCTGCCCCGTGGGCCCAGCTGTGCTGCTGCTGCTTCTGCCAGGGAGAAAATGTGGCTTTGTTGACCTCAGGGCCTTGAAACCCAGGCAGGGCTGTGATTGGGATGAGACAGGAGTGGATCCAGCCCACATGTGGGTGCTGCCCCAGCCAGTTGGACACTTTTCCACATGGCCTCCGCCCGGTGCTCCTATGGGCAGGGCAGTTTCCTGCGTTCTAGTAGGGGAGTTGAAATCATTAAAATAGGTCTCTTTGTTCAGAGGAATTGAGGAATTATGTCTTCATCAAAGGACTGCTCTCCAAGGACACAGAGCTAGGCTGTGCCAGCCTTGTCACTTCCCTCCAGGGAGCCAGCTTTGCCTGGGGCCGACCACTGCCCCTCCCCACACCCATGCATGAATGCCCATGGGCACAGAGCCATGCAGAAAAAGCCAGACTACCATGTAGGTTTTTGCGATAGTCACTAGGATTTATTCTCTTGCAGGAGTTAAGACAAATTATTAAAAACTGAACAACACTGAGCCTTATTTTTCCTTCTCAATTGTAAGCAGCTGTGGGGGACTTTACTGTGCCAGGCGCTGTCCAGGCCAGCACCTCCCAGGGTCACTAGTGACCTGGGCTGGAGGCAAAATGACCGTCACTGGTTCTGGACCTCTAGGCCCCATTGAAGTGGCCCAGAGACAATACAGGGAACACCGGAGCGGAGGCTGGGCCTTGCTCTGTCTCCGAGGCCCAGCACACCGCAGGTGCTTTGCAGTGTGGGATGGGGAAGACCTAGGTGCTGATGGAACTCCTTCCTGACCCTGAATCCCCGTGCAGCCTGAGCCTGCTGCTCCTCTACAATGTGGGAGTGAGTTTCCGCTGCTACTGCCTTTGGGGGTCAGGTGAGCCGACTTCACAATCAGCACTCCGAAGTGCACGGCAGGTCAGCTACGCGCTTTCCCACCCCCGGAAGTGGCCATCTGGGGAGTGCACGTCCTCTGCTAGTTCTGTGTAAGGAGAGAAGGGCCTGTGTGGAGCTGAAGCAGGATTTCAGCAGTGGACATGGCCAGGAACATTTCAAGTAGCACGGGGCAAGGGCCGTGGCCTCTGCGGGGTCAGGGGAAGGAATGGCCGACCCTGCACAAGGTGGTGACCGTGTTCTCTGTTCCAGACAGGAATTCCAGCCCTGGACAGGAATGAAGCCATCGAGATCCACAAAGGCGAAACCCGCCACAGTCATCACAACCCACAGCTCTGGATGGGACGGTAGCCCTGGGGGCAGCTTCCAGGTCAGCCAGAAGCTGGTGCTACAGGGCGGAGGGCTGGGCTCCTGGCTGCAGGGGGGGTGGGAACAGGCCTTTTTCCAGGGTAGGCACTACGAGGCAGTATGGCCAGGGGCAGCAGTGTCTGAGCACCCACTTGTCCCTCAACAGACAGAAAACCAAGATACTTTGTCGTTGGCCAGGTGGGTGTCCCTCTAGTGTTGGCTTCTCTGGTGAGCAGGGTCTCTTTCCCTCCTAAAGCCTATTCTTACCCTTGACCACTAGTCAAGCACTTGAGACCACTAGTGACAGGCACTTGTGTGAGAGCGAAGATGGGAGGTGGGGACTGTGCAGCTTCCTGATTCCACCCAGGGAGCAGAACGGAAGGTCCGTGTTCCGTATTTGACCTAATGCAGTGACCCCGCCCACTGCAGATGTCCCCCCACGGACCCTTCAGGTTAGTAGTCAACTCTTGGAAGACAAAGTGGAGGCTGGCGGGAGGGAGTTACTTCCCCTGAACTGCGGGGAGTGGGAAAGCGGAGGAAAAGGCCTGCTGATATGTGGCCACATTTCATTTTTCAGGTCTCTGAAGTGAGGAAGAAGTTTGCCCCTAACCCCTCAGCCATTTTTCAGGCATCAGCTCCCCGGATCCTCAACGTGTGACTGCCCACCTAGAGGAGATCGCCACGGGGTGGGTCAGAAACACTGCCGCCAGCCAGGGCACTGGGGTGAGATCTTGGACCGATGTCCCCCGCCGCCAGAGGGGGAAGGGTCCTTCTTTCTTACTGTGGGCACCACTGCTTTCCAAGTGGCCACCAGGGCTGCAGTCCGGGCGCAGAGCAGAGGCACAGATGGCCACGGTACCACCCAGCTCAACTCTGGACCTCAGCCACCCTCTTCTTCCTCCAGAAGCGTGTGGAAGGCTTCTGATCTTTTTTAAATTGCCTCTTGGCCACTCTTCAGTTTTTAAATCCGAAGAACTTGAGGATCAATTCTATTGTGAACTGAATTGTCCCGGGGGGTAGAAGGCAGGGCTGAGAAATCTGGACATAACAGGTCCTTGAAAGAACGAGTAATGTCCACTCGGTTGTTCTCCCGGGCTGCATGAAAATTTTATAACTCACAGTAACCCAAGATAACGTCCTTGGGATGTTCCTGCACATGGCCCCCATGTTCAAGTTGTAGAAGAAATCTTAGGTTATCACCTGCCTGTGACTCATGATGCTGCTGAGTAACCTGGAAGAAGTTTCCAAAAGAAAGAGACTATCGTAAGGTTCCAATTTCAGAGACATAGGTTCTTTATGGCCAAGGTGACCCTTACGTTTTCACAAAACATTTCTTGGGAAGAGTGCCTGAAGGAGTGAATGAATGAATGCCACTTACCTTGTGGTAAGTTCCTGAGCCCCACATTTTATTACTAACTCTAGTTTTTTCCCTTAATATATTGGTAATTAGAATGGGACTGCCATCTGCACTGGCTAAGAACGGGAGTGTTTTAAAGAAGGCAGCATTAGCCTCTATCCCTGGAAGACCTTCTGACGTTACCGGCACCACCCAGTCCCCTCACATCCGCCTGCTCTTTTACAGGGAGCTCACTGCCTGTGGAGGAGGCAGCTCATTTTGTCCTTGGAAAGCTCTCTCCAGACTTTCTCCATCGATTTGACAGCGCAGCCACGTGAACAAATCTGGTCCCCTCTTTGCACAGCAGACCTTCACACACTTGGCGTTTATGTCCCTTCTTAAAAGATTAGAAGCACAAGCTTAGGCCAGTTTTTGGTCAGGATGCTCAAGGATTTCCCTTCGGATATTTATCCTGCTCCAGCCCACAAGTGGTTCTCGTCTGGTGAGCACTTACTTCAGCTGCAGGAGGCGGCGTAGGTGGTTCTGGTCTTAGAACCACATCAGAGTAGAGGTGGGGCTGTTTTCAGCTCAGGCTGCAGAGGGGGTTGGTTGTCCCCTCAGAGGTGCTAGCTCTGGCAGGCACAGCCCTTGCCCTCATTCCAGCAAGGGAAATGCTCTGAATCATTTTAAAGGGAAAACCAAAACCATATGCTTACACAAAGGGTTCTCTTATTTCAGACTTCATTGGTTTGCATGTTAGATGTTTCTGAGAGAAAAGAGACTTCCTGCTGGGCAGTTAGTGGGAAATGAACAGATTAACCTTACAATCTCAGATTTTACTAAAATGCAAAAATGTACTGTTTCAATTTGTTATTTAAATTATAAACACTGCACCTTTATCCTCCTATGATTTCCTTCATCCTCCCCTTGGTAATAAGGACTTGATGTACCATGGCTGCTGCTGGTGCCCGTGGAGGCCTGTCAATCCCGAGCACGCTTACTTCAGGCAACAGTCCACACTGGTGTTCTATGTCGTCTTTCACAAAACCCAATCTTCTGTTTCACATTTATCCCCTTCCCCCAGGAGCCGAGGGTAAAAGGACTGCCTTTGAAGCTAGCCTGGGACTCAGATCTTAACTTGTCTGCTCACTGGCTGTGAGCAGTTTAAACTTCTGTGCCCTCCTCTGCAAAGTGAGGCAACTCCCCTACCTTGCTGAGAATTGGTGTTTACTGGGTGCTCAGTACTGTAAATGCTGACAACTCACAACTGTTGTAATTCTTTCCTGCCCAAGCACCCCTTCCCCCTTTCCCAGGGAGCCGGCTCTATTCTCTTGTGCAGCTTTGGTCCATCTGCTGCCACCGACACAGGCCCTCTCACGAGACCCTGCCCGTCACACTGCAGCTGGCAGGGTCCTTTTCTCCCCCCCGAGACTGCCTGGGCGGCTCATTCATTCCTCTGCCATTCTGTCTGCTGTACCTCAGTGGGGACAAAGCAGGCCTGCCCCTCCTGGCAGCGCTGGCACCTCTGCAGGAGGCAGGCCTGATCTCAGCGAGGCATGCCGCACGCTGAGTACCTTTGTGCAATGCTCCAGGACAGACAGCTTTTCACAAACATCCAACCTCCACCTTCCTTACTCAACTTCATTCATTATGAGAAGATCTGGGTTCTAAAGGAGAAACTTCCTCCCACTCACCCCAGGTCTTAGTAAGGCCTAACATCATGCCACTGGAGTGGCCTTACGAAGCTACCGAGACAAGTCCCAACCATGGGCCCCTATGCACCGCATATATAATACACACAGGCCAAACCAGAAAGAAATGCACTTGAATATAGATGGCGGTTATCTTTAAGAAGGGGAATAATGGGTAATTTTTTAATTAATAAAGTTTTACATCTTACTATATTTGCTAAAGTTTCTATATAAGAAATTTTGTATTGTGTAACGAGAAACATTGAACAAAATAAAAACTAGTTCAACCTGTTAGCTAATGTCAGCCAAAAGAAAGAGTTCAACATTAATGATTCCATAACCAAAGCCTGCACTGCCAGGAGCCCACCTCCAGCAGCCGTGGGGCTGCACTACAAGGCCCATCCAGAGGGAAGCCCCCCAAGAGCCTCTCATCTGGTCATTTAGGGCAAGGTCCCACCTCTCTATGCTCTACGGTGCTTCAATCTCAGAAAAACCCATCACAAATACTAGTACTTTCATACTTGTAATTACTCCAAAAAGCAGTGTCTGAGAAAACCCTGGCCCTGCTGGCTGGTGGCCCTTGGCAGAGGGGGGAGCCACCCCTATGAGCAGGGCCCACCCCACTGGCCCATTCACCTAGGCTCCTTCAGTCAGTAAGAGGGACTGCCAGTGACACTGCTCTTTCACTGTCTGTTCTACGGCTCCTGTCAAAACCATGGCTGAGACAATGAACATTCAGGAAGGGAGCCTAAGCAATGCCCTTCCTCCCCTTCCTCCAGACCATTTGACTCCCTAGAGGTCGACACTTAGCGAAGTCTGGTCCCCAGAAAGCTACACACCTGGACTGTATCACAATGCCTCGTCCCTGCAGGGGAGGCTTTCAAAGCCTTTAGTTCTTCGTAAGCATGGATATAAAAAGCGGTCCTTCTGAAATGTTTCTGCATTTTTGGTCATCTTTTGCCCATGATGATAGCAGATGGTCACAGCCGGACTGTGTCACAGGAGAAACTTCTTTCAGGCCTCAGCGTAGACCATGTCTATGCTGCCAGACAAACCAGTGAGTTTCGTCATCAGACAGCAGCCTTGGCTTGGAGGGGGCTCTGAGCTCAGTTAGGCAGCTTTCCCTTGCCCTGCGCGGTCAGAAATCATCATGTCCAGGATCAACATGTATCTTCCAATTTTTCCTTCCGACTTACGTAACTGTCATCCTTTATCTTGCATAGCCTCAAGTTCTTTTTGGAAAGAAGTGGAAGAATGAAACACATATAACACCGGTATCTTTGCCCTATCCCAGCCCTTTCTAACCTAATGTAAGAAGACCCCTCCCAAAGGGTAGTGCCTCAAACTCAGAAAAACCCATCGCAAATACTAAAAGATTTATTGTAGGTATTTTTGTTACACAATTATGTTACACATTATGAATACAAATACATTTGAACATTAACACAGGGAATGTTAAGTCATTTAATAGTTCTTTTGCAAAAAGATAATTTCTTTAGGCTTTCACGCCTGTAGTACATGATTGATTCTCATTTGGACCAAATCTTCCGTCCTGTAAGCTGTCACAGTCCACTGCTGAAGGGATCTATACACTTGTCCATCACCCTTGCCTGGAGTAGTTCATGTACAGACTAGCCGAGCCTCTCCTACTATTCTGTTATCACTAAGCCAGGGCCCGGGTGCCTTACCAAACAGACTTCCTTCCTCAGATGCTGAATAAAAAAGGGTAGATTTCGCATCATGTCACCTCTCTGCCTTCTTTTCCTGACTCAAACATCTACAGGACTCATGAAAACACGAATTATGTGGCTTGGGTAAGTTTTTTTTTGATGTTGACTCACAGGTTTCAAATTGTCTTCGAGCAGCTTCCTGAGAAGAACCTCGTTGCCTTCCTTGCACAGACGGTTAGGAAGCCTGGGGTAGAACCTCTAATGGCGCTGGACAGCACTGCTGGCCTGCCTTCTCCTCTTCACTTCTCCCTTCCGCCTGCTTGTGGACAATCTAGTCTCACTGCTTCTGAGCATATCCCTGTCTCTTGGCTTCCGCCGTCATTTTTCTACCTTTAAGGCACCCACAAGTGTTTCTTTGAAACTTTTCTTCTTAGGAAGAACTTGACAGAGAACGGTACACAAAATCCACTGACAGGACGAACAATCCTAGCTGGGCCTGTCCCAGGGGCTGCTCCCCACTGGCCACTCGACATGGATCCGGCAGCAGAAGCTCCCGCACCCCGCAAACGGTGTGGGCCCGGCTCTCTGCCCGGCACAGCACAGTTGGTACGAGTCTGCTAAGTGTAGGGATTTGGGGGTGCTGTCTGTTACGAATACCTTAAGAGCTTCTTGGCTACTGTCAAACCTTTTCTGACCTGCCCTGGGCTCTGTCTATCTGATACTGGTTGTAGTAACGCTCCTGTGCTCCATTAAAACAAAAGGATCCTGCTCAGCCTGCGACCTCCCAGGCCTTTGTTTTCCGCACCGCATCGGCGTGTTCTGTAGCTGACGCACGTGGGCTGAGTGCGGAGCCTCCAAACCACAGCCACCTGCTGGGTGCTGAGGCCCAGAGGGTAACGGTTGGGGCTGCCTGTAAGCCCAGCCTACAGAATGGGTGAAATCTCTAGCCTGCCAGACTCATGTGCTGTCTCCTGGAGGGAGACTCAGGCCCAAGGTGTCTTCCTTGAGGACAGCCAGGGGAAAGACCTGACACACATGGCCGGGCCAACTCTGGGACCCTCTCACGGAGCTGCAGAGTGAACAAATGCAAGCTGACACAGCATGCACCCACTCCCAGCTTCACTCTAGAATCAGGAAGTTTCTGTCCTAGAGGGATCTGACCTGGGGCCAAACACACTGGTGTTACACTGAATTAAGTGGAGGCAACGGTTTGATAGCCACGATATCCTGAGGCACGTGGAAAGCAGCCTCCGTCCCCAACTGGCAGAGTCGTCACAGTCCAGAGCTTTGTTTGGATCCAGCTCTGGACCCTGCTCTCCTGAGCGCGTCTTCATTCCACTCACTGATCTTCATTCAATATCCCCATGTGTTTGTTCGTGAGGAAGTCCAGAAAAGGAATGTTGCAAATGGCCTGGTGAATGTTACTCACTGTAATTTCTTTGGGAACCCTGGTCCAAAAAAACAAAGGCTGTTAGGTGCAATTCGCTCAAGCATCTAATAATCAGTTAATTTATCTACAGGACCAGCTCTTGCACAGGCCCTGAAAAAGAGGATAATGATGAGTGACAAGGCATGGTTTAGGGCCACCTGAGGGGCGGGGAGTGGCCAGGTACAGTCTTTCTCTCTTCTTTCCTATTAATTCCTTTTAACTTTGGTGAAGATTTGGCCTACTCTTTTCAGTCAGTGCTTTTTAGGGCTCAAATCTGACTTCCCAGTCACAGGTATGAGACTGATTTCAAAAAGCTGGTGGAATGATTAAGAAAAAAAGACTCTGAGGGTTGAGAAAAGAGGAAGTAAAGTGGAGAGCAGGACAATGACATTTTTGTAATTCAGTCTTAGCAGACTGAAAGCTGAGCCAAAGCACCACAGAACTCTGGGACCGTATTTCCCGTCACTTGGAAAGATGGGGAGATGGGCGTTAGGCCAGGCCAACTGTGACGCTGAATGTTCTTATCTAGGGCATCCAAGTCCCTCCCTGTCTCCACAGCGAGGACGATGGAGGTGAGTGGGGGCAACAGCAGGTGCTCAGCCTCCCTGGATTTCAAGCAGGATCATGAGCAGCATTACTGGGACTCCTGTGTTTCCCCTCGCTTTTTCTTCAAGGCCTCTTGTATCCTGCCCAATGCATTGTATTCCTGTGAAGTCTGATATCTCCCTGATTTAGGCCTCTGCACATCTGCAGGCACTCTGTTATAGTTTCATAAATTTAAGACAGCCATTAAGCACAATGAGATAAAATGTTTCCTTTGAAAGGGACACCAGGATGTGGAACCAAGGCCTGCGTACCACTCTTTCAAGGCCCAGGAAAAGAACAAAATTCTGCGTCCCAATCAGTGGTAGAGAAGCAGCAAAGATGGTGGTGAACCTGTGGGCTTTACAGCCAATGAGATCTGAGTGTGAATCTAGATTCTATCACGTGTCTGCTGGGGAAGCCAGGTAAGATTACATATTTCAAAGCCAGGTTTCCCAATTTCTATAATGGGAGTAAGAGTTCTACAATGAAAAGCAAATTAGGTAACATATGTAATGCCTGGCTCCAACACCTGATATTTAATGGACACTGCTATTATCTTTAATTGCAAAGAGCTGGTATTCCACGTGGTAACATAACAGAGTCCTGCTGAACAGTGTCTATGAAGCAGTGACTGGGGAGATACCAGCCTCTGGGCAAAGCTGAGCTTTCACAACCAAGAGGTTCCCTCAAAATGACCAAGCAGACCCTTCAATCTGTCTGGCTCTGAGAATGTCCCAAGCACTGATACCTCATCTCCTACTGGATTGACTGAAGTATAAAACTTCTTGATGGGCAACTAAATGGTCAGGAAATCTCTGTAAGCCCAATACCACCGATGAAAGAGACAATGGTACCTGTTGTGGGATGCTGTCTGGTATCCAACCGCCAAAGCCTGCCTCAGGATGTCGTTCACCAGCTGCTCTGTAGCCTGCAATAGAAGGTGTGTGACTCCCCAGAATGGCCGTCTGCTTGCGGGCCAGAGGGGGGCATCCAGCCCCATTCCACACCCTAAACTTTGGAAACAACTGTATCTAAGGATCAAAAGCCCTCAAGAGAAAATTTAAGGTCCGAATAATAGGCCACAATGATAGAGGCTGTGAGTCTGAGAAATTATGAATGGGGGTAGTTTTCATTAATCAGATGCTGTTTTTAAGGAAAACAAGCGAAAGTGAGAGTTATTTGTGAGGCACCCCCGCTGTGGGAGGAGACCCACCAAGCGAGGAGCTGCGGAGCTCAGATCTGACTGGGTAAGGAAACTGGTTTTTGTCATCCCCTTGCTCGGGGATGGCACAGTTGTGGCTCTTTGTTGTTGTTGTTGTTGTGACATGTGGAGAAACCCCAACGCTTTGCCTTTGTCACCTCCTAAAGCAATGAGAGCACTGACTCTCACCTCAGACTACTGAAAAAGCACTTGAAATGGCACTGAAAGATATTGTTAGAGTGACACCAGCAAAGAAATTATTATTGGAGATGCTTCAACACTCAGAGGAAACATAATCTAATTCACTTAAAAATCAGGGGGGGAAAAAAAAAAGAAAACTTGAAGCCTGAATAAGATGACAAATCTTAAAACGTGTCATCTCTATTCTATTGCTGTCCTGTCCCTTACTCAAAACATCTCTATTCTTACTCAAAACAGCCTGGCATCCCGACTGCCCAGTCTGGTGTCCCCTCGGCTGCCAGCAGGCACCCACCTTTAAAACCATGTCCTCTACCACCGACGCATACACGTTCTTGTGAAGTGCCACAGGCTGCAGGGTGATTCCAATCTGCAAACGCAAGAGAAAGCCATTTGCTCCTAGCTCTACAGTAAAACAGCCTTTCTCCAAACAAGAACACTTCTTTGATACCCAAAGAGATGTCGGGTTGGAAGAATAACTACAAACTCATGAGGAAGTCATGGGAGAGGATGTGTTTACTCTAGTTCTTCCATGTTTCTGAGTGAATGCTGTTATAATCCTGCATTTGCCCCTGAATCTCCTTCATGGAAGAACATGGTCAGGACATGCCATGAATCCTGATAATGGGATCAACATATTGGAAAGCTTGGAATTAGACTTTAAGGCCCTATCTGCAAAAGGTAATGAAGATAGACTTGGAAATTGTGTCTTGCCCCATTTTTCACTTCCTCCCGCAAGTGAAAATAAATGCTCTATTTCACTCTGGGTCCTCAGAAGCTGTGTAGGTGGCAGACGCTACAGAGCTGGGTGGGTAACTAATTCTCTCCCGTGCCATCAGGTGCATCCATACCACAGGCAGAACACGCGGGAGCTATCAAAATGTCAGGGAAAGCTTAACCTCTGAAGTACTTGGAAATATTGTGACATGCCTCGTGAAGGCAAGGTGTTTCTACTGAGGCAGATGAGAAAAAAGGAGATGAAAAGTAAAAAAACCTGTCTATTATCTAGCTGCCTTTGCTCCAATTCCAAGTTCAACAACCAACCTTTCCACATGTAATTAATTTCTTGCCCAAGGGCTCTGGTGTGGGAAGGCGGGTGCCCAGAAAGCATACCCCGGGTGTTATCAGGCAGAAGTAAATCATACATTTACTTCACCAGAAAAGTCTGCTGTCAGCTTATAAGGCTGAACGTCTGAGCATCTCGCACTTGGTTTGCGCTCCAGCAACATCACAGGCCACAGCCCCTACCTTCTGTGTGATGTCGCCAATAAATTCAGACCCTGGTGTTGGCGGCAGGTAGAACTTCATTTCTTCCTGTTTCTCTTCCTGTTCTTTTTTGATGTTTATCTGTAACGGCTCTGAGAGGTTGAGGACATCCACCTCCTCCTCATTCTCTGGTTCCCTCTTCTGAAACTGCTGCAGGTCCTCCAGTTTCCGGCAGAGGTTGTCAGCCGAGGAGAATGACGACGGGAACTCTAAATTAGAGGTAATCAGTCTTGTGACAGCTGTGGTGACAAAAGGACTTTCCATTTCTATAAGACCAACAGTCTGAGACCCAGGGAAGGAGGGTTTAAGTATCAAGGGAGCTGACCTTTTTTTTGGTTCTAAAACTCTGGATCTGTAATTATGGGAACTGGTAATTCATGAGGTAAACAAGTACAGAGACAGGTAGCTTGTGTTAAGATGTATGTGATGTAACTGCAATATTAGACAAAACAGACAGCACATAATTCTGACACCAAAAAGAAGGTCCTCTGCCCACCCCTCAAATATTAATAATTAAACTGATTTTTTTTTTTCATATTTGAAATCTGGAAAATTCAGAAATGCACAGTAAAGAAATAAAAATCACCCATATTCTCTCACTGCTCAGAGATAAGTATTGTTAATATTTTAGTGTGCCCCCTGCATCCCGTCTTTACTAAGATGATTTATACGAAGTCTAACAAAGAGTATTAGAACTCTGAAGCTAGCAGACGCGCTGGGCATCTTTTAGTGCATCCGTTTCACTTTGTGGATGAATAAGTGAGGTCCAGGCCAGGTACAAGGTGGGCTTACGGGCACCAGCGGGCTGGTCGCACGCCATCCCGCTCCGGCTGCTGCCGTTTGACTGGCTGGATGGGCGCTGACAAAGTAATCAGTCACAGTAACAGAAAGCCCAGTGTGTATGAAATATAATGCTTTCCATATACTACCAGTGAAGCCTGATGTAATCAACATGCTCTCTGCTCTCCAAAGAGCTCAGACATGTAAATCTGCACAACCCTCAAGGTTCTGAGATTCAGTGTTGCTGGAGAGCAGAGAAAGGAGAGGTCACCCTGCATTTAGGGCTCTCAGGAAAGCCTTGTACGAAGTCTTAAAGGACCCCCATAACCTCCCTGTGCGCCAGGTTCCCTCAGACCGGGAGGTGGAGCTTCTGTTTTTCTACAGAAATGGGGCTGGGAGGAGAAAACAACCCTTCTTATTCTTCAAGGTGAAATTCAAAATATTCTCCCCATGTATCTTTTATGCTCTGCTCCCTTGCCCACCTGCCCCTCATCCAGCACAGCTGCTTGTGTCTTTATCATAAAACAATTCACTGTATCTGCAACATTATTAGTTATTTACACCTGTGCCCTCAACGCTGGGTAGCACACTTCCTAGCTAGGTCTGGGAATAAAGTAACAGATAAGACAGTGTCCCCATCTTCAGGGAGACTGGACAGACTCATCTTTGAGGGGTTATAAGGTCACAAAGGAAGGAGAAGTAATTCCACCTGGAGGAAGGGAGGTGGATGAGCGAAGTCTTCCTAGGGAGGAAGACTCCTGAAAAAAACAGAGCGCGCCTAGTGTATGGCCTGGGCCAGAACAGAGTGGTGGGCACACCACCTAGGTACAAATAGTTCTGCAGGGACTGTACTGGCAGGGCGCACAGGGTGGGACACGTGGCCAGAGGTGGAGCAGGCGCCTGTGCCCCACAGTAAGTCTTCGAGTCCTAGGGAAACTGCTGGGACTGAGGAGGTCCCAGAACCACGGAGGCTGAAGAGATGGCCGCATGTTGGGTGTGCCGAGGATGCTCTGAGCCCCCTGAAGGCTTACCTGGCTCGCTGTCGATCTGGGTCAGCACATCCTCAATAGAGTCCCCGTCGCTCCGCAGGCTCTCGGGATCAGGTGGGGTGTAGCCGTGGCAGCGACACCAGTGAGCAATGTGCTTGGTTTTAAGGGGAGTCAGGTGGTGAAATCTTGCATTCTTCTCCAGTATTTCTTGTAAGACTTTTCGCATCGTCATTGCTCTTTGCCACTTAAAAACATTTTTTGAACCATAATCAAATTCAACTTAGCAGCATGTTCCAACAAATCACCCAATTGTAAATCACCATGTTAACTTGTTAGAATTATTATTTTTTTTTAAGAAAAACAAATCTGTGTTACTCCTCAGTTTAAAACAAAACTAAAAGAATTTTTACCGAATGCTTATAAAATAAAATGTATCTCGTATCTTTGGCCTATAAAGTTTTCACCTGGTCTCAACCTGTGATCGCCCACTTCCTCTCCCTCCCCAAACTTCCCCAAATCCATCACACCGACTTTCTCATACTGTCCTAAAAGCATGCCTTTGTACATGCTATTTCCTCTTAGAATCCCACTGTTTGGCATATATCACATTGTATGCACTCAATAAATACTTGATTGAACTTTAATATACTGAAATTCATTTAAAAATTTGAGAATTTTACCAATACAAGAAAAGAAAGTAGACAGACTTTCAAAGGCTAGCTACAATACAAATGTTTGAAGAATCAGATTTTTAATTGAGGAAAAAATTCTACTATCAAATACTTAACAAAATATGCTGCAAATTTTATCATTGTTCCATATGACAAGGTTGATGGAAGCAGCCCGAATGCCCATATGTTTTGGTTTTCTCCCCACAGGCTCTCAGTAATGGGTGCATATTAAATAGGCAGACATGGCATTACCTCAGCAGCTCTCCTTTTTCCAATGTTCCAGCCATAATACTGCTCCACAGACTTTGCAGAAAAACAGCTGGCATCTTCACCTAGAATGCACATATCCAGCCAACTCTGAATAAAATGGTTATGACTTAAATAAAACCTTATTTGCTGAAAGCACGTCCAAAAGTTTCTTTAGGCCTCTTTATTTAAGTTGCTCCTTACTGGCAAGTTCAGATGCAGTATAACACAGAAGATGGGCTTTTTCTTAAAATAGATGTGTGTACTCAAAACACCTCTCCTTGTGAAATCAGCTTCTTTGGTAGAGAAAGAATCTCCTGCCATGAAGCTATTAAAATGAGTGGAAATGGCGTTCTACCAGGAGCCAGGAGACCTGCGATGGAGCCCTGGCGCGGCCATTAACTCCCTAAGTGGCCGGGGACAGCCTACATCACCTCTCTGGGCTTCAGTTTTCTCCTCTGTAAAATGAGACTGTTGGGAAAGATGGTTTCTGAACTGCCTGTCAGCTTTAGTATTTGTATTTGTATCTAAATTTAAAAAGGGGAGGGTGGGTGGGAAGGAGAGAGGAGGAAGCAGAAAGATTTTTGAATTTTATTCTGCTGGGCTAGGAAAATGTCATTACTTCGAGCTACCTCTAAATGGCCCCTCAAATATCAACAGAGAAAAAAAGAAATCATTTCTTTGCTATTACAGTTGGGGGGGGGGGAAAAATAAGCAGGGTAGTCTGTACTTGGCCTATACTTTTCATCTTCCCATGAATGTGATATAATCTGCTCATCACTTCCCTCTAAGTGTCCATGTGATCTTGCCCGACAGCACACACCTAAGGGCTGTCAATTCTGTGAGAACAACTGGGGCTGAGAAGCCAATTATTCTGGCTAGCCAATGATGGGCAGTGACAGAGCAGACTTCACTCTTGGAGGTCATGACAATCGTGCATTTCTGCCAAGTGCGTGATAGTGCGTGGGAGAGGAAAGAAGAATAGCTTTGGAGTCAGAGAGAACTGGGCTATATCCTGCCTCACCACCCATAGCTACTGATCTTGAGCGAGTTGCTTATCCTTGCTTATCCTCAGTTTTCTCGTTTGTAAAACAGAGATGACATCACCTATCCCATAAGAGACTGGGATTGAATATGACAGTAAATGTAACAAGCCTGCAGAGAGTCTGGTGCATTGTAGGCAAATGCTAATTTCTTTCCTTATTAATAAACATTAACAACTAATGCAGTTTTAATTATACACAACAGATTTATGATTTATATACAAAAATAAATGTCAGAAATTCCTTCTATAGATCACAGTGAAGACAATACATGATTAACCAGTTGACCAAGATATTTTGAATCCTAAAACCCTGCAAATGAGCAATAGCTGTAGCAAAAACCTCCTTAAGATAACTACCACATCAGTTTCAATTTATATACAAGTGATTTAAGTGGACTCAATATGCCAAGTAGGTCACCTCTTAAAAAACAAAATGCATCCGTATATTAAGTAAAACTGTCTTACTTTTTGCAGTGATTAATGGGATCTTCTTTACTACTGCTGTTAAGAGTTGCTGGATAGTCTCTAAATGGTCTATCCTGAGAAGGATAAAAGAAAAGAAAATCAAGGTTGTAAATACACACAGCATTTTCTGGCTATATATATATATATATATATATATATATATATATATATATATATATATATATATATATATATATATATATATATACATGAATTTACATACATATTCCCCTTTTCTGAGGGAATTAAAACTTAAACCGATTATATTGGCAGGTCTTTCCTTCCACAGAGCCCTCTTTATAAAGGAAGATCATTCTATGCTTAAAAAAAAAACCATGAAGACTAAATAAACAGATGAGAGGGCCGGCCGAGTGGCGTGTTGGTTAAGAGCTGGCTTGGGACGCCAGAGGGCCCCGGTTCGGATCCCACATATGAGGGCCAGTGACACTGCCCTCTACAGCTAAGATGCTGAACAACAGCTCAACCTGGAGCTGGGCTGCCGTGAGTTGCTGGTGACAGCATAGGCTGCAGCCCCTGCTGTAGTGGGTTGCCATGGGCTACTGTGTGTAGCCAGCAGCCAGTGTGAGCGGCCAGCAGACAGCGTGAGCGGCCGTCCAGAAGCCGGCGACTGATCTGCCTCGCCCGAGAAGAGTGCAATGATGGTGCCAACTTGGGCCAGTGAAGCAACGTCCTCCACAACTAGACTGAAGAACAAAAGGACAGCAACTTGTCTGTTTCTCATCCCCCAATTCCCCAATAAAAATCTTAAAAAAAAATAAAATAAAATAAACAGATGAGACCCCAGGAATAGCAACTGATGCAAATATCACATTTTATCTATATTTGTAAAAAGCCACTAATTTCTTTTCAGTATGACTACCACTGTATGGTAAAATTCGATCATACAGATACCTATCTTAGGGTTGCTTAGTACAGTTCATGCTGTCACCTATCATGTGAAAGTGGTTATTTTTCTATTGTTGCCAGCAGTTTGAGATACATCAAAGTATGTGGTCAGAGGTGGGTTCCCAATTTGGAAACTGAAAAACCTCATGAAGTATTTCTAGAAGAAGCAATGAGTGCATATGGCCCATGAAAAGAGAGCTGTTTAATTAGGCAGGTGTGTAGATACTGGGACACAAAATTTGTACACACCTGAGTAATTACATCATGAGGAATCCCATACCCAAGGATTCAGAAAAAAAAAAAAAAAAAGTACATGCTGGCAAGCTCCACTGGAGGGAGATGTACAATTCCACTTGAGGCTTCTGAGGCGACAAATCAAGTGCCACCTCTAGATCACATCAATGCGTAAATTAGACTCTTGCGCTGTGCGTCGAGTGGTAATACTTGTTCACACAGAAGGTATCCACCTCTAAAGGGGCTTATCTCCACACACACACAACTTTATATATACTGTCACAGGCACGGCTGTTAGAAAGTATCATAAAAATATCCAAAGCACAACTTGCTTAGAAAAGACTAAAATAATTACTTAATGACATAGTTTCCAAGCTCAGAACTTTCTTCTGTTTTCACGGCTGTCTGGCTCTCCTGAGAGAGGCAGCTTGGCCCAGGAGTTTCTGGTTCAGTCTTCACTACAAGGAAGAGCAACAAAAAGAGAGTTGTTAGGCTCAATGATGAAAGGACACGTGCAGGCAGCAACAAAAGCCCTTCCAGTGAAATGCAGTGAGGAAACTGCCACACCAGCTGTTGTAGGGGCACAGCTAGGGGACTGAGATGGCGCCTCTCAGCACAGGGTCAGCAGACAAGGGAAGAACTGTTAGCCTGGGTCTCATGGGGAGCAACTCCAGGCTCATGACAAGGCAGGGCAATAAAATGGCTTTGTAGACGTTTCTTAAAGGGCCAACAACATTGCTATGTAAGCTCCTCCCCCCTGACCCCCAATCACACACTTGAACATTGTCACATTAAAACACAACACTGGCCTGTTCTAAGCTCTAATATCCTTTTGGATATTATCTCTCCCACTGAGTTTATCAACTTTCAGCATTATTTCAGTGTTCTGAGATAAAAGTCAGAAAGCAAAAATCAGATCCAGATCCTCTGTGCTAGGAAATATCCAAGCTATACTAATAACATCAGGCTTCTAATATTTACTAAATCTATTCTTGATGCAAGACAGGTGCACATGTCTTCCATCACTTCTACCGTCTTCTTTGATCAAAACACCAGGACCACACACTATGCTTCTGTACCAGCTTCCCTGCTTTCAATCCCTTCCCCTTACCATCTATCTTGTACATCAGCACCAGAAAACTTTCCTGAAGGAACCTTTTAGTGTCATTTCCCTTTTCAATCTCTTTTGGTAGTTTCCTATAACAGGGATCTACAAATGACATCTCCTAGTACATCTTTTCCCCCCTTTTTATTGCTGCATAACTAGCATAAAGTGTGCAAAAATTCAATGTACAGGTCGATAAACTTCCCCTATGTATACACCTACTACTCCAATCAAGACACAGTATTTCCAGTCTTCAACCAGACTTCCTTATGCTTTTGGCAGGTTGTCCCCGCCAGAGATACCACCTTTTGTCCACTCAGAATTTCATGTACCTGGAATCATACTGTACATACTCGTTTGTATCAGCATCATTTTAGCTATGAGAAATCAGTGTGATGGGCATTCTTGTATGTCTTTTGGTGGACGTATGCACACATTTCCTAGAAGTGTATTTGCTGGAACATAGGGCAGATGTATGTCTAATTTTATTAGAAACTGTCAGACTGTTTTCCAAAGTGATTATATTAATTTATTGTCCCACCAACAGTGTGTGCGAGTACCAATTGTTTCACATCCTTACCAACACTTGGTGTTGCCCATCCTTTTAATTTTGGTGACAGAATGGTATCTCACAATGATTTTAATTTGTATTTCCTTGATGACAAATGAGACTGAACAACTTTTCGTATCAGTTTTTGATCTTTAAAAAAACTAGTGCCAATCTTTCCATATTGATTTTTAGGTCTGTGTATACTCTGTCTATGATTCCTTTGTTAGATGTATCTATTGCACATATCCTTGAGTCTGTGGCTTGACGTTCACTCTTAATTTTGTCCCTCTGATGAAGTGAGGTTCCCGTTGTGAATAAAGTCCAATTTATCAATCTTTTCTTTTATGACTAATGTTTTTGTGTGTTCTCTGCCCAGGGTCACAAAGGTATTTTCATATTCTCTTCTAGAAGCTTTACTATTTTACTTTTCACATTTAGGTCTATGATGCAACTCAAATTAATTTTTGTTTATGGTGTCAGGTGGGAGCCAAAGTTCACTGTTTTCCCAAATGTATATATCCAATTAAGCCAGCGCTGCTTATTGAAAAGAACATTTATTGTAAGTCAGGTGACCATACATACGTATAAGTCTATTTCTGGGCTCTCTTTTCTGTTCCATTAGTCTGTCTATTCTTGAACCAATACCACACTATCTCAATTACTGCAGCTTTATAGTACATATATTAATATCTTGTCATCTAAGTCCCCTAGTTTTTTGTTCGTTAAGACTGGCTCAAGCTATTCTAGGCCTCTGTATTTACTTATACATTTTAGATTTAGCTTGTCAATTTCTATGCACAACAAAAACAACACTGTAGCGATTCTGATTGGAATTATATTGAATCTATATGTCATTTTTGGTGAGAGTTTTTTGTTTTTTTTTAAAGATTTTTATTGGGAATTGGGGGATGGGAACAGCGCTGGGGAATTGGGAGAAGGGGATCAGACAAGTTGCTGTCGTTTTGTTCTTCAGTCTAGTTGTGGAAGACGTTGCTTCACTGGCCCAAGCTGGCACCATCATTGTGCTCTTCCCGGGTGAGGCAGATCAGTCGTTAGCTTCTGGACGGCTGCTCACGGCGGCTGCTGGCCGCTCATGCTGGCTGCTAGCTACTCACTGTAGCCCATGGCAACCCACTGCAGCAGTGGCTGCAGCGTACGCCGTCGCCAGTGACTCACGGCAGCCCAGATCCAGGTTGAGCTGTTCAGCATCTTAGCTGTAGAGGGCAGTGTCACTGGCCCTCATATGTGGGATCCGAACCGGGGCCCTCTGGCGTCCCAAGCCAGTTCTTAACCACTGCGCCACTCGGCCGGCCCTGGTGAGAGTTGTTAATGTCAGGTGTTTCAATAAATTAATATGATGTATTATATTTATAATTAATTATCCATAATTTTAAAATTATATTTATAATGGTATATCCTTCCATTTATTTAGGTCATTTTAATTTCTCTCAGAAATGTTTAGTAGGTTGTTAGCATTTAATTTCTATACAGAAATGAAAATTATTTTTATATGTATATTGACTTTAGTTGAGTGATCTTGCTAATTTCACTGTTTGTAATACATATTCCCCCAACCCCTAGTGATTCCAAGGCTTCAATAAACAGAAAGAAGTCCTCAGAAAAAGTTCAGATACTTCAGAGTTATGGGTGCAAGTACACTCACTCTAATCTGGCACTCAAATAATTATAGAATTATATAATGAGCAAGCTGAGACAGCTATTCTACTAGAAAAATGAAAACATACTCTCAAAGGCTTGTACCTAATAGCCCCAGACTGGAAACAATTCTAATGTCCACCAACAAGAGAGAGGGTAAACAAATTGTGGTACACTCCTACAATGTGGAATACTGCTCAGTATCATGGATGAATCTCAAAACATTATGGTAAATAAATGAAACCAGATACAAAAGAATACATGTCCTTCCACTCATATAAACTTAAAAAATAGACAACTAATCTATTGTAATAGAAATCAGAACAGTGGTTACCTGTAGGGGGTGAGAATTGACTGTAAGGGACACAAGGTGATAGAAATTTCTATATCTTTTTTTTTTTTTTAAGTAGTGAAAGAGCAGTTTATTAGAAGAAAAAGTACACTCCAAAGAGGTAGAAGTGGGCCCGAGCAGAAGGCAGTAGCTCAAGAGTCATTATTAGAAGAGAAAGTACACTCCAAAGAGTTTGAAGCAGGCCCAAGCAAAAGCATGGCTCAAAAAGGCCAGAAATTTCTATATCTTAAGTGGGATGTTACATGGGTTTATACATTTGTCAAAGCTCATCAAATGGTATGCTTTGTATTTCACTATATAAAATTTTACCTCAATTAAAATCATAACAGAGATGTTCTGGCCCCAGTCTAAAATTAATTGAATTAGAATCTACATAAGGAAGGCCTATGATATATATACCTACTATTGAAGAGAAATACTGGTCCAGCATTTCTGTCATCAGCTATCTGGATCAGGGGTTGGGAAACTTTTCCTACAAAGGACTAATCAGTAAATACTGTGGGCTTTGTGAGTCATGATTTCAGTTGGAACTTGAGTAGTTCGACCTCTGAGGTTGCAGCACATCCAGAGACAATACGTAAATGAATGGGCATGGCTGCATGTCAATAAACCTTTATTTAAACAACAGGCAGCAGAGTAGTTGGCCAACCCCTTACAGCATTAGATGGTCATGTTTAAGTTACAAATCCACCTCTTCTCAAGACTATTATGAGAGATCCTGGCATGCCTGAAAAGCAGACATATTTCATATTCCAACTGCACTGCTTTCTATACTTGAGAAATATACAGAGTATCTCCAGACTTCAGTGTCCTCATTTGTAAAATGGGTGTAACAGCTATTCTGAAGTACTGGGATAAGTAGTGATATAATAAAGTAGCTAGCATGGTGCCTAGTACATTTTCAGTTACACAAGACAGCTATCACCATTATTACAGATGTTATCAATGTCAAAACGTGCTGTTCTAATCCAATGCACTATCTTAATCTACTCAATGGTCAGAAATGTCCTCAACTTGCCAAAGTCTGGTTCTACCTAAACCTCCTTTACACGTCTATATACCCCAGGAGTCCCTGTTATTGGTCTACTTCCTAAACAAGCACTGAGTCTCTGTCCCTACTGTCCACTTAGCCTGGCTTGCCCCTGGACCTCTTCACAGCTAAAAATCCTTTACTCTTTGAAAGTCCAGGTTATAGTCCATGTCCCATACAGGGGAACAGTCCATGTCCTATCCCTCTCCACACTGCCCTAGCCCTGATCAGACATCCAAGATTGAAATATTTCAGCATTCACTTTCCAGGACACTTATCCTGCATTTATAAATCATTGCTTACTCTCTTCAACCTGATTATAAGCTCTTGGAGGACAGAAATGATGCTTTATGTACCTGTATGTTTTTCTCAATGTGAAGTCTACTACATAAACAGTACATATTTTTGAGGTGACTGAGTCACAGATGTTGAAAATTCAAGGGATTCAGATTACAGTAATGTCTTGCATAAAACTTGTGGGCAAATAAGTTGTGAGAAACTACATACCTTTTGTAACAGTTGCTGGAGCACAGCTGGGGACAACTGGTGCTGGGGCAGCTACAGGCAGAACAGTAGGTGATTTATTGGCAGAAAATGACTGAACCACTAACAGGCAAAAAAGGAGGGGAGGATATAAGAAATACAGAAATTATTTTAATGAGGATGCTCTAACTCCCAAGTGATAACCCCATTTTCAACTAATAGCACAAAAACAATCTCAGTAAAACAGTACAACAGAAATGATAGGGTCCTTTTTAATACAGTGAGTTTGACAAGGTGGGTTGTTTACTATTCGTCTTAGGGTCAATGAGCCATTATCTTCAACTGTGGAAATGAGGACTTGTCATTAAATTAAGGAAATAAAAATCCAACTAACCTGAACGCTCATAAATGCCCCAAATATTCCCCCTCTACTTAACTTTAGAAATATGCAGCTATTAGAAGCCAACGGACCACTTGGGCTTTACTTTCAGTCCCAGAGTTGGTGCTCTAGAGTTCAAGGTGCCAGGGAATACTGCAACAGCTAAAGGGCAAGCTGTAACATGGGAGGAGCAGAACCAACTGATAGACCAAACTTGGCACTTTGCCCCAAGACGGGCCTAGAGACAACTACCTACGACAGGCCCACCGGGAAGGACTTACCTTTATTCACAGGCATCAGTATAGTCTGCACACCTCCCGATGTATTTACACTGAGTGGTTTGAGCTGGCTGGGGATTGTCAAGACAGCCTGCTGGGGATTGGATTGACTGGAGTGAATCTTTAACAATCCTAAAATAAGTTGGAAGATAAGGCCAAGTTGAAGATCAGATGCTTCCTGAAAGTTCCTGCTCTCTTTACCATTCCTACTTTCTTATGAGACGAAGTTCTTAGGACATTTACCCTTTCAGTAAACAAAGAGCTAGAAGCATGAGGCAATGGTTGTGGCAGAGTTCACAATGAAGCAATGGTATGACAACAATGATTTATTTTTACCGTGCCATCACAAATACAGAAATTTTTGGAAAAGCAGAGCTAATAGCAGAGATAGTCATCCAGAGTTCTACTGCAGAGACAACCAGTATTGAACATTCTGAGGCAGTTCTTTTCCACGTTTGTTTCAACAATTTGTTTTGTAAATAGCTGTGATAGGTACAAACGATATAAAATTTTGTATTTTGATTTGGATAACTGTTGTTTTCCTACATAAAAACCTTCTCTGGGGCTGGCTGAGTGACGCGTTGGCTGGGGGTTGGCTTGGGACACCAGCTCTGAGCAGCAGGGCCCTAGTTCGGATCCCACATGAGGGCCAGTGATGCTGCGCCCTCTACAGCTAAGATGGTGAACAACAGCTCGACCTGGAGCTGGGTTGCCGTGAGTCACCGGGGACGGTGTAGGCTGCAGCCCCTGCTGCTGTGGGCTGCCATAAGCTACCGTGAGTGGCTGGCAGCCAGTGTGAGCGGCCGTCCAATGGCTGGCAAGCAACTGCCTCACCCGGGAAGAGTGCAATGATAATACCAACATGGGCCAGTGAAGCAACGTCCTCCACATCTAGACTGAAGAACAAAAGGACAGTAACTTGTCTGTTCCCCTCCCCCAATTCCCCAATAAAATCTTAAAAAAGAAAACCTTCTCTGGCTCCTGACTGCCTAGCGAAAGTTTCCAAAATTAGTTTCAAAGCATTCAGAGTCCATTTTAATCTGGTCCCAATTTATCTGCATCTCTTTCACACCATCCCTTTACAGCTAATCTTTCTATTCATCATAACTTATAATTTCCTATCTCTGTGTAGCTCCTCTTTTTCAAACATCAGATAGTTTCAACTTATCATTTTAGAAAGGGTCATCCTCTCCCACTTTCCTTTCAAGGTCATTTCCATATTCCCATTTCCATTATGGAACTAGTGTAGGCAGTCAGAGGGTTAGTAAAAAGTGACCAATTTTATTGTGAGAGAGCACATAAGACACAACACAAACACATTGTAACATTTACTTAAAAACAGCATCAGTGGCCAAAGGTACTTTAAGGCACTGGAAAGCAGTTGGTTTAAGGAAAGGAATGATCTTAAATACTTTCTAGAACAAAGCCTTAAATAAACAAGGAAATCTTTCTTTGGAAAAGACGAGTGTTAAATCAGTTAAGTTATAAATATTTACTGAGCTGTGCCCCTAGAGAGTATATACAATGACCTGGTGTTTTCATATTTTTAAAATTCTGACTTCTTTTAAAATATTACATGCTTGTCAGCCGGAAAGTAAAAAGCATTAAAAGGCTTAAAACTAAAAATAGCCATCCTTTCCTCTACCTCCCTAGCCTCATCTAGTTCCCCAGTAGCATCCAGTTTAACCCTTCTGGTCCTTTGGTTCTTTTAATATTTATCTCAGTAGTTTTAAAAGAATGTATACATTGTAGGCCTTGATAAATTATGATGTAACATTTTCATGTTATAGACTGACTTACTATTTATAAGGGTAGATAAGCACTTTAAGGCACTTATACCCTTTCTTTCTTAATACTCCAGTATTGTTCTCTATTGGTCCAAAGAATACCATAATACTATGATTCCATTTTATCTTCTGGGCTTAATAATTTCTTCCTTTTTCATTTGCTTAGTTGTCTTTCAACATCTTCCTCAGTCTTCCTACCTCCTTCAAGAATGCTATAAATTACCCCTTAATACAATTCTCCACATAATCAAATCTCCTAAATAATTTACAGCTCCAGGCTGGCCGAGTGGCTCAGTTGGTTAAGAGCTTGCTCAAGAGTGCGAGCTCTGAGCAACAGGGTTGCTGGTTTGATTCCCAGCCCGAGCTGAGTTGCCACTGAGCTGCCAACAGGTGGCAGGATGGCTCAGCTAAAAATAATAATGATAATAATAATAATAATAATAATAATAATAATAATAATAGTTATTATTATTATTATTATTTACAGCTCCAATTTTTAGAAGCAATAGCCTTCCTGGAGCTCTCTGATCTGCTCCAATTTGGACTGTTGCTTTCTAGGCCTGCGGTAAAGATCTCCTGGGGACATCCTTCGCTGTTACCCTGGAAGTCCCCTTTGCCTTCCTTCTATGTTGGATCCTGTTTTCTTCCTCTTTCTTGGTTGACAGCTCTTCACGCTGGTAAAACATATGTTAGTAATGTCAGGAGACAGGGTGCATAGGGAATACATTTGAAACTTTGCCTGTCAGAAAATATTTCTATTCTCACACTTGGTACTGGCTGACTATAGAATTTTAAACTGAAAGTAATTTTCCCCTAGAATTTTGAAAAGCAATATCCTAGCTTCCAGCATTGCTACTGATAAGTCCAATGATAACGTAATTTCTGAACTTTTCTTATTCTGATAGCTTTTAGGATCTTCTCTTTGTCCTTGGCGTTCTGATTTCATGAACACATTGTGCCTCTGTGTAAACCATCTTTTATTCATTGTGTTGGACACTGACTGTGCCTTTTGAACCTGGAAGTTCGTGCCCTTCAATTCTGGGATAAACTGTTCCCTTTCTTGGGTCATTTCCTTCCCACTAGTTTCTGTTTTCTTTCTGGAACTCCTTTTAGTCTGATGTTGCCAAGGCTCCCTGATACATCACCGAATTTTCTTTCATAGTGTCTACTTCTTGGTCCATTCCCTGATGCCACTCTGTGCCCCATAGTTAAATCTAAAGGCTGCAGCCAGTGGTCCTGTTAAAAGGTAAGGCAGATCATGTTACTCCTTAGCTTAAAGCCTTCCAGTGGCTTCCCTTGGAGTAAAAGTCAAGTTCTTAAAATGACCTACAAAGGCCCTGCGTGATCTGGCCCCCATCACCCAGATTCCACCTCCAAGGCTCGCTCTCCTGTGCTCACTCTGCTCCAGTCACAGCGGTGACTAACCTTGTTCTCCATAGTTTATAATGCACACAAAACATTTAACTAAAAAATGAATGGTCAATAGGCAATAGTTTGACTCTTTTATGACAACGTGATAGGGAAAGTTTCAGCAGCAGCATCTAATGAAATCAGAACTTAAAGCAGGGACACTTCATGTATTGCACGTTAAAAACGTAATCATAAAAGGGGAGGGCATCCGTTTCTTACAACTGTCACTCCTGTTTCTACTCCAGTCTTGACATGGTGCTTCCAAACCTTCAGTTAGTACAGCAAGCACTCCCTGTGCTAGAACTTGATCCATTTTAACTGGGAGGCAGAAGTCATGGGGAAAATATACTGGTCTTAAGCTTTTCGTCTCTAACTACACCCAAATAAACAAAACATAGGGGTCTGGTTTAGAGTCATGTATGGAATGTAGTGATTGTAATAACAATAACAAAGAACAACAATATCCACAATCTTTTATCTAAAGGTACTAAAGTATATGTGTGTATTTACTTGTATGTATGTATGTATGTGTGTGTGTGTGTGTGTGTGTGTGTGTGTGTGTGTGTATCAGTGATATTCAGGATTTGTGTTTATTAGTGCCAGCTGGTATACTGTTATCAATCTACAATAAGACATTAATCTGTTACATTAATACAGAAATTATGAGTGCTCAGAAACTTTGGCGACAGTTTGGCATTGCTGTGGCATTCTTTATTACATTTTACAGAAGTATCTGTACTGGATTAGACAAACAAAACTGATCTCTCAAGTTTGAGAAGCAATGTTGTATATTATATCAGCCCATGGCATTGGGGACAGCATGGTATAATCAAACACATTAATATTTCTGTGGCAAAACATGAATATTCATATAGAGTAGCATAAATAGCTTGTCAATAGAGGTCCGATTTCACCCTAAAATTAGTTATGAAAAAAAACTTTGGTTTTCATAGGTTTTTGGATTTTAGAATTGCAGGTAAGGGAATATGGACTAACAACAATGATAATACTGAAAATAACAACAGCAGCAATTATTTATATAATGGCTAGTAAATGTCAGACATGTTTTTATATAGTAACTTATTTAATCCTCTCAACATTATGGGGTAGGTATTACTATCAACCTCATTTTATAGCTGAGGAAACTGAAGCAAGTTATTTTAACTAAGGCAATGTGGCTCTAGGATTTGTGCTGTATGTTACCCAACAAAGTAAAAGGTACACTTTTCTGGGGCCCTTTAGTGTGGGCACAAAGCTATCATGCATCTTATCAGACCTCAGACATGTCACTCTAACACTACCCAATATAACTAATGTTAAAAATCATGACTTGGGAAAAAAAACAAAGAAAGAAAAAGAAGTTACCAGGTGCTGTGGGGAAGGAAAAATGGGAGTTATTGCTTAATGTGTATAGAGTTTCTGTTTGGGGTGATCAAAAATTTTGGAAATAGGTAGTTGTGATGGTTGCATAATATTGTGAATATAATTAATGCCACTGAATTGTACACTTAAAATGGCTAAAATGACAAGTTTTATGTCAGGTGTATTTTACCAAAATAAAAACATAGTTTTAAAAAAAAATAATTACTTGGAGTCACCAAGGCTAGTTTATATTTCACCTGCTTTGTTTGTGAAAGCAAAGAGATGTGTGATGTTTTATAATGAGTTCCATTTAAAACTAGTAATAAAAAAACCTGATACTTTAAGGTCTGCACAAAATAACATGATAAAATACCCAATGGGATTCCAGATGGCTAAGGTTTTATTATATCATTAAAAAATTATTATTCAATCTTCAAAACCATCTCAGACTTAAAAATTTATAGATTTTAAATAAGAATAATTTATCTAAAAAGCAGCTACCTGGAAAAAGTTGCTGACTTAATTATTTTTAACGACTTATTATACAAAATATTGTTTAAGACCTTCCAAAAATATTCTAGCCCAGAGAAGTGAGGGAGAAATAACATCATTGTGTACAGCTGACCTGACACTGTGGCTTTTCCGGAGATGGGGTTTGTGGTAGACACCAGGGACGTGGCACTGATGACAGAGGGAGCAGCAGCCTTGCAGGTTCCCACGCTGGTCTGGCTCACACACACTTGTTGCTGCCCCGAAGTTTTCATTACAGAACCGACAGTAGATGACGAACTGGGAGCTGTTCCTTCTGACTGCTCATCCGCAGGGCCAGGAATAACAGAAATTAAAAAGAAAGCAGTGTAACTTACTTAGAACAGTGACTTCCATGTAGCATACTCAATCAATATTACCTATTAGCTATTATTACCTACCTAGGAAATGTCATGCCATTTGAAAGGATTTCTGGGAGTGACCAGCTAGCTCAGTTGGTTAGAGCGTGGTGCTGATAACACCAAGGTTGCTGGTTCGATCCCCGCATGGGCCACTCCTTAAAAGAGTCAACTATGCCATTGTAACATGAAAACAATGTGTAACCAATGACCATGACTGTTCCCCAATAAAATTTAAAAAATAAAAAATTAAAAGATTTCTTCTCTAGTTCAATGGGTCCTACACTTTTAGATTTCATGGACCAGGAAAATTTTAACATTAGGAGATATCACAGGGTTACCACATTAAAAAAAAAGTTGACCACCTATTATATTATAGGTTGTTTCAACACTAAAAAATGGAGGATGGATATAATCTCAATGTAAAACTGGAATAAAATGAACTTTATGAAAAAATATAATGTTTTAAAGTCAGTCACAATCATTCAACAAATGTCTACTACATGGCCCAGAGACAAAAGCCCTCAAGGAGAGGGTTACCAAATTGTGATGACGCCATAGCAGGCAGAGGTACAAGGCACCACCACAAACGAGAGAAAAGTGACTACTTCTCCTAGGGATGCAGAGGGGAGAGTACTGGGAAAAGCTTCAGGTAAAAATATGTTGTAGCATGTATCAGTACTTCATTCTTTTTTACAGCTGAACAACAGTCAATTTTATGGCTACAAAACATTGTTTATCCAAACCAATAATAAAAAGACAATAAATAACCCAACTAAGTAATGGGCAAAGAATCTGAATAGAATCTGAATCTGAATACCATTCTCTGAAGATTTACAAATGGCAAAAAAACCACACGAAAAGATACTCAATATCAAAAGCTATCAAGGAAATGAAAATCAAAACCATAATGAGATATTACTTCATACCCACTAGGCTGGCAATAATAATAATAAAAAAAAAATAGACAAGAACAAATGTCAGCAAAGATGCAGAAAAGCTGGAACCCTCATCCGTTGCTGGTAGGAATCTAAAACGGTGCAGCCGTTTAGGAAAACAATTGGGCAGTTCGTCAAAATGTTAAAGGTAGTTACTATATGACCCAGAAATTCCTATCCTAGGTATACAGCCGAGAAATGAAAACATATGATTATACAAAAACTTGCAAATAAATGTTCATAGCAGCATTATTCATTATAGTCAAAAGGTTTCAGAAATAACCCAAATGTCCATCGACTGCTAATGAGTACAGACTTTCATTCTGGAGTGACAAAAAAATGTTCTACAACTAAGATAGTAGTAATGGTCGCACAACCTCGAGAATGTAATAAAAACCACTGAATCGTACACTTTAAAATGGTGAATTTTAGGGTATGTGAATTATATTTCAATTTTTTAAAAAGAGCAATACGGCCCACTGGTGTGCCTGCTGAATATCTTCCTTCTGTTTTTACTATTTTTATGTTTCATTATGATTTTCTACTGTCATGCTAATTCTCACCTGTTGTGCAGTACCATTTGCTGAGAGGGCCACCGCAGGGGAAGTGGCAGTTGTGATAACCCCTCCTGCTACTCTCAGCATTGTGGTTCCAGGCTTTGAGAGTTGTGAGGTGGCTGGCACAGACTTCAATGTGCCATCAGATATTTTCATTAGAGACGCCTGTCCCCCAGGGGCTGCCTGCAGAAACAAAATGGGTTGAAATAATCACGTTACCCAGGTTAACAGGCACAACTTATTACTTACTTATATATGCCCCTAGAATTACAGCATGTCCAAGAGAGTCTTGCTAGTCAAAACTATATGAAGTGTTTGTACACTTTTCCAACAAAGTCTCAAGTTTATGGCTTTTTACTTACAAATGTTCCTTTACCCACTAATGCAGAACAAGTAAATGAATGCAACTGTAAGTCGCTTCTTGGCAGCAGTGTCTTCAAAGATACCAGACCATTTGTTATCAAAATAATTCAGTCTCAAGTACTCTTAAATGTACATATGACAAAAATCCAATATCCATTTCATGCTTTGAGAACTGTTTACCTATATAGTCATAAAAAATGCCCTGTTTTTAATAAATGGTGTCATACTATCTTATCCTTCTGTACTTTGCTTTTTTCATTTGGTAAGATTTTGAGATCTAGCTATAGATTCTCATACAGGTGATTATGATATTCCCTCACCCAGTTAAAATTCTGTCATTTTTCTTTGGCTTATACTAAAGAATGCTATAGAAATACGCACCAACCCCCAAGAGCATCACTTACTGTACGGATAATATGGCTGAAAACACCTATTACACTATTCAGAATCTCCTATATGAGGTCCCTCCAGAGAAATTTTAGAGTGAAATATCAAGAAAATCTTTCTTTTAAGGAAGTACTATATGGTTACTTTTTTTTGTCTCACAAATAGTATAAACTTTATGACTGATCATGCTTCTCATTTTGCTTTGGCAAATTTTATTAGCTCTATAGGACATTACTATTTGCATATCTAAATAACTCTCTGGCCTTACCTTCTCATTCTACTTGTATTTCCCAAATCTCAACATTTTGTTCATATTTTTCTATCCTATTTTATTGTTACTTTTCTTATGTAACCTTAACTTCTTTGTGGAAAGAGATAAATTGTAAATATGTAAATAAATGCCACGATCACCACATATTTGGGGTGTGTCTATTTACCTGGGTGAACAAAGTAGTTTTTTGTCCAGAGATGACTTTTAATGTTTGCTGTCCTTGTGCGGAAGATGTGCTTACTCCCAGTGTTCCTTGGACCACTGACCCAGTAGTCAATTGTTTTCCAGATGTCTGGGGTGATGGCTGGCCAACTAAAAACGTCCCCTTAAGTTAGAAAATATAAAGGCTTAATCAGTAATTTGTTAAATTCAAGTAACTTGCTCTGATCCTTTAAATCACAAGGTCCCATGTTACAAGTTACAATGCTTCCCTTCAATTCTGCCACTCACTCAAAATAACTGAAAAGAACATTTTTGAGCTCGGTGTCACTACCAACCGCAATCTCTACTTCTCCAACTTTGCACAGTAGTTACAGAGCAGACTGTTGGAAACCCAAGTTTTGCAATCTAGGCCTCAATACTGGACTTAATCATTCAGACTGATAACTTTATTCATCCTTCTCAATTAGAATGTCTGGGACCAAAATTCCATTACTTTCCTTAGAGGAGAGCTAAGACTTTAGCAATAAGGGGAAGTATGGTAGAAACCTGTTCCTAATCTTGAATCCAACCTAACTCCAAATACCATAACCTGATACCATCTCTTTGGTTACTCCCTTTTAAGAGAAAATTTCCAACTGCATATTAATACTGTTTATTACCTTGTGGATAGGGAGGCATTAGCAAAGAGCTGGGTTTAAATCCAAACTCTACCACTGGATTAGCAGTGAGGCCTTGGATGAGTTATTTAAGTCTTTCTAATCTCTATTTCCTCTTCTCTCAAAACAAAACAAGTTCAAAATAACACAGATTTATAACATGGCTAAAATGTTGGTACTGACCCGATCCCAGAGCTATAATGTGAATCCATTACAGTTAAAGGCAGTTATTAAATGACTAAATGATTTAAAAGATACCAGTCACAATGGCCAGACCTGAGGCGTTTGCTTGAGGATGTAGGATGTGTAAGTCAGGTGCTGGGATATCCCTCCAGGGCCCGCGGGGCTCTGGGCCCCTCCTGCAGCTGCTCCTCCTGCACTGCTGCCACCTCCACTGCCACCGCCTCCCCCTGCACCACCACCACCACCACCTCCGGCAGTGGAGCCAGACTGCAAGTCTGCAAATACAGTGAAGGATGACAACATCATAAAAAGCATCAAGAAGAGGCTTAACGGAAAAACAGGTGAGCCCAGAGATGTCTCCTTTACAGCACCATTCCTTCCCTTTCCTGCTTTCCTCCTCCTTTCTGTGAGGAATGGAGTGAGGACTTCCTAGAGGTGAAGACTGACATCTATTTACTTTCAACTGAATGACCACTGACTAATTCAGCTCTGAGTACAATAAGAACTTACGCGTATCTTTGACAACTGTTCTGACGTAGTTGATCTTCAAGAGTCTAATACAGACATTTTCTAGCCAAGTGTTGATTTTAATCAACCCTGGAATGTGCTCAGAGAAGTGCTTCCAAACTTTTTGGCATCTGATTCAATTTCAGTGAAACTGCTGGAATTTAATGTAATTTTACAGTAATCTCTTTTTGGTCTCCCCCACCTTGGAAAAAATTAATTTTCCTCATATTTATAATGATTGCAGGGCCTCATTCTTTTTTGCTTTTCCAATTCTACTTTAAAGCCTTTGGACCCTTTTTACTACCCTTTTGGTGACATAATGTATATTAACTAAAATCCAAGTAGTTTTCTGATGAATTTTTGAATACTTACACTGTGCTTTTCTTATATAGCTAACTTTTTGATATACCACTGCTTAGGTATGAGGAAAATACCAAGGCGAGAGACTGAAAATCACCCATTAGAGTAAAATAAAAATGGTGATTAACTTACACGCTACATTTGGGCAAGACTGGCTAATTTCTAATGAGCCAGATTGCTGTACCAATTGTACTTCTGATTCAGAGAGAATTCCTCTTACTCTGTTCAACACTACTCAAATTGCTTTTCTCTATATGTCAAAGTAAAAGTTTATATAAGTCTAGATAAGCCACCTAATTTCCTTGGGGCTTTAAGGCTTATAAAATAACGCTGAGCCTGTATTTCTCTTTCTATCTCCAAACCTAGCAAATGTAAGCAGCACATCTTAATAATGGTAAGCAGAGACACTTGATTCCAATCCCATTACTACCCTCTTCAAAATAAAAATAGGTTCCAGTTAGTGGATGTAGACAGACCACCCCAGGTGTCACCGGTTTTCAGACACCACCGAAAAGACCTCTTCTTCATCTACAGTTCACATCTACAGCTCTCCCCCAACACAGCCTCAGTAGCCACACCGTTTCAGTGTCATTTGTCCCTTCTCCCAACTGAGTAGGTAAACCCAAAATAACAGTGCCACCTCCTAAGACTATGACTATTTAAAGCTACTTCTAATTAAATTATGTGTATGTTTTAAGTGCACTTGGGCACTGCACCACCAAGCAGAACTACGGAAATGCTTCCTAAAACAGGTAAGAGCTGCCCCTGGGGTGGATGAGATGAACATACCCAGAGACCCAAGAACCAAAGGATTTAGTGATGGACTAACTAGCATTGTTGGTGGCTCTCAGGATGGCTCCTTGAGGGATCAGCAGCAGCTTTCCTTTTCCTGAAGGGTTTTTGCTGTTGGTTGTAAGGTAGAGTTTGGTACCAGGAGGCAAATTTGCCAAGTTGGCCAAGTTAGTGGCTGGTAGCTGCAACGTTGCCATTACTAAGACAGTAAAACAGAAAAAGAGGAGAAACAGTAAGATACAATGGAACTGAAAGCAAAGTGAACACATAATAATAAAGTAATTAAAAAACACTAGCAAACAGTAAACTCTAACATTTGTTTACTAGAGGCACAATGCTTTAAAGGCTGATATTCTTAAGTAGCTTGCTAATTAAAAAATAATTTACTAGAAGAGCCTGCTATAAACTATAAGAAATTTATATTTGTTTTTAAATAAAGCGACCGCCCAGAACAGTTCTAGTTCACACCTAAGTCCCACTGTAATTCACAGGGACTCTTTTTACTTTTAAAATTACTGTGGTTTAGACAATCAATGAAATAACCTCCCTACCTATGCATGAATACACATCCCCCACCGGCTTTAAAGCCCCTTTAGTCAATTTCTAGTAATCAATGAATCTACTGATTTGAAACAAGACTTCTAGCCTCCCTCACTTTCTAAGACCTACAAAATGCTACAGTCAACTGGCACATATGCTATGAAACTACAGTGCATCTTTTTGAAGTCTCCTCTATGTCAGAGAGCTTTCATTTACCCCTAAGAATTTACTTTTTGGTGCCCGTGGCTATAAAACCTCTAAACATGAGTCTTAAATCAAATTTTCTACAGTTTCTCTGAATTCAAATCTCCACAAAATGAGGGCTACAGAACCACATGAGTCACCACAGGGAAAGGACCCCACAGCCTCCAGCACCTTACACCACTGTGTGTCTCTGCCACGGCCAGGGGTGCAAACCTCTGTGGTGGGCCACCTCCCCTGAAGTCCTGCCTGTATGCTGCACACAGTTCCTGATCTGAACCAATCTCATACCTTCCTCCTCCCCACACTCTTTCACCACACCTCCAGGAATTCCTGCTATGATCACTACACCCTCTAGAACAGTGGTTCTCAACCTTCCTAATGCCGTGACCCCTTAATACAGTTCCTCATGTTGTGGTGACCCCCAACCATAAAATTATTTTCGTTGCTACTCTATAACTGTCATTTTGCTACTGTTAAGAATCGTAATGTAAATATCTGATATGCAGGATGTATTTTCATTGTTACAAATTGAACATAATTAAAGCATAGTGGTTAATCACAAAAACAATATGTAATTATGTATTGTGAAATATTTATTTCTAATTACAAATAAATGAAATTTTGTCTTGAAGCCGGGTACTCGTATGTGGGCGTATCTGCATGTGGGTGGACCCACCTGGAGACGGATAGAGGAGCGGTGTCTCGGTTCCTAAGACCATGGAAAATATGTTTTCCGATGGTCTTAGGCGACCCCTGTGAAAGGGTCGTTCGACCCCCAAAGGGGTTGCGACCCACAGGTTAAGAACCGCTGCTCTAGAACCTCAACCTCCTTGAGCATTATCTCTTTTTGTGGTAATTGAGCCTGTCAGTCCTCTGAAGATATAATATGACTTCCTCAGGAGCTCCATTAGCTAGGGGCTGGGTTTTTTTAAAATTTTGCTTCAGTATCTGAGGGCCAGGAGTACGACAGGAGCCTTTTTGCTCCTCAGTTTGTCTTTCGGACCATTATCACCCCTCACTTCAGAAAAACAAAAACAAAAATCCCCCAGCTCCTATGAGGCTCAGGCTTTCGTTATACAATCTTATCCGTCCTCTTTTTTGCTTTTACTGAACATCCACTTCCCCTCATTTGCTTAAGCAGGACTCCTGACTCAAAGCCTTATGCTCTATGCTAAAGACCACTATTCTCAGTGACAACACTGTAGATGACTTATTTAATTCTCTTCTCAGCTGCTGATCCTCTAACCTCCAAAGATCATTTCTTCCAATGCATCTCAAGCACTGATTTTTACTGCCACCAATGAACTCTGTCATCACCAGCAATTCATCACCTCTGAAGTCTTTAGTCTGGATATCTACACTACCTTCTATCCTTCCAACTCACTGCAACAATTCTTTAGCCTCATCAAGACCTTCAAAAATTAGTAAATATTTAATTGTTTTAGGTATATTTTTTCATGCCTTCACAGAAACAACACATCAAAGCCTAAACCATATTCAAGGTGTTAAAACTTTTGTTTGGTAGAGAATTTATCAGTCAAGTATCTCAAAATTCTGCTGGCAAATGACCATACCAAGTTTTAAGTCTGAAATATAACCCAAATTGGTGATGAGGACACATCAGAATTATTCTTCATATCTGAAGGCAGCAACAAGAAATACCTTCTACTTTTATTATTGCGCGCACGCACACACACACACACACACACACACACACACACCCCTTAGAGCAAACTACTTATAGAGCTCTATGTAAAATTTACATGAAAAGATTAACATGTTTTTATATACTACTTATAGCATCAATCTACTAGGTTTTCCTAGACAGAAGCCAACTTCAAATAAAATCATGAGCAAAGAACATCTTGGGTGAGGAAGAGCCTCAGTTAGTCTTAGTTACCTGAGCCCTGGGATCCACTCTTCTGAGGGCCAGCAGCAGTGACCTGGGCCTTGGTTAAGGCCTGCACTGGCTGGGCGACAATGGTTCCTCCACCTCCACTCACAATTGCTTTGGCAACTCCTTGGGTCACAACTTGCTTTGGACCAACGGCTTTGGCGACAGAAGAGCTGGCCTTGGCTACAAGGATTTGGCCACCACTGATTGCCACCGCCTGTTTCACTGTTGGAGGTAAAGTGGACCCAACTGGCACCCCAACAACCTGTTCAAAACAGAAGAAAGTCCAGCAGTGCTTCTCGCAGTCCTTTCAAGAACTTAGAACAGAACAGTCACTGTGCTCTGGCAAAGAACACAGTGAAGCCCTCGAGATAATACATATCTAGCAGCCTAAACCGATCATCTAGAAACGCGACCTATGATAGATGTGAATAGCAGCAATATTTTTTTAGGTTTTAGGTATTATTACAACAAATGGTTAGTTTTATCTTAACACGTATAAAAAATAGTATTTTTATAGAAAATACAGAAATGTAAAAATAAAATTCTACTGTTTAGAAATAATCTCTTAATATTTTTAATGTATTTACTTCCAATTCTTTTTAATGTTTATTTTAAAACAGTTTAGGATCACACATAGAGTTTTGTAATTTTTAAATTTTACACCATATCACAAGCATTTTCCAATGTCATTATTTTTCAAAAACATTTTAAGATGGCCAAATAATAATATATTAGAATAGATATATCAGAATCTATGTAAACATTCCATGACTGTGTGGATATTTAGGTAATTTTAAACTTCACATTTTGAAAAAATTGCAATAAATGTTCTTATATGTGAACTATAATCTCCATTAACACTTTCAAATATCACCTCTTCTGTAACCGCTTCTATATTACTTCCACCTGAAACAATTATTTCTTCATCTCTACAACTCCCAGCAATTCACATTATTTATTATATAATATAGCACGTGACACCTCTTCCAACTGATTATTTTTTTCTATATACTTCTAATTTTTCCTTTCCTCAAAGGTAGATATTTGGTTACAAAGAAAAATTGTAAGCAAGAAGAATGTTTATTTGAATTTTTTTAAAAAAGATCCCAGTACCCAGATTATAAAAGTCACAAATATCTGGTTCTGAAAATACTGTAAGGTGAACTCTTTCAAGTAAGAAAATACTACAGAACTCTTTTAAAACAAAGTACTAGAGATGTTAAATTAGAAGAAACAATTTAATTAATCGTAAAGTGGGGCAGTGTTTCCCACTCCCCAGGTCTTTATTTCATAAAAAGAACTTCTCACCAGAAACTAGATAAAAAGACTTTTATAAGAATGGCAAAAGATCTGTCTTCAAAAAGCACAGAAAATAAGTAGGAAGTACTCTTTACCCATCAGATTGGAGGAGAAAAATTTTAAATCCAATAACACCAAGAACTGGCTAGAGGATATGGCGAGCTTTTGTTCACTGCTTGTAGAAAACTAATTTGTACAGCCACTCCAGAGAGGTACTGGTGTATCTAATAAAATTATAAAAATTCACATACCCTATGGTTGCAGCAATTCTATTTTTAGAATACAGTTGACCCTTGAACAATGTGGGGGTTTGGGGCACAGACCCCCTGCACAGTTGAAAATCCAAGCATAACTTTTGACTCCCCCAAAACTTAACTACACCAGTTGTCCCTTGGTATCCATGAGGGACTGCAATGTTCCAGGAACCCCCACGGATACAAAAATCTGTGGATGCTCAAGTCCCGTATATAAATTGGTGCAGATCAGTATACTCAGCCAGCCCTCCACATTCATGGACTCTCAACCACAGACTGAAACAGTACAGGTATTTATTGAAAAAAATCTGAGTATAAGTAGACTTGCGCAGTTCAAACTTGTGTTGTTTAAGAGTCAACTGTATCTTTTATGTAAATCTTCAGACACACAAACATTACATGTTATTTAGGGTTATGTATTTACATAATAAAAGTATGGCTGGAAAGCTACACATCCAAATTCATGACAGTGTTGTTTTTGGGAAGAACAAAGTGGACTTCAGCTTTTTCAGTCATGTGTATTTGGAGGAAAAATGATTTGAAGTAAACATGAACATGTTAATTCAGGGTGGAGGATATGTGGATATTGATTATATTATTTTCTGCATTTTACCGAAATTTTAGAATCTTTCTAAATTAAAAAACAGGATTATTTAAGAGGTGGAACAAAATGATAAATCATATACAACTAATGAATGAGATTTTTAAGTTAAATAATTACTAAATCATATGGTTTCAAAAAAATGTGAATACAGTAAAATACACTTGCCATACACATGCTTGGATAATATGGCTGACGTAAAGGAAATGGTGACCTAATCACCTGTTATAAACCACAGTGTAACACGGAGGAAAGAGTGAAGGTTTTTATAAGCAATCAGACCTTGTTTCCCAGTTTTGTTCTACCAGTTAGGAGCTGGGTAAGTTATTTAACCTCTCTGAGCTTTAGACATCTCATCTATAAAATATGGATAATAATGTTTATCTCATAAGATTTTGAGGCATACGTAAGTTCATAAAATGCCAAGCCAATATGACATCCATAGTAAACAACAGCTGCTGCTAACCACGACACTCATTATTACTATATTTCCCCATGTATAAGACACACCCTTTTTCGAAAAATTTGGGGTCTAAAAACTGGGTGCGTCTTATACAGTGGTCATATGAGCGCAAAAACAAGTGTGAAAAAAGCGGGAAATGCAAGTGAAAAAAATCTAGAACCACTGTATAAGACACACCCAGTTTTTAGACCCCAAATTTTTCGAAAAAGAGTGCATCTTATACATGGGGAAATACGGTACCTGAAGAATGGTAATGTATGAAGCTATGTGGAGACTCAGAGGATAGAAGAGCCAAAAGATAAATATCTGTCACAGTCTTCAGCATTTGGCCAGGGCAGAGGAAGGACCTTGATCTTAAATCCTAGATTATTAGTCAAATGGAAATTAAAGTATATAAAATCTGGTATCTGCTTTAAAATATTCTTGGAAGAGAAATAACATTAGCAAAACGCAGATAATTGTTGAAACTGGGTAATGGTCACATAGGATTCATTATAATAGTCTCTCTACTTATGTAAATTTAAGAGAGAAGGAAAGAAGAAAGAAACAAAAGCATCAAAGAACCAGTTTTTAAAGAAGCAAGTTGACCTCAGGATAGCGAAGAGAATGTCTCCCAGCTACCCTAGCTTGATTAAAACAATCCCTTACGATTACCCTATTTTCCTTATTCTGACTGTATTAGCCTCATTCTGCAGGCAATAGTGTGTGCTGCAGAGCTGGGAAGGTCACTCCCCCTAGCAATGTGGAGATATAAAAACTTTTATTGCTGATCAAGAACTTTTCTGTGCAAAAAAATTCCTTAATGTAGAAAAACATTTTTAGGGTATGGCAGAAACTGTCAGTTGAACCCCAATATCTAGTTTTGCTTCTCTCTCATAGTAATAGAGCCCCCAATTTCCAGCTAGGGACACAGCCACGTAGAATACTATGTTTCCCAGCCCCCTCACATGTAGGTTTGGCCATCTGATTTCTGGCTAAAGGGGTGTAAACAGAAGTGATGAATGTATGCCTCCCTCCCCCAGCCCCTTCCCCTTCTCTCTTCCTGCTGGCCAGAAATGTGAGCATGGTGGAATGCGATGAAGCAGCTTATCTTAGCCCACAAGCTGAAAACCAAAATTTGAGACTAACAGAGTAACAAGATAGTCTAGATTCTTGACTGTGGAACCAACACACCAAAACTGCTTACTGGTCTTTTATGTGTGAGAACGAAACTTATTTAAGCCTCTGTTTTATGTCTCAGTTACAGTAGTTGAAATTTTTTGCTAACTAAGACAAGACTCTTCACTTTTCTCAAATACATCGAATTTAATAATCCATTGCACAAGCTAAATTACACGTAATCTATCTTTGTGTTTCTAAACTAACAAAGAAAGCAAAGATCTCAAGGGAAAATGATACACATAGACTGGACCTCTTTTAATTTCTTTCCCTGTATTCCATGCATCTGACTTGCTTTTCCCTCCCTGTGCCAACCTCTACCCTCACACGCAATTGCTTAAAAATTTCCAGGATATGACACAATATCTCCAAGAGGCAAATAAAATGTGGTGTCCTAAGCTGCCACAGGAGGGCAGTTTTTATTAGAAAACTTACCCACTAGGAGCATACCACTCCCAAGATTAACACCGCGTCCTTTGATCTAAAAAGCTGAGAAGGAGGAAGGCTGGCATTCTATGGGCGAAACTACACACAGCTGCCCAAGACACAGGGAAGGCCCTTAATAGAACACTATAACCCCAATTAGTTTTTCTTTTTTTCAAACAATCCAACATTTTGGCCTAGAACCTGAACTCACCTTTCAACTCTTCTCCTCCCATACCATCACACTTGTCTCTGTAGTTCCAATGTCCTTCTAGTTTTACAAAGCAGGGGACCTTTGTTCTGTATTATTATAAATCTATCACTTTGATTCATGCTTTGACTCAGTGTTTCTATTTCTGCCCTTCCTGTGCCCTTTACAGACCTTTGCAAATTAGAATTTACTTCAGCAATCTGAAGGTGGAGATTCTGTACGTGTGATTTTCCCTCCAAACACTGAAAGACACAGCTAATTACAATTTCGTACTTGATGATAGTAACTGTTACCATGGTACTCGCGTACGTGTCTACACAGAGCTCATGCTCACTCACATAACGTTAGCTACTATCAGTTATTGAGCACCTGCTCTGTGCTAGGTCCTTCATATACAATGATCTCTAATTCTCCTACAACTCTGAAAGACAGAGGACATCATTCCAGTGGTAAACCAGCCCAAGTGGCACAAGAAATGTGTGGCTGAAATCTGAGATTTGTAACAAGCTCTCGTCCAAAGCTCATGCTCTTTTTCCTGTACTAACTGCTTGTTTCCCACACAAACCCACTAATTCCTGTCCCTTTTCATGTCAAAAGCAGTCCCTCTCTCTGCTTTCATGAAAATGATATTCTGTGTTTCTATTGTGCCAAAGTTGTATGGAAGGTAAAAGTACCATTTTCTTCACCCTGTTTTCCAGCATAGTTTCTAGGAATGTGCTTCAACAATAACCAGGGACAATCTGTGCTTGCAGACAGCTCCTTATCTTGAGTGCAAAGCATGTACTCAATTTCATGGATAAACAGTGATGTCTTTTCTCATGCTCTACTGCTTCTTTGCAATGCTTTTACATCCTTCTGTGGCTTGTCTTTTCAGGTGCCCCTAAACTTTCTTTGGGGCATTCCAGCACAAATCCATACACTTTCTCTTAGTCTACAGTGCCATTAGGTAGGTGACAATGTGACAAAAAAGCCAGTTGTTTGGCATTACTGGATGAGTGGATTCACAAAATGCAAAGTGGCCCCAAACAGAAACTAACTTACCTAGAGCTTCTGAGCATAAATGGCAATGCTGTATTGATTCAAAAACCTAAATAAGTAAACACCATGTCTCTCTAGGTGAAGCAAAATAGATTTTGAAGAACATATATGATGCGTCTGAGTAGGAGGTTCAGATGACAGTAGCTCCTTTACGAAAAAGGACATTGACAAAATGCCTGGCCCTGAGGCCAACACTACAGAGGGAGCACAAGGAAGCTGTTGGGGTGTCTGCCTTAGTAATTCTGGCTATGGAGGCCACGGTGTCAAATCTGATGTTATAGCTCCACGGTTCCTACATTTGCCTAATTATATGAGTCAGGAGGTGAGCTTGTTAAAAATCTAGATTCCCAGGGCCCCCAAGAAGATTTTGATTCAACAAATTTGAGATAGGGGCCTTGGTATCTACATATTGTTAATCATCAGATGTTTCTTATGACCAGATAAGTTTGGGAAAGTGGTTAATGGACTCTTAACAGATTTTAGAACCATTTAAAACACTATGAATTTTTATCTTGATCCATATATAGCTATCTAGGCTAACCAAAATATCTAAAACCTTTTTCTATTTTAAAGTATTCCTCTCAAAACAATTCTCTCTCCCTAGATCAGCTGGCTTTCAAGTTGAAAAACTTTACATAATATTCTCAATAGCTTTAGAATATATCTACCCCCAAAGTGAGATAATTTAACTCTGGGTGTTCTCACGGCATGTTTACATTACAGAAATGGTGCACAAATTTTAATTAGCTCTGCAGTAGGGAGTTTTGGAGTCAGTAGATCTGGGTTCAAATCCTCTGTCACGTAATCGCTACATGTTCTTGAGGAAGTTGCTAAACGCTCAGAGCCACAGTTTCCTCATTTGTAAAATGGGGTGAAAATATCCTCCTTGCAAGGCTATTTGAGGACTATAGATATTATATAAATATGAGCGCGACATACGTAGGTACTCGTAAGTGAACTGATGCAGGAAAACACAATCTTTGAGCAATTTTACAGTTCTCCTAACAATTTAATTCCCCACACCCCCAAGTTACAAAGAAAATAAAGTCTCTAAAGAGTCAAGAATCATTAAACAGATGGCACAGTCTGGGTACCAGAGGTATAAACTATAGCACTCTCCTATCAGAAATAAACAAGGAAAGCAGTAGACCTTGGTCCTGTCATTTACCTATTTTAGACTTGAATCATATGGAAAGTAGTGTCCAAGAGGTCAATCACCTTCACTGCCAGAAAGATAACACTGCATCCCTTTGCCTCTTCGACTGTTCCTGGACCCTCTAGAATACATGTCTCTGCTCTTGCCAATGATTACTGTAAGAGCAGGTGGCTTTAACATCGACTGACTTGCCTTTCCAACGGGGCTTTCACCTACAGGTTTTTCTGGGATTAGCAACCCTGTCATCCTGAATCTTTTCAGCACTTGTCAATTATTTAGGCAAACAATGGTCATTTACTTGAACTCCCCATCCCTACCCAACACAAACCTTGGAGGGCTGAATCTTTGGTGACTGGGCAGTCCCTTCTCCAGCAGTTATGACCTGTTTTTGAGGGGACACAGCTATCATGTGACCCCCTTTCACAGTCACATACTGAGGGAGTGGTGACTGGCTGGCAGCTCCTGTTGTGGGCACATGAGAGGCTTCACCAGGTTCCTGTTTGATGATTACCTTGCAACAAACATGATAATGATACTGAATAAACATCCCATGAAAAAGCTACTAATACCTGAATATTCTGTTTGCAGGAATTAATAAATTAATGAAGCTGTAAAGAATGACTCCACCAGAAGGGTAAAAATACTGCTTACATATAGCCCATAACAGCTATTAAAGGGGCCAAAAGTAGGATCTGGACTTGACCCTAGGTATCTGCAAACTCAACCTAGTCATTTGTTTTAGGTACTGGCTAAATGGCAGCAGAGAGAAACACGCACAGTTTGGGCTCTCTGAAGTTCCCATCTTGCTGGACTCCAAGGGCTGCCCTGTGGACACCACTAAATAATAAATGGAAGCATGTCTCAGAAGTAGGAAATGGCCTCATAATTGAGAGACTAAAAAGTTACATGTTGTAGGGTCGTGTCAATCAACTCCAACATGCTACAAAAAAGACTATGTAACAAGACCATATCAACGAGCAGGATAATCCCTTAGTAGATACTCACTTTTGTGAACGCTCCAAGTCCTCCAGTTATAGGTTTGGGGCTTTGAACCTTAGGGTGACTCCCAATTGGGCAAAGAGGTGGCATAGATGCAAACAAAGAATCCTCCTGCTGTGTATGTAAAAACACATATTGTACAATTAGGATAAATCAGATACTCTAGTCACTTATATTTCATACAAACCTGTGACATTCTCTAGCAAGATAAACAACTCAAAAACCAAACCAAAACAAAAAGCCCAAAATTCTTTGGGGTCTCCCAAGCCTCTAAACCTGCATTTTGATGTCGTTTTAGAGACCAAATGCAAAGCAAGGCTGTAACATGGTAAGAAATACTCACTGTATGCTGGAAAGGTTCATATCACACTACCTCTAATACCTGGTTGACTCACTGGTTTCCATCTCTAGTCCCCTGCCAGGTGGTAAGGTACTAAAGGACAGGGACTATATTTTATTTCTTTTCTATCCGTAGGGCTTAGGCGTTAAATAAATGAATGAATGAAACAGGCAGTTTCGGCACATACGCCCTTCTAACAGTACTCGCAACTTGATTTGTTATCTATACACAGAAGATACTCAGGACACAGGGGGAAATTTCTCAATAAACATTTAAGAAACCGAACAACAAAAAGAACTCGAACAATTAGCAAATGCAAAGACAACAAATGTCAACATTCAAATACTGTCACTTATCTCTAATTCTCAAATACAAAATACAAAACTCAGAGGCAATTTGCCATGAAAAATGTCAGAGGCAAGAAACAAAGTTCAGAAGGCTGCTTTGCTGTGTAATGAAAAGATCATCAACAAATATTAAAAAAGACGCTGGCAAAGAATTAAGACCTTCAAGAGAATTGTCACAATTCAGGCATTCATACAACACAGTGCTCCCAGATCACACTAAATTTAGAGGAAAAAAACCTCGCTTTAGGCCAGAAAACTATTCAGTATCATCACCATTAGGTGCCTAAATGCTATGTTAGCACCAGTCATGGAAGAGAGAATCTTTCGGGGAAAAAAAGAGATGATGTTTGAATTCTCAAACAAGAGTTTATACCTCGAAAGTTCTAGCATTAAGGCAGCCATGACATGACAAATAAGCTGAATAACTAACGAAACAGCAGGGCTGTCTTTGCCAAACAATGAACAGATATCTTACTAGCACTTGGATCTGAACAAGTCAGATTATATTTGGAGTTTTGCATTTCAAAGGCCATATTACCCTGAAGAACGGAAAAAGGTGTGGAAAGAGGAATTATTTTCAAGTAGCCAAATGGCTGACATGTGGAAAAGGAAACAAGAAAATATACTCATACTTATTCCTTGTTGGTGCAAATATAGAAAAAAGGGAATGTACTGTCAGATGAATATTTTTACCAGGAAGAATTTATAACAAAGCTGCTCAAAAAAAAAAAAATAGGTTGCCTCATTATAGTAAGTTTTCAAATAGATACTGGGTAACCAATTGACAGAAGTGTTGAGAAACATTTTCTACACTAGGGAAGATCAAGGGTAAAGTCGGGAGGCCGGAGCAGATAGTCTTCAAGAAACTTATTAGCTTGAAGGTTCTACTTTATGAAATTTGCATTATCAACCGACAAATTCTCGTTGAACTTGAACACACTGTCTTTAAACTAGCGAAGTGCAGTAATTCAGTAAGAGTGTTACCTTGACAGCAGATGTTACAAAACTACTTCCATGAATTTTAGGAATAGGGGAATCTGTTCCTTGGGAGGCCTGAGAGGCAGTAGAGAGCTTGTTTGTAGGACTTCCTGTAAGCCAGGCAGATTTAAAAGTAAAGCATAAACAACATAAAATTTACAAAATGGAATTTTAAAGTGTTTTCCACCACCCTCCTCTTTTCCCCACTATTTTTCATTTTTAAGGGTTAAAAACTTACAACCCTGAAGTTATTATAGAAAAAATACTTAAGGATTCACCCTACAAGTTGACCACTTCACTAAGCTGAAAAGGGACAAGAAGCCATTATAATAAGGATGTGTAGAAGTATAAGTAAGTTGACACTATGTACTCTGCTACTTACATAAAAAGAGATACTCTAACATAATGGTACTGGTTATTTAACAATGTGCCGAAATGTATACATTCAAGTGAATGTGAGCCCCTTCCAAGTAGTTTTACTAGAAGGCTACACCTCTTCGAAAATGCTGCCAACATGAGACATTTTATACTCCACCTGTACAATTGCCTTTGATAAAAATGTCACATAATCTACAGTAAAAAGTAAGACAAGATCAAAAATGGTATTTGATCACCTACTCCATTCACCAAACTTGTCTGCAAAGATTTCTGGCTGTTTGTAAAACTATAAACATCCTCAAAGGACACCTATTTGGCACCTCTAAGTACATTCAAAAGGCTATTAGGTAATCTCTGAAAGCAGCATTTTTTATTTATTTATTTATTTTTTTTGTGGAGGGCAGTGTCACTGGCCCTCACATGTGGGATCCGAACCAGGGCCCTCTGGCGTCCCAAGCCAGTTCTTAACCATCGCGCCACTCGGCTGGCCCTGAAAGCAGCATTTTTAAAAGGAGTTCCACAATTATAATCACAGTTAAAAGATGTAACTTTTCTAAACAAAGACTATCTGGAAAGGCCCAACACACATTCATGTGTGTTAAAATCAAATATGTGAAACAAAAATTAAGTCTCCTTACCTTATAGTCATCTCTTTTATTTCATTTCTCTTAATTAGAACTGAAAGCTACAGGAATGCTTACTCTTGGGAGTATATGAGATTGTGAGACCAACACAGTGAATCCAAAGCCTTCTTATTCTTCCTATTAAAGTCTTCTTTTTATAATGGCATTGTTCACTTTCCCTCTCATACACAAAATTTACCTTATTTGCAGAAAAGAATCACTTTTTTTTGAGTGGGGAGAAATACATATGGTTCACAAAGCTATTCTTGTACAAAAGCTTAATTTGGAAAAGTTAACCACATTGTTTGTAGGCCCCAAAAGAATGTCTGCCAAATGAAATAAAATCAACTTTTTTTTGGGGGGGGGGGAGAATTAATTATGGCTTACTTTTAATCTTTAGAAACTAAAAAGAAAACTTAAGTAAATTCCTAAAAATATAGCTTTTACAAAGAGTAAACCTTCCCTCAGAGAAACAGGACTGGCTGACGTTACTCATATATTCCCTCCTTTTGTTTATGGATGGAGATTTCATTCTCCCATTATATGGCTACTAAGTCACGCTAGGATTTCATCTTTAAAAAAGATCAAATACTTTGGATTGCATAAACTAAACACACACCTGTCGTGGGAGTGGTGGCTCCAATCACCTGCCCTGGCTTGTCCATGATGACATAGGGATTACTAATGACAGAGCTGGCAGTGCCCTGCTTCACATGGACTGGAGTGGAAGTCGGGGTCCGAGGCAATGGTGATGGACTTGGCGTTGAGATAGGGGACCCTTTATTAATTAAAAAGAGAAAAAAAAACCACCTAAACAAAACAGACACATTCAACCCATCTAAGAAGATGCTGAAGATAATGAAAGAAGGGCAGGGCTGCCAGGACCAAGGTGACCAAGAGGGAAAAGAGACGGAGACTGTGTGTACCAGGTGCTGACCCAGGGATTAGCGTTTCACTCTCTACAGTCATATCCATGGGTCAGCAGCTTTGGGTCAACAGCATCAGGAGCTTGTTAGAAACAGATTCAGACAGAGATCCTACCTCAAACCTCCTGAAAATAAATCTATATATTTAACAACCTGCCCCGTAGGCATATTAAAGTTCAAAAAGCAGTGCTTTATATGACAGTGTGGAACTGCTGAATCCCTAGATACTAAATCTCTTAACAACTCGGGCAGGTTGTTATGATGCTGGTTATACTTGAAGATACTAAAATTAGGGAGGAAATTAGTAAGTGAACAGCTGGACTTAAGAACCAGGATTCTTGATTTGCAATTAATTTCTAATAGGAAAATATGAAATTCACCCAAACAAAAATCTGTCAATACTGTCACAGCCCCAATCCAGAGAGATTTGGGTTCCCACAGACGACTCTCAAAGGCCACCAATGTACCATTAAACATCCTCGATTGTTTTTTATTGATCAAATTCGTCATCCATGAATTTCTTTAAACTTCAAACCAACTTATATGTTCAGCCTCTTAGACCTCTAAAGCAAATCCCAAAATGCTTCTAACTGGTAAGTAAAACTATACATTCTTTATTTTCATTAATTTCAAAGACTTGGATCCTATTTCTGCTTAGTTTTCTATTTTCAGCACCGAAGACTCCTTTTTGTTTCCCTTCATTTCAGTATTACATAGAGCCCCCCATTGCCTAAATATTTCTTTTTTACTTTCTTTTATGTCTTTTCTGAAGTGGTACAGCCAAAACCATAAAGTGTATTCCTACTAAAAGTTTACCTAACAAAAATGTGAAATGGTCATGAGGCAATGGACAGTTCAACCTCAGTGAAAACGAAGCCTCAGAGCTACCTGCTGAAAACAGGAATAATTTTCTCGTGTGGTTAGAGAACAAAAGATATTTCAACTCCAAACCAAAAGGCCTCTAAATTTTTTCTATTACTAGTCACTCTGGTTTCCATATTTAATCCCCAAACTTAATTTCTACCTTAGTTTCAACCATACATCCTAGGAAATATTTTACCTGTGCTGATTCTAGATGAAAATTTGACTGCTTTGAAATACAGTTCTTGCCTCATTCAAAAAATGTTTCCATATAAATGACTTTTGCTTTTGCTTTGTGACACCTTTGCTTTGCTAATCAAAAGTGATTAGCTCTCTTGTTAAATAAACAAAAACTCTGCTTAGGAGAACTAAAAAAAATTTTTATTTTAAAGCCACAGTGCTTTGTCACTCAACAATTTTTATGCACATCAACTTCACACACATTTATCTATATACCTGAAACAATCTTGCAGCTCATGGTGATAGGCTGGAAGGATTTTCCAGGTGACTCAGGATTAGGAACCTGACTTTGAGGCACAATTTTACAGCTTGATGCTATTGGCTGAAAAGCTGAATTGCCATGAGAACAAAATGTAACTTTCTGGGATGTTGTTATTTTGGTGGGTGTTCGTTCCAATGATGATGGCAAAGAATAAAATGCAGTGTGTCTCTCAGCTTCAGTGTTGGCTGGGAATCCTGCTTGAAATGAAAACAGGCAAATGATAAATCATCAATCACTTGAAATAATCAAACCTTACCCTCGTGGGAAAAGAATGAAAATAAAAATCCCTTATCATTTCAACAACCATTTAAACCATTTACTAGTAGTAAAATAAAAACAATCCACGGTATTTATTATGCCTTTATACATTTTTGGATGAAATGAGTTAAAAAATAAAATTCAACTGAGTAAATTTTAAAGATTTTATTGGCTTTATTCAACAATTCATGAATCAAGCAACATCCACTCTAGTAGTGAGAAAGGAGCTCTGAAGAGCTGTACAAAATGAAAGACATTTACAAGCAGATAGAAGTGGAAACAAGGAAGTTACACTAGCAAAAAACAGACTGGTTGTGGCAAGGTCACTTTCCTTTAGGGGATGGCAGGAGTCTATCAGGCAGATTACCTAATGAGCGCTCACCAAGCAACTCCTGATTGACTGGTTTAAGATTCCATTTCTGGGAGAGGCAGAAACTGTAATTAAGTCTCAGTTTGGTGATGTGGGGCTTAGCAATAGTGACTCCATTTGGGGCTTGCTGTCTTGTTTTTTAACAAATGTAAATATGCCTAAAATTGTATTTTTTAAAATGCTTTTTTAAAAAAATTAAAAACATTTAGCAATCAGCCACATATCATATAAAAAATATACAATTTCATTATGCTCTATTTTTTATATATGAATTGAAAAACTGTTTAAAAAGGAAAAACTGAAAGTACTCACTTAATCTAATGACGTCCTAGCTTATTAAATGCCCATAAAGAAGATGCAATTGCAATTAAAATAGAAATAAAGTTGAGATTTTTATAAAAGAATAAAAATATTAATATATTAAAATGTGGGCTTAGAGATTAAACTAACAGTTTAGAATCAATTTTATATATTCTATGTATGTTATATAAATGAATACTTAAACATTTGTTGATGAATCTTATATTTGAAATAAGATTAGACACTTAATATTCAAGTTTCTTGTTTATAAAATTGGGGACTGAGCCAGAAAGTCTTCCTGTAACATATTAGAAGAAACCACTATATCACCAAAGAATAAAAATTTTGTGCTTTTTAGTGAGTTTTGTGTTCTATAAAATTTCAGTAGAACTTTATGAAAAACATTTTGTGAAAAAAGCATTTGGGTGTTTTCATAATAGGCCTGTGTAGTAAAAGCAGCATGCCTACTTACAGAAAATGTCCATATACTCTAAGTCTCTGAAGGCAGCAGTTCAATATGATTTATGCAAATGAGAGAAAACAATGCCCCAGGATGACTCCTCCACATAAGGAAAAATGTATTTCCATACAAGGAAAAATATATTACCTTTCTCCACAGAGCTATCAGCCCCTGGCTCATGTGACTGCTTTATCGGTGAGGAAGCTTTCACTGGGGCTGGAATGGTCAAAGGCAAAGACGGTGGGGCATCAGAGACATCTGACTCAGAGGACTGAGGATAAACGGAGTCTTCTCCAAGAGAATGCCGATGGAGCTCAACATCCACTACCTACACAGTCGGGCAACAACTGGGTTCATGAATCCATCATCAGTGTCACAGAAAGCCCCAGCCTGACTAAGACTGTGGTACTCTAAGAGATGTGACAAATGATTTCTAATCATACTTCAAAGGCGATTTCAATCTCAAGAACTAAAGGATTTATTCCAGAATATAATCTAGTCTGGCTTATCAGATCAGTAACCCAGTGAAACCAATCATAAAATTGGGGCCTTTCCATTTGCTGTTTCTACGCCTTAGAACACTCTTCCCCCAAATCTTTGATGACTGCCTCTTTCTCACCATTAGGTCTCAGTCAATTGTCACCTTTCCACAAAGGCCTTCCCTAACCAACCTAGCTAAAGCAACCCCTTATACCCCAGCTACTCTCTTCTTTATAGCACTTATTTGTAAATGAAACTATCTTATTTTCTTTTATGTTTACTGTATACCTTGTCCCCATATAACTCCTTGAGAGTAATAGCTATCTGGTTCATTTCTGTATCCCCAGTACCCGGACCAGTGCCTAGCATATAGTAGATGCTCAATAAATATCTTCTGGTATAACACAGCACATATCCCTAAACAGAGTAAGGTTTAAGTAGCTAAGTCTAATTCTAATGGCTACTGCTGATATATAATGAATGCCAAAAAGAGGGGAGGAATAAGAGGAGGGAGAACAAATTTGGAGGTCTCACACTTCCTGATTTCAAAATTTATTATTACAAAGCTATAGTAATTAAAACAGTGTGGTACTGGCATAAAGAAAGATATGTAGCCCATTGAAATAGAATACACCCTCACATATACGGTCAAATTATTTTGGAATAGAATACACTCTCACATATATGGTCAAATGTCAAGAACATTCAGTGGGAAATGGGCTGTCTCTTAAAAAAATGATGCTGGGGCAACTGGATATTCACATGCATTAGAATGAAGGATATACAAAATTAATTCAAAATGGACCAAAGGCTTAAACATAAGAACTAAAAAAATAAAACTCTTAGAAGAAAATATAGTGGCAAAAATAAAGTGGCAAAGCTTCATGACACTGGATTTGGCAATGATTTCTTGGATATGATACAAAAAGCACAGGCTACAAAAGGAAAAAAAAAAACCCCAGATAAACTGGATTACATCTAATTTAAAACTTCTGTACATCAAAGAACACAATCAACAGAATGAAAACGTACCCCACAGAATGGGAGATAATATTCACATATTAATATCAAGAATACAGGGAAAACTCCTAAAACTCAACGAAAAACCAAACAACCAGATTCAAAATGGGCAATGTATTTAAATAGACATTTCTCCAAAGAAGACATACAAATGGCCAATAAACACATGAAAAGATGCTCAACATCAATAATTATTAGGAAAATGCAAATCAAAACCACAATGAAATACCACCTCATACCTATTAGGATGGCTACTATCAAAAAAATAAAAAACAAGTGCTAGAGAAGATGTGGAGAAATTAGAATCCTTGTGTACTGTTGGTGGGAATATAAAATGGTGCAGCTGTTATGGAAAACAGTGTGGTGGTTCCTCAAATAATTAAAAATAGAATTACTGTATTATCCAGCAATTCCACTTCCGGGCACATACCCAAATGAATTGAAAGCAGGGACTTGAACAGCTAGACACACATTCTTAGCAGCATTATTCGTAACAGCCAAAAGATATAAGCAACTCAAGTACTCATTGATGGATGAATGGAAAACCAAAATGTGGTATATTCATACAATGTAATATTATTCAGCCTTTTTAGGAAGGAAATTCTGACGCACGATACAATATGAATGAATCTTGAGAACATTTATGCTAAGTGAAATGCTAGTCACCAGATAAAAACCAAAAACAACCACAACACTGTTTCTACTAATATTGTACCTAAAGTAGTCACAGTCATAGATAGAAAATAGAAGGGTGGTTGCCAGGGGCTGGGGGGAGAGGAGAACAAAGAGTTATTGTAAATGGTTAGAGTTTTCTAAGATGAAGAGTTCTGAAGATGAATGGTAGCAATGGCTGTACAAAAATGTGATTCTATTTAATACCACTTAACCACACACTTAAAAATGATTAGAATGGTAAATTTTATGTGTATTTTATCACAGTTTTTTAAAAAAGAAACAAAAAAGAGGGGAGATAAACTTTAAAAAATTTTAGCACTCATTTTTTTCCCTAATTAAAATGAAGATCAATTTTTATTCTACTTGTTCCCAAAAAACACTGTAGAGAAAAAACCTACCGTCTCTGCTCCAAGAGTCTGCAAGCCAGTGTAAGTTCTATCCAGCTATTGAAAGACAAAATAAAGGGTTAAGTTGCACTATACTTATAAATCTCAGGATACAACTTATCTACAGCCCCTTTCACCACAAGTCTTCATACCACAAGATCTACTTTTTCATAATGTTAACTATCAATTCATCACTTCAACAAAAATGCTCTAAATTTTGAGGAAAAAAATTGAATAAAATTAATAAAAACAACCTCAAACATATCGGTAGCTATTATACTTTTAATATAAACTATATACTTCTAATAACCTATTCTAAGGACAATCTAAAAATGGAGGAAGTTTTACACAAAAAGATGTTTACTGCAGCTTATCTATAACCATAACCTAAAAACATATTAAACATCCAGCAATGGAGGCATGCTTAAGTAAACCATGAACCATCAATTTGTGAAGTATTATGCAGTCACTTAGATGATGCTTACAAAGACTATGTAAAAATATCTTAAAAAGGCGGGTTATAAAAACACATAAGAAGTGTGATGACAATTATATACTTAGGGTATATTTACTAAGCACTTTTGAAAAAAAAAAGGATGAAAATTTAGGCAATATATGCAATGCCAATCACTTCCAATACATTAACATCACGGATTATATATTTTAGAGGAGATCACGGCATATAAACTGAGGAAATGTTAATAATATAAAAAAAAAGTTTACAATTATCATATTTCCCCATGTATAAGATGCTCCCATGTATAACAAGACGCACCTTAATTTTGGGGCCCAAAATTTGAAAAAAAAAATGTATTACATAAAGTAACTGAAGTCAAGTTTTATTCATCATAAAATTCATACAACTCCTCATCACTGTCAAAACTCCCATCCATTAGTTTGTTCTCTTCTGTGTCTGATGATGAATCACTGTCTTCATATATTGCCTCGTCCTCAGTTCTATCTGTGGCATTTGAAATCTACAACCACTGTATAAGACACACTCAGTTTTTAGACCCCAAATTTTTTGGGAAAGGGTGCGTCTTATACATGGGGAAATACGGTACATACAAATAGGCTAAGTTCTTATTCCTATATTTTAACTTATTTCCTATCACTTTATTTTCTTTATTTTCTTATGTTTTTTTTTTAGATTTTATTGGGGAATTGGGGGCGGGAACAGCTTTGGGGAATCGGGGAAGGGGAACAGACAAGTTGCTGTCCTTTTTTGTTCTTCAGTCTAGTTGTGGAGGACGTTGTTTCACTGGCCCATGTTGGTACTGTGATCATTGTGCCCTTCCCGGCTGAGGCAGATCAGTAGCTAGGCATTGGACGGTCGCTCATGGCGGCTGCGGGACTCTCATGCTGGCAGCAAGGCATTCACAGTAGCTTATGGCAGCCCACTGCAGCCCCACTGCAGCCTACGCCATCGCTGGTGACTCATGGCAGCCCAGCTCCAGGTCGAGCTGTTGTTCACCATCTTAGCTGTAGAGGCGCAGCATAACTGGCCCATGTGGGATCCGAACTGGCGGCCCTGCTGCTCAAAGCTCGTGCTCCCAAGCCAACTCTTAACCAACAAGCTACTCGGCCGGTCCTATCTCCTATCACTTTAAATAAAGGATTTGTGGTAGCTTATCAATATAAACACTATATAGTAAGATCAATAGGGAAAAATGTTTAACCCTCCATTGGGTGCAACTGATCTCACAGATTCATTTCACACAAATTTTCAAATATCTAACAGTTAACTTAAGTATCGTGACTCTCACTCCCGTATCTTCGCCCTCTACCATAACCTATTGCCAGTCGTGTTTGTGACTTAGTAAAGACGTATTTCATAGCATCTTTGTGTGCAATGAATCTGTGAGATCAGTTGCACCCGATGGAGGGTTAAGTTGGGTAGAAAGGAAAGGAAAGATAGGGGAGAAAATATGAAGCCAGGGATAGGTTAGTAAATAGCAAATTCTAAAGGTTTGCAAGAGGTAGATTTCAAGTCTGGCTGAATTCCTAGCAGCCAACACAGAGAGGACAACTCAGTCATGAGATTTAATGTTTGTAATAGAAAATGTAATACAGGGTGGATTCAAGGTGGTTACATAGAAGAGATCTGGAGTTGTAATACTTAGACCTTAGCCAACAGTATGACTAGTAAAAAGATAAGAGCAACTTTAGGCCACAACCATTTTCACATTCTCCAGAGCACAGAAATAACAGTCTCTCTGTACATTGTTGGGACCACATTTTAAAGAGAGACATTGATAAAACAGAACTGTTATCAAAATGGCAAGGGGAACTGGAAAGCAGCACAAAAGAATAGCTTTCACCTGGAGAAGAAATGATTTAAGAAGAAACATGAAGACTATCATTAAACATTTTTAGAGTTCTTATAAAATAAAGTCCTGTTCTGTGCTATTACAGAAATTGAACAAGGACAAGTGAGATCAAGGTTAAAAAAAAACAGAAAGACACAGTTATAGGTAAACTTATGAAATAAACTTCCAAAAGCTCATTTACTAATGGATAAATGTGCTGTTTGGGGAATTACTGTGCTCCATGGTGATGACTGAGGAGAGGTTAGATGACTACCTGTCAGGGATGGAGAAAAGGGAATTTCATGATTTCTGGAAACTTTGAATTTTACATAATTCCAATTTAATGTAATTATCTTAGTATCAAATAGATTGTTATATACCACAAAATTCAGAATCTAGAGAGATCAATATGGGCTTAAATAATCAGGAAAAGTTAGAGGAGCTTGAAGAATGGAAAGAATTCAAACAAGCATTTTGAGGAGGGGAAGAGCATACAAGAAGACACAAGCAGAAGGCCCACAGCATTTCTGGGAGGCGAATAGACTGATCCTGCGGGAGGAGGATGCTCATGCAGGGGATTAGTGTGAGGTCTCTCAGGGGAAGATGTTGAGTCAAAACGTGAAGAGCCCTGAAGAGCAGGCAGGGGAGTATGAACTTGAACAACAGGAATTCAATCAAGGTTTCTCAGAGAGGGCTAGCATAATGGTTCTTCTAGTTTAGGAAGACTACTCTGATGGTGATGTGCAGAATGAACCGAGGGGGCAGGAGAGAGATTAGAACAAAGAGGGAAGAATCGAAGATGGCTCTGGGACTTAACATGGAAGTAACAGGGAAAATGATCCACCAGTACAAATAAAGGTCATATGGTCACAATACAGGTGTTTAAGGTCACAAAGCCAATCAATACATAATAAATAGAAAAATTAAGTTTTCCAAAAAACCTAACAACAAATTCTTTAAATACTGTCATTTTAAAACACTGTCTCAATCTTCCACCAGGAACTAAGTGATATGGACAATACAATATGTATGAAAACTATGTAAACAATTCTCTTTAAGGATTAGGGCTGGGCCCAGTACAATATAAGATGGTATGTGTGGTGCTTAAAATAAGATAAAAGAAAAGCAAAACTAATTCAGACCTTCCTCTAAGTAAGTGGGACTGCATCCTGGCCCTCTGACCAAAGTGGGTGTATGTTCTTTATTTTGTTGAAGTTCTTCTCTTAGGTCATAATAAGGCAATTAATCTAGTCTTACAGTACTCTCTAGAAAATAACTTAAACATGAAGCTGAGCAGTGCTGTCTATCACCAGTGGAGGGCAAATTGCAGCTTTAAGGTTGAACAGGTGCATTTGTGGAACAAAGGGAACAAAAATGGAATTCTGCAGATGTACTCAGATTCATTTAGTTCAATTTTGGGAGTCATTAATGTGAACAATGTAGTAAACCACGAAGTAAGGGTGTTTTGGGAGGAGTTTAGTAATTAGAATTATGCGCCGGCTAAGTGGTTCAGTCGCTTAAGAGTTAGCTTAAGAGTGCGAACTCTGAGCAAAAGGGCCGCCAGTTTGATTCCCACATGGGCCAGTGATGCTGCACCTGAGCTGAGCTGCCGTTGAGCTGCCAACAGGTGGCAGATGGATCAGTACGTGCTCCTAACAAGGTTGCCTGTTCGAGATGGTGGGCTATGCCTGCCCGCAATTAAGACTGGAACAGCAGCACCTTGAGCTAAGCTGCTGCCTGGATGGCTCAGTGGGTAGAGCATGTGCTCTTAACAACAAGGCTGCTGGTTTTACTCCCGCATGGCATGGTGGCTATGCCCACCTGCAACTAAGATTGTAATACAGCACATTGAGCTTAGAGGCCACAAGCTGCCAAATAAGACTGAAGAACAACAACTTGGCTGGTATCCCTCCCCAATTCCCCAACACTGTTCCCGCCTCCAATTTCCCAATTAAAAAAAAAAATTAGGATTATATCTTATCTTATGCAGAGAAAATGTACACAAGACTACTACACAGAGAGTCTGTACACAAGAGTACTACACAGACAGTCTGGGGGCATTTTAAAAAATGGTCTGATTCCCAACTATGAAAGTTAAATGTATTTATTATATAAAACGGGAAAAATATTTTAAAACACACACACATAGAAAAAAAGGGCAGGGGAAAGAGTCCACAATGTCATTACTTCAATTACGTACTCCAACATTTTGGTCTATTTCTTTTGGGTTCTCTGCCACTCCTCTTTTAAAATCATGGTTGACCTCATACAATACATACAGTTTTATACTCCGTTTTTCACTTACTATATATGGTAATTTTCCCCCATGTATTGAAAACACTTCATAAAATATAATTTATAATGGCTGCATAACAAACCATGTGGATATATCAGCGAAGGATTACTTACAATACAAATCAAAAGTATTACAACCTTGTATATAGTACTTCATATTTTTTAAAACATGTTTACTTCCATCTTTATCCTTAGGACACAAACATATTCTTTATCCTTATGAGATAAACAGACAAAGCTTATTACATTAACTCCTTACTTAACTTCTGCAATTTTGAACAATATATAGTATTAAAGAAACCAATTCGACCACAATAGACTAATTGATACAAACAAGAGTTAAGTTCCTAAGGCATGTCATCATGACATTGAAAAAAACAACGTTATTCCAACTTTATTGCCTCATTTTGTAGAAAAGTAAATAGATTTAAAAAGATTAGCCCAGGGCCGGCCGAATGGCGCGTTGGTTAAGAGCTGGCTTGGGACGCCAGAGGGCCCTGGTTAGGATCCCACATATGAGGGCCAGTGGCACTGCCCTCTAAAGCTAAGATGCTGAACAACAGCTCAACCTGGAGCTGGACTGCTGAGAGTCACCGGCGA
>NW_017731364.1:1924837-1925614 GCF_001890085.2 Hipposideros armiger | reverse complement strand
GCCATTCTTGAATATATATGTTGTTGTAGATTACTTTAGAATCCAAGTGTCGAGTTACAGATTGAAATTGCATTAACCATTTATTGAATTAACAATTAATTTTCACATTTTTTATAATATTAAATCTTTCTATCTCTTATCTACCCAGGAGAATCAATCAGTGTCATAATTTTCCAATGGAAACAAGACTTTTTTCCTTTTACTGTTTATAAAACTTCCTTCATTTTCTTGACATACTTCACTGGGTAGAACCTTAGAAAATTATCTGTATTCTGTTTTATTCTTAGAGTGGAGTTTAATTGATAAAGGAGCAATTTTATTCTTAGGCTCTCAGACATTAGTGTTGAAAAAAAGCTGAGGTTTTTTTCAGGGAGGAGGGAAAAGGTGATATGGAAGCTACAAATATGAGCAAGGAACACATGCACCTCACCCCTAAACTAAATGGTACGTAGTGTGAGATTAAAAAAAACAGCTGCCACTTAAAAGTTGTTCTCAAGAGAAGTGATGTTCTCAGGAGATAGCCATGTTTGGTTTAATAGTCAGGAGTAGAGGGCATGTTCTGAAGAGAGCTGAGGATATAGGCGATTTCACTGATAATAAACCACAACCATTTTTACAGTACATTCACACGAATGTATATGTGATATGTAACATCATATAAAGATATAAAGACTACACCTAAATGAAACAAATTTCATAGTAGTATATATATTTTCATCCTATCTTTGTAAGATAATACAACAACAACAAACAGCAACTGTACTAGGTTAATATACA
>NW_017731364.1:1918388-1923121 GCF_001890085.2 Hipposideros armiger | reverse complement strand
AAAAAGGGAAAGGTTAAAGACAAAAGAGAATCCTCAAAGCAGCAAGAGAAAGACAAGCGGTTATTTATAAGGGAGCACCAATAAGACTATCAGCTGATTTCTCAGTACAAATTTTGCAGGCCAGAAGGGAGTGGCTGGAAATATTCCAAGTGATGAAAAACAAGGGCCTACAACCAACTAAGATTACTCTACCAAACAAAGCTATCATTTAAAATTGAAGAAGAGATAAAGAGCTTCCCCAACAAAAAAAGCTAAAAGAGTTCATCACCACTAAACTACTATTACAAGAAATATTAAGGGGACGTAAGAAGAAGAAAAACAAACAAAAGATAAAATATATGAATAATAAAATTGCAATAACTATGTACCCATCAATAATCACTTTAAATGTAAATGGATTAAATGCTGCAATCAAAAGACACAGGGTAGCTTGAATGGATAAGAAAACAAGACTCATGCATATGCTGCCAACAAGAGACTCACTTCAGACTGAGACACACACACAGAAAGAAAGTAAAGGGATGGAAAAAGGTATTTCAAGTAAATGGAAATGAAAAAAAGCTGGTTCTCCTGCAGGTTACATGTGAGGCAGTCTATTCAACAAATGGTGCTGGGAAAACTGGAGACATGCAAAAAATGAAACCTGACCACCTTCTTATTCCATATACAAGAGTAAACTCAAAATGGATTAAAGACCTAAATATCAGACCTAAAACCATAAAAGTCCTAGAAAAAAACATAGGCAGTAAACGTACATACTTTTACACAACTTAAGGAAATCTGTTTTTTACAAATTCTAATTCTTGGGGTGAGAAATGAGAAATAAAACAGGCATTGGCTTGTTCAATATTAAGGTTTTTTTTAAAAAAATTTTTTATTGGGGAACAGTGTGTTTTTCCAGGACCCATCAGCTCCAAGTCAAGTAGTTGTTTCAATCTAGTTGTGGAGGGCAACTCAGTGGCCCATGTGGGGATTGAACCGGAGACATTGGTGTTATCATTCTAACCAACTATGCTAACCGGTCGTTCCTTAAATGTTAAGGTTTTAATGTAATAAGTTTGAATCCCAATTTTTGGTAAATCAGATATTTATCATGAATAAAAAAATATGACTAATACATCTTGCCATCTTTCTTAAGGACTTTTATGTGCATATAGACAATTCATACAAAACCCTGATCTCTCAGTCCATTGATGTCCTCACTTTAATAACAAGGTATGATTGTGATTATATCATGAAATCTAAGCTGATTAAGAAGAGAAAGAAATTATGTAAGAGCGGTGATGGGTAATGAAAATTGGTATAGGCAAGAAATGGAAGTCCCAACAAGGTCAAAGAATAGTTGGATTAGGAATGAAGATGAAAAAATTGGAGTTTGTGGTCAGCAAGTGGAATATTTGGAAATGAGATTATTTTGTAGGTGGTACAGTTTATCTTCATATGCATGATAGTTGTTCCAATATCAATTATCAGCTGATTTGTCCTTTCCCTACATTTAATATACTAAATTGTGATATAAACACAGATTTATAATAACTCTAGACTCTTAACTTTTATTCCTGTACCAGTATTATGCTAATTTAATTGTTTTGCTTTATAGCATATTCTGATACCTGATNTGGGAAGCAATGTTTTGTCACAGTACCTTCAGATTATGTATGATATCTATCCGCTTGTTCTGGCTGTCCTTAAAGTGAACTTGAACTCTGACAGGAAACTCACCCCATCCTCTTCTAGTCAGGTGAAAAGGAGGCTCTCTAGGGAAACCCAGGTATTAACACATTAATCCATGCGTAATCATTCTAGGAAGGAAAAGTTTTCTCATAATGGATATGTCAATTAGAAATTCATATCCTTCTGACAATCATTTACATTTCCTCATTTGAAGCTAAATCAATATACTGAATTACACTAAAATGCTAAATTATAAAACAAAAATTCAACTCAAACCTACATTAAGCACTCAATTACTGAATACTTAGAGCTGAGACACTTATACCATATAATCCAAAGTCATTATTTTCAGACAGGAAACTAAGGTGATTTGATGGATGTCACAATATTAGAGTCAAAATCCTTGATTGCTACTTGACAGACACAGGCTATGAGGTATACGTTCCCTACCCTAGACATTCATATTTCTTCCTCGACTCTGGCAAAAACAAAATGAATCATGAATGCTCAATTTGAAAGTGACAATTTTTTTATCTTGATTTTTAAAATTAAATTTATTGGGGTGACACTGATTAATAACATTATATAAGTTAGAAATGTACAATTCTATAATACATCATTAGTAATATCACATTGTGTACTCACCAAAGTCTAGCGTCCTTCTGTCACCATATATTTAACCCCCTTTACTCTCTTCATCCTCCCTGCACCCACCTCTTCTCTGGTAACCACCATACTATTGTCTGTGTATATGAGTTTGTTTGTTCATTTGTTGCTTTCTGATTTACATCACACATATGAGTTATATCATATGGTTCTTGGAAAGTAACAATTTATTTCAAACCGTCTGCTAAGAGGACTTAAAAGATCGTATGTTCACAATATGATCTTCCCCTAATAGTGATTATAATTTTAGTGGATAGAGAGGAACATGTGTGAATGCTAATTAATTAGACTAGAGGATTTTCAGTCAAAGCATAATTTGTGAAGCAAAGAAAAGGAAAACTAATGAAAAAAGACTGGCAAACTGTTAACAATTAGTGTTGGGTACATGAGGGTTCAATATACTCTATTTCTGTATATATTTGGAATTTTCCATAAAAAAAACATTAAAAAATTTAATTAAGAGATCTTCATATACTCAAAAATAATATGGTTTTAGTTAATGGGGGGAAAAAAGAATGCTTTAAAATGAAAATGTTCGTTATGAATCACTGGTTTAGAATTACTGTAATGAGAAGTGAATGCCAAGATTTCAGGGAGAAAGAAATGTTCAGTGAGATGTGCTGTTGGAAAATAAGGGGGGGCATGAATTCACTAACAGCAGAGTCCAAGAACGCACCTGATACGAGTCGAACAACAGACCTGAATTATCAAGCACAGAGCCAGAGGTTACCAGAAGAGCCCAAGACAGAAAAAAATCCCTAAGTATGAGAGTACCCTGGAAATTAGAGAAAGCAACAAATATGTTATAAAAGACAGTAAAGAAAGCAAAGAAAACTAGAGTGCCTTGAATGAAAGAAACCAGTTGAACACCATCTGAGTTAGTAAGAGAAGTAGCCATGATGTTGGTATAAATTAAAAGATAGGATTGGGGTCCAATGAGAAGGTCGATTTACAGGGAAAGGTCCAAGATGGCAGAATAGTTAAGTGCTATGTCTGCCACCTCCCATGATCGCATTAAAATCACAACTAAATTATAGATCAACCTCAAGAAGCATTTGAACAGAACCCCTATAATTAAGGCTACAAAGAAGAGGCCACATTGAGACTGGTAGGAGGGGTGAAGACATGAAATGGACTGACCCCAAACCCACAGATAGTGGCTGAGCACCGGAGGGGGGGGACACCTTGGCAGCAGAGATCCCCCTGAAGAGGGAGGGGTCCCAGCCCCACACTGGGCACCCCAGCCCAGGAGTCCTGTGCTGGAAAAGGGGAATTCCCACAACATCTGGCAGTGAATATCAGCGAGAGGAAATTCCGTCCATCTGTCCTGGTGAGATAGAAGGAGGCTGAAAACCTAGGTTTCCTCTTAAAGAGCAGTGCACAGCCTCCCTCGTTTGCAAACACTCACCCTGGGCTCCAGCAGAGGGGCAGAAACTTGAGCAGCACAGGGAAATACAGGGAAAGACTAAGCTGTGTGGCTTCAAGATGAGGGCTAGAGGGACAGCCGTCATTAACCCTGTGTGGAGCCTGCCTCACGTGCAACCTGCAGGAGGACGCCATCTTTCCTGTGTTGAACCCACCCCCACAGGGACACATCTGAAAGCCCACTGGTCTGGTAAAACCTGTGAGTGCGAAGTGCCTCGGTGACTCCTTTGAACCCACCTCACTAGTGCATCATCAGCCATAAGCACTCTCAGCTCCTGGGTGGCCAGCCCTGCCCCGCAAGCTGCTAGCGGGTTGTACAGCAGCAGACAGTCAGCACCAGCTTGCGCTGCAGCCTTTCTTGAGCAGCTCTTGGGGAATCTGTGGGCCTGAGGTGAATGACGGCTGGCTGAGGTGTGTTCAGGGTAGTTTGTGAAGTGGCCATAGACTCAGCACTGGCACAAGAACTGAATCTGCATTAACTCTGTGAAAACCACTGGCCACACCACATGACTCCCTGGGACACCGCCCCACCGACTCTGGCAGCATCACCAGGGGCACTGTCAAAACCAGGTCAACCTGCCTGGCCCACACATCTAAGGAGGCTCTTTCAGTAGCTGAGCCTTAGGCAACCAGCAGGAGGCAACAGGCCAAGGGGGTCCCTGGACCTTTTGCTGAGCTGCCCCAGGCCCGATACTGGTGGCAGCCGGCCTCAGTTCACAGCGAGGCCACACCTACACACCTCCAGGTCCAACACAGGCAGCAACCAATTGCATATAGCTTTGCAGCTCGTACCAGGCTGATTAAAGGCAAGGCTAAAATTGGCCTGCACGGGAGCCCCTCCCAAGAGGTACCAGGGACAACACACCCAGAGACCGGCCTCAGACCACACCAGAGCACTACCCAATTAGCCCACAAGTACCACACCCAAAGGGTGGTCTCAACAGGCACAAAAGTCCACTTGAGCAAAT
>NW_017731364.1:1904154-1910963 GCF_001890085.2 Hipposideros armiger | reverse complement strand
TTAAATATCTTACAACTTGATCAATTGTACCTCAATAAAGCTGAAAAAATGTTAAAATTAAAATTGTAGCAAAATATAACAGCTATATCACCTAACCAAACAAAGTAAGTCACTGCAGTTAATTCTTTCCTTTTAAACATGTTTTTGGTCTAAGGTTCATTTCCTTAAAGTTTGTTTTGTTTTCTCATTATCACCATGAAATTAAAAAAAAAAAATCAAACCTCGCTTTTCCTGCCAAGTGGGTACATGATGTAGAAATAAAACTGGCATATTTTATTCTTGGGTTGATTTCATGCAGGTTTCAGAGTGCTAGAACTTTGAATCCTTCTGGTTTCTATTCATTGCTGCCCAGAAGGTTGCAAATGGTTTGGTCTTTTAAAAGCCAAAACAACCTATTCCCTTAAGTCCTGACCATGGTAAAACTAGCATCTCTCAGCCTTCCTTTTGCAGTTCTGTATTTATTTGATGAGCCCTCCTTATTACATTCTGTTGGAAAATACGCTCATCTATGCCAATGGTTATCCTTAGTAATACAGTGGGTCAAGTTGCCTAACCTAGTTCTTCTTGAGGAGTATTCTTGTCCAGTTTTTACTCTTCCACATATAAAAACCAGCCTGTGAATGTCATGCACCCTGTTGGGATTTTAATCAGAATATCCACATATCAATTTGAAGAGACATGATATCTTTATATTACTGAGCCTTTTTATCCATGAACATGGTATACTACTCTAGCTATTTAGTTCTTTCACGTCTTTTAGTAAAGTTTTTATAATTCTTTATGAAAGGCCAGCATGTCTTTTATTATACTTTATTATTTTTTTATCGCTATAATAAATAGATCTATTTTTAAAAAATCATGTTTTCTAGGTTTGTGGCTGTCATACTGAAACAAATGACTTCTGTGTGTTGATAATTGTATTCAATAACCTTGCTAAGCTCTTATTAAGTCTAAAACTTTATTGAAAATTGTTTTAGATTTTTCTATGTAGACAATCATATTATGTTAATGCCATTTTGTTTATTTTCTAATCCATATATTTTTAACTTAACTGTAGAGGGAAGCCTCACTGGCCCTCACATGTGGGATCCGAATCGGGGCCCTCTGGTGTCCCAAACCAGTTCCCAACCATCGCGCCACTCGGCCGGCCAAATTTAATTTGACTATATTAATTAACATCTCCAAGTACAATGTTGAACAGGAATAGTGACAACAGGCATCTCATCGTATTCCTAATCCCAAAGGGAAGACTTTTAAATTACCACTGAGTATGATATTTGCTCTGGATTTTTTGAAGATATTCTTTGAGTTGACTAAATTCCAAGTCTGCCATGAGAATTTATCACAAAGAAATGCTGATTTTTGTCAAACGCCGTTTTTGTATCTTTTGAGGTGATCATAATGTTTTTATATTTTCTTTAATTTGTTACTGTGGTTATTATATTTGTTGATTTCTAACGTTAAACCAAACTTGCATTTTTGCTCATGATTACCATTTCTATATTTACTGAATTCAGTGTGCTAATGATTTTGTTCAGTATTTTTGCATCTATATTCATAAGTGTGAATGTCCTAAAAGTTTCCTTTTCTCATGAGCTCTCTGTCTGGCTTTATTAACAAAATTAGGATACCCTCACAATGTAAACTGACAAATTTGTTTCTTTTTCCCCTAAAAGATTTTGTATAAAACTGGACTTATCTGTTCACTCAGCCTGTAAAGCAATCTAAGACAAGTGGTTTGGTTTAGTTTTGTGATGGGAATGTTTTAAAAATCAATAAGAAAATTAGTTCTAAGACTATTCAAAGTTTTTTCTCTGTTGAGTCATTTCAAGTTGCATCTTTCTAGGAATTCTCCATTTNGAAACTTGAGCAGCACAGGGAAATACAGGGAAAGACTAAGCTGTGTGGCTTCAAGATGAGGGCTAGAGGGACAGCCGTCATTAACCCTGTGTGGAGCCTGCCTCACGTGCAACCTGCAGGAGGACGCCATCTTTCCTGTGTTGAACCCACCCCCACAGGGACACATCTGAAAGCCCACTGGTCTGGTAAAACCTGTGAGTGCGAAGTGCCTCGGTGACTCCTTTGAACCCACCTCACTAGTGCATCATCAGCCATAAGCACTCTCAGCTCCTGGGTGGCCAGCCCTGCCCCGCAAGCTGCTAGCGGGTTGTACAGCAGCAGACAGTCAGCACCAGCTTGCGCTGCAGCCTTTCTTGAGCAGCTCTTGGGGAATCTGTGGGCCTGAGGTGAATGACGGCTGGCTGAGGTGTGTTCAGGGTAGTTTGTGAAGTGGCCATAGACTCAGCACTGGCACAAGAACTGAATCTGCATTAACTCTGTGAAAACCACTGGCCACACCACATGACTCCCTGGGACACCGCCCCACCGACTCTGGCAGCATCACCAGGGGCACTGTCAAAACCAGGTCAACCTGCCTGGCCCACACATCTAAGGAGGCTCTTTCAGTAGCTGAGCCTTAGGCAACCAGCAGGAGGCAACAGGCCAAGGGGGTCCCTGGACCTTTTGCTGAGCTGCCCCAGGCCCGATACTGGTGGCAGCCGGCCTCAGTTCACAGCGAGGCCACACCTACACACCTCCAGGTCCAACACAGGCAGCAACCAATTGCATATAGCTTTGCAGCTCGTACCAGGCTGATTAAAGGCAAGGCTAAAATTGGCCTGCACCGGAGCCCTTCCCAAGAGGTACCAGGGACAACACACCCAGAGACCGGCCTCAGACCACACCAGAGCACTACCCAATTAGCCCACAAGTACCACACCCAAAGGGTGGTCTCAACAGGCACAAAAGTCCACTTGAGCAAATTCCCCTGAGGGGTCAGCCTCCACACAACGGCTCATATGCTGTGGGCGTAACCAATCCTCACAGCTAGTCAGCCTGAGAGTCAATCCCACACATAGGAAGCACCAAAAACAATTAAGGCTCAACTAAACAGGAGAATATATCTAACACGAGGGACGCTCCTGGAACACACACACAGGTGATTCAGGGAGACTGTGTCACTGGACCACACAAGGCACCTACTACATAAGGCCACCTGACAAAGACTGAGTGACACAGATCTACCTAATACATAGAAGTAAAGACAGAGAGGCAGCTAAAATGAGGAAACAAGGAAATATGTCCCAAATAAAACAACAGGAGAAAATTCCAGAAAAAAGAACTAGATGAAATGGAGGCAACCAACCTACCAGAGACAGAGTTTAAAACATCGGTTAGGAGAATGCTTAAGGAACTTAGTGAGAACTTCAATAAAGAGATAGTAAGCATAAAGGACATAGAAACCATATTAAAAAAAAAAGCACGAATCAGAAATAAAGAATACAATAACTGAAATGAAGAATATACTAGAAGGAGTCAACAGCAGATTAGATGAAGCAGGAGATCTAATTAGTGATTTAGAAGACAAGGTATCAGAAAACACCCATCAACAAAACAAAACAAAACAAAAACCCCTGAAGATAGTTTAAGGGCCCTCTGGGACAACAACAGACATTAACAACATTCACATCATAGGAATAGCAGAAGGAAAAGAGAGGGAGCAAGGGATCGAGAACCTATTTGAAGAAAAATGACTGAANACAGCCGCTCACGGCACCCACGGCAGCCAGCCACTCACAGTAGCTTTACAGGAGCCCACTGCAGCCCTACTGCAGCCTACACCATCACCGGTGACTCACGGCAGCCCAGCTCCAGGTTGAGCTGTTGTTCACCATCTTAGCTGTAGAGGGCGCACTGTCACTGGCCCTAATGTGGAATCCGAACCGGGCCCTGCTGCTCAGAACTGGCGTCCCAAGCCAACTCTTAACCAACGAACCACTCGGCCAGCCCAGGGCTTCTTGAATAGGGCAAATGTACTGAAACTACAAACTGTCATTCACTAGCAGTAAACGATCAGAGGAAAATCAATCCATTTATAACTTATTCCAAAGACAACCATAATTAAGTGAAGAGGCATAAAGCAAATTATTGATAAAATAGGGACTCACTCGTCTTTGTATCTGCAAAGCCTAACTAACAACAATGCTAAATATTAGTAAGAGAAGAATTAAGTAAAAAGAAAAAAATGTTACTTAGGATTACTGATAATGTAGAGAGGTATGATTAAGGATTATGGTTGAGCACAGTAAGTTTATGTATATTGCGAGGAATATAAGCTAGGCTTCTTGAGTTTTCTAAAGGTCAATATATCAGAAATGTTTCAAAGGCAGGAATTCCACATCAACACTAATTTCCCCTTCCCACAATAAATATGGGTAGCCTGAAATGACTGCATATGAGAAAAACTTACCTCAGAAACTTTTAGAAGTCCTGCAGAAGCGTAGTAGTTTGCGACAATGCAGGCACGAAGTTTATCCATCATCCTTCTTGCCTCAATCAGTCGCTAAAAACAAATGTTAACTCATTACTTTAAAAAATGGAAATGACAGGAGAGATATATATACAAAAAATTCGTAAAGAAATACAAATGACCAAAAAAAGCTCAACTTCTCTAAAAATCAAAGACAAATAAAAATGATCATTTTCCACTTATCAGATAGGCAAAAGATTTGAAAGGATAACAAAAACCAAGGTTTGCAAGAGTATATAGATATGTTGATATGTATATTTATGTGTATATATACATATTCCTTGAGAAATGTCCACAAAGATTTGAGCACAAGAGCAAAGAGGAATTATCATTTGGGATGAAATTTCAGGTAATTTTTTTTCTTTATCTTTTCCTGCAATTTCATTTAAAGAAAAAAAAAAAAGCATGTCTTTTTTCCCCAAAACAAGGAAACTCTTTTTAAAAGAACAGCAAAGGGGAAAAACAAACCATGATTGTATCTCAATAGATTTTTTTCAAGTCATCATGTATAGATTTTTTTGCAAAAAAAATTTTTTTAATTTGTCATCATTATACCTGGTCAATGACTTCAATTTCATGTTCCTTATTCTTCATTTCAAGTGCAAATTGTTCCTTGATAATAGTCTCGATCTTCTGCACTGCAGCATCTCGAGCTACACAAAGAACATAAAATAATCCAAGGTCTAATAACCAGTGGCTGTCTTGATTTAAGTCAGCAAGCAAAAAAAGAAACCAAAAAACTAATACTGGGGAAAACTGACCTAGTGTGTTTTCTGATATGAGAAGAATATATCAGTCTGTGGCATTCCTGCCAAAAAAGCAGAATCTAATCATGGGGACATCAGACAAACCTAAACTGAAAGATATTCTACAAAATAACTGGCCTATACGATTAAAATATTAAAGTCAAAGAAAGGTTGAGGAGATTAAGAGACTAGAAAGATATGACAACTAAATGTGCTGTGTGATCCTGGACTGGATCCTGAAGAGGGGGAAGCAGTTATAAAATACAACACTGGGATAACTGGGAAAACTTGAAAATGAACCATAGATTAGATAATGTAATAGATAAATGTTNATGAGGAACTTTCAACATTAAATATTATTGTAAAATCCTATGTTTAATTCTGTTATATTCTGATATTCACGAAAAACAGTAACCTTTTTATATTTATCTTTATCTGTATAAACAAGTTCAGCTATTTCCAGAGAACATAATCAGCTAATATAATTCACATGATAACAATCTGACAGGAGGGTACAGTGCCTGTTCAGTGAGAGAGTATTCTGCAAGAAGGAACCAGAGCTAAAACTCATTACGACTAAAAGCCAAAGGTGAGTAAATGATTAATAACACAAGAATGTCAAGGGAGTGTTTTCAAGGTAAATCACTTTTCTTCCATTTCAATAAATCTGTACTTCTTAGGTTAAGTAACTTAAGTGTACTTACCTAACTTCCACAAGGTCATTTGGTTTATAGCTGGGATGAAGGAAGAACCAAACTTTCTTGACAAAATGATTAATGCTGGGTTCTCTACGAGAACCTCGAACATACACCATCCATTTGTGAGTTGATTGGTCATTTTCTTCTCTCTTATCAGGAGGTATATACCTAGAGGAGAAGAAAAAAAGGAACCTGAATTATTTTTTTCCTTCAGAAGCCTAACAAATCAATTAACTCCTACTTAAAACAAGATAAAAAATCAATTATAAAAAGAAAACTGGAAAATTCACAAATGTGTGGAGATTAAACAACATGCTACTGAACCACCAACGGGTCAAAGAAGAAATCAAAAGAGAAATTAAAAAATATATTTTGAGACAACTGAAATGGAACTACAACACATCAAAACTTAAGAGATGCAGTAAAAGTAGTTCTAAGAAGGAAGTTTATAGCAATAAACGCCTACATTAAGAAAAAAAGATCTCAAATAAACAATCTAACTTTATACCTCAAAGACCTAGAAAAAGAAAAACAAACTAAGCCCAAAATTAGTAGAGAAAGGAAATAACAAAGATTAGAGTGAAAATAAATTAAACAGACTAAAATGACAATAAAAAGATCAAATAAACTAAGGGCTGTTTTTTTAAAAAGGTAAACAAAATAGAAAAACCTTTAGCTACACATAACAAGAAAAAAAGAGGACTCAAATAAATAAAATTATAAATGAAAGAGGAAATGTTGCAACTAATGCTACACAAACACAATGGATCATAAGAGACTATGAATAATTAAATGCGAACAAATTGCACAACCCAGAAGAAATGGATAAATTCTTAGAAACATATATACAAGACTGAATCATGAAGAAATAGAAAACAAGATCTAAACGATCATTAGTAAGGAGATCGAATCAGTAATCAAACACCACCCCATAAAGAAAATTCCAGGACCAGATGGCTTAAAGGGTGAATTCTACTGAATATTTAAGGAAAAACT
>NW_017731364.1:1898082-1901799 GCF_001890085.2 Hipposideros armiger | reverse complement strand
CCAACAAACCCAAACCTACAAATTAAGACTTGTTTGAAAATGTCAATGACTGTTTCTCCCCAGTCTTCTTGTGGTCTGGTGGGTCTATCTGGATTTCTAGTTTTGGCCTTTTCTGGGCTGACCTGTCCTGTAATATAGTTAAGACCCCAACTATAATACTTTGCACAGAATATTTAGTCCCCTTTGCTGAATACATGTTAACTCTAAAATAATCTATAAAACAGAAATCTTATTGCCTCAATCATATTTTATGTTTCTATTTAAATACTATCACACAGATCATTAAGAATCTTTGTTTTTAGTATCCTGAGCTTTTAAATGTTATTAGTGGTCCATTAACTGATGTTTGGAAGATTCCCGCCAACCCCCCAATCTGATTCTTCCCTCCCAGGTAATTATTATAATACCAAATCCTTTATTTTTAATAATTGAATCTAATTACAATTCTCATAAATCTATCAATTTATTCATCAATCAAATATTTAATGAATACCAACTACTCTGGTACAAAACAAATACGATATACTTCCTATCCAAAAGATATTCCCATCTTGTTTAGGAAAAATATACGAAAATAGGAAATGACTATATGATAAAAATAAGAACAGAGGAAATACACCTAATAAGGGTAGAAAAGGGCAAATTAGACTTTCTGAGGAAATAACATTCTTACACTATTTGAAGATTGTGATGTTTTTATCCATTCCTAGATACTTGGCAAAAATGATGATGCTCCCTCAAGATAGCATCGATCATACTGTTAAAGAGACAGCCCTTTAGCTTGGAGAAATTCTGTCTTGAAGACCTGCTATGCAACCTTTTGTTACAAATGAAAAACATTTCAATTTGTGCAAGCAAATAAACATTTTTAGGAATTAGCTAAAGCCCCTAAGGTTAACACTAGGTCAGAAGAAGTCAAAAGTGTCTACAAAATTATCCACATTTACATGCTTGATGAAATTCGCAATTTGTGTAAAAACTCTTCTGTTTCACGAAACACAATTTTTACCAAGCAGAATTTTTGTACTCTGTCGAAGATTAGCAGACACACTAAGGCAGAGTCTCAAGTTTTTGGACCTTAGTTTACTTTTAAAACAACTAAGAGTTGGAAAAAATGAATCCCTGAGACCTCTTCTGTAATACTATGATAATAAGAGTATGCCAGAGCTCTATTAACCTAAATGGAGTACTAAAAACGAGACAATTCAACTGGATACTCACTTTGACACATTGCCCACTACTATTGTTTTCTTTACAAAAAGTCGTGAAGTCTCATCTCCTGTAAGATCAGCATTCCGCTGGTCTGTTTTATGGGAGCCAGTAATACTAGATGCGTCCTGAAAGAAATCATAATAAATTTTCATTTTAAATTTGGACAATTTTCAATAGGCAGAAACCATAAAATCATACAAGGTTCATGACTGAAATGACTCAGAATTTTTTTATAATTACAAAATTCTCTGGCTTTGTGGCGCCTTAGAGCAAAAAAGTATTATTTTACTATAGTTTTTGCATTAGTTTAGATACAAAGTGTGTATACTGTAATTTCAAATGTACGTGTGTGTGTTTAATAAGCATACACATCTGCTTCGTATATGTTAATAGGATGTGGAAGGATACACAAGAAACTATTACAATGGTTACTCCTGGGAAATGGGAATGGGGAAAGGGCTCAATGGAATTTACTTTCTTTTCAACCTTCTATACTATCAAAAAATTTTCAGTGAAAAGTAATATAAACACAATGGTTAATTTAAAGTTTGACTATGGAGACAGACTGCCAGGGTTTAAATCCTGAGTCTTCCATTTACTAGATGTGTAATCTTGAGTAATTACTTAACTTCTCTGTCTTAATTTCCTCATCCGTAAAATAAAGATGATAACCGTATCTCTCTCACATGACTGTTTTGTACAGTTCTTAGGAAAGGGCCTAGAACACAGTAAGTACTAAATATTTGTTACATAAATGTGAGCCTGAATATTAAATAAAAGACGGTAAATTTCTAAAGCCTATGACCATATGACCTAAATTTTTTTAATTAAAAAAAGAAAAACAAAAGGGGCCGGCTGAGTGGCTCAGTTGGTTAAGAGCTTGCTCAAGAGTGCGAGCTCTGAGCAACAGTGGTTTGATGCCCGGCCCAAGCTGAGTTGCCAACAGATGGCAGGATGGCTCAGCTAAAAAAAAAAGAGGAAAAAGAAAAACATATGTAGTATTTGCCCCAAAATAATACTGGAAAGAGACAAGTAAAACAAAACATTTAAGAGTTCTGATTTTTGAGTGGTGGCATTATGAATTATTTTTCTATTCTTTTTTACTTTTCTGTAGTTTAAAATTATTTTAGCAATGAACACATATGAATTTATAATCAGCAAAAAATTTTAATTTCATTTTATCAAAAATAAATCAAATCCCTGATGTCTGAGTACGTGAAAAGCAACCTAGAAATTTCCTCTATCACAGAACACCTGTCTGAGAAAAACCACTGGTCTCATCTCTACAACTAAACATTATACCAAGATCAGAGCAGCTTGAGATGGCAACTTCACAAACTGGCAGGATCAAAGAGCAATAAATGGTCTTTCAATTCTATTAGTTACTTGTAAATTTCCTCCAATTATCAAAGCATCTTAGAATATAGTTTCACAGAGGAAAATGCTGAAGAGACACTGCTCTTGAGAGAATAAACATGACAGAGTGGAGAGACCCTGGGCAAGGTCACAGCATTGCCAGCCCCTCAAAGTTTTTCTCATATCTACATGAATGGTACCTAGGAGTTGTGCCATGCACAGGAGCCGTGAATTCTAAAATCTGAACGACACAGGTTTAATTTTCAGTTCTGATACTCGTGGACAAATATAACTTTAACCTTATTTCCCCATCTCCAAAAAGAATATAATTATTTCCCAGGGTTCCTATGAAGGCTAAATGAGGTAACATGTGCATAATCTAATAAATACTAGTTCCCTTCTCCTTTGGTTCCCTCCCATCCATCCAACTATACCCTTCCAGTATTTCGACTTGGTCTCTGTTCCATGTTGTTTGAGAGTCTTTCCTCTATATCCATATTGCTGTTATTGTCTTTGTCAGATAAGAAGTCATTGTGTTGAGATAAAGAATCACTTTCAGAATGATTAGCTGATGGTGTTTCTGATCTATGATTGGCAGGAGACGATGACCTAGATGGTGATTCCAAAAATTTCTTGATAGCAGGATGATTAAAAACCATTGCATCACATGTCTTTGATCCCTACAAAAACAAAAACAATCAAAACAAACTTTTAATCAAATCCACCAGAAGTAGGCAAAATTCTGGTCTTTCCCAAAAACTTATCTATTTTAAAACCATGCTTACAATCCTTCAAAATCTCCCCACACCTATAAAAAAGCCCAAACTCCTTAGTGTGACCTGAACCAATAAAATAGACAAGGATAAATAATTATGCAAAGGTTCTAACACTAAAAGTTAAAGATGAAAGTCCTCTGAAGTTAAATAAAGAAATAAAGATGAATATATAGTAACATATGAAAAGTATAATTTGACTTAAATAAGTTTCACATTGCTTTACACAAAGACAGCAACTGATCTAAATAAAACATTCTAGTTAAGGGCCCGCTGAGTGGCGTGTTGTTTAGGAGCTGGCTTGGGACGCCAGCTCTGAGCAGCAGGGCCCCGGTTTGGATCCCACATGAGGGCCAGTGATGCTGTGCCCTCTACA
>NW_017731364.1:1886680-1890027 GCF_001890085.2 Hipposideros armiger | reverse complement strand
CAGTTCTTTCACCCATCCCCGAGACAGACTCGCTTGATTCAGCTGGGAGAGAGAGACCCCTTATGTAATGATACATATATATATGTAAACCTCAATCTAAGAGAACATTTTGTCTGTAACTGTTATCTTGTGTAATACCCTGAAGCTTTAAAATGTTCTAAAAATCTCAGCATTAATAAACATCCTTAATCAAACCATTTAATGTTTATTTACCATCATTACCTACCTTCTCTAATTTAGAATAGAAATGAGTGGTTTTTTTAGAGGCTCTGAATCCAACTCTTATTTTCTGTTTTTCAAGTTTATAAAAAGCGAGAGTAAGGCCTTATCCTTTCAGCCTTCTCTTTTTGGTCTGCTACTAGTTTTAGACAACCTGAAAAATTTTGGGCAGTTACCTAAAAAATACATTCTTAAAAATCAATAAACCTCATTCCATCTTCCTTAGATAAACCTAAAGTCAGATGCAGATACATCCCAGATCTCCAAATCAATTTCTGCATCATACCATTTCCTTAATGAACACCTGTCTTCTACAGTCTGCCAAGAGTCTTATGGGATTACGTGTAAAGATGGGTGAGTCCAGCATCAGCTTCAGTCATCCATTCTGTGGACTTCACACCCTGTATACTCTCCTCCCACCCCACTGAGTAATCTTAAGAATGAACAGTGGCTCCTCCCCAGAAAGTTTGGGGATCCTTGAGGAAAATAGTATTTTCTTTTACCTTCACTTAAGGGATAAAGTAAAAACTCTCTTTTGACTTTTATTCTAAAACTAGAAGAACAGAAGGGAAAAAGAAGAATTTGGTGCTGGAAGGGTTTGGGTGGGTAAGGAAGAAACAAACCCTCAATGAGTTAAATTGTGCTGCCAAGGTAATTCATATTTCATGCAGCCCTTTAAGCAAGCCTCTCCTGTCATCTTTGGGCATAGATGTGAGCTTCCGATACACATGCTTAAGAAGATTTAGGTCTGTACTGAGCATTTTTAAGTTATTCGGTTCTGCTTCAGTCTGGCAAGAACAACACTAAAGTACACACATACCACAGTGAAGAGCACGCTAGTTAAGGCTAGAGCACATCTGCCAAGGCAATGCTCATCATGAGGTAACAGATAAGTTATGGAGCTAGGATTCTATAAAGGAAACAAGCACCTTAAAGCCGAAGACATTTTTTAGAAAACTGTTTCTTCTTTTGACCAACACTACCTAATTTAGAAGACCTACCTATCTATAAAAACCTACTTTTTTTGAGGAGAAAGATGTCCTTTATTGTAGATTCCAGTAGCTAGGGAAGATGGCTGACTTAACTCTAAAAATCCACCTTACAAAAAAAAAAAAAAACCTACTTACTGATAAAACTTCTGGAATTCAATAGTGATGGTTGTATAACTTTGTGAATATACTTAAACAAACAAACCCAAAACACTGAATCTTATACTTTAGAAGAGTGAATTTTATAGTATGTGAATTAGATCTCAACAAAGCCATTAAAAAAAAATAACAATGATAAATCCAGTGTGTGAGTGTGTGTGTGTGTGTGTGTGTGTGTGTGTGTGTATTTATTTAAGATTTTATTGGGAATTGGGGGAGGGAACAGCGTTGGGGAATTGGGGAAAGGGAACAGACAAGTTACTGTCCTTTTGTTCTTCAGTTTAGTTGTTGAGGACGTTGCTTCACTAGCCCATGTTGGTATTCTCATTGTGCTCTTCCCAGGTGAGGCAGTCACTTGCCGGCCACTGGACAGCCGCTCATGGCAGCTCACACCCGCTGCTGGCCATATTCTGAGTACCTTTCCCATAACCAACTCTACTCTATTCCCAAGCTGGGGATTTCTCTGAACTCTATGCCAGAAACAGACAACAGAGTCATTTCATCCCATAGTAATAATGCTTTCTCTAATATATATTTTAAAAATCAGTAAAATGATTTTTTTTTCTTAGAATTTTAAGTAGAAGAATTTATTTCAAACCTTCTCCAGGCCAGCTATCTTTTTTTTTTTTTTTTTAAGTATTTTATTGGGGAATTGGGGGAGGAGAACAGCACTGGGGAATNCCTGGGATTTTGCAAAATAATCCTGTGTTTGTAAGATAAAAAAAATCACCACCCATGCTTTGGAGTATATGAAAAATAAGAAAATTTGGACCCTTTGACCACCGTGTCATTTTCTTCCTGTAAAATATGCCACTGGATTGGCAATTTAAAACTAGTAACGAGTATAAGCATTTTTGAGGATATGTCTGCATAGAGGCAAATGACTGATTTTTCTCATATTTGAGGTAAAGAGTATTTTCTAATATTGCTGCATGTATCCTTTTTTATATAACCCCTGCTCAGGCTGAGTATTTGGGACTTAAATTAGATTTAAACTGAAATTACAATGTTTACTGAAACAATCCATTTTGTTTTGTTTTGTTTTTTAAAGTTATGCCATGTGATGCACTTGAGTAATGTACTGAAGTTTTGTTATTGTAAGGAAACGACATTTCCTCATAAATAAAATTACAACGGAATGGGGAGAAAAGTTGCAGTGAAATGTTTTCATTATTTGGAATTAGAATTGATAACTTTCGGTCCACAAAGACTTCTGAAGGTGGTACATAAAACTTGACTGCACTTACAGAGACAGGAATTTGCTTCACCCCTTAAATTCTAGAGGTCCTCATCTCTCTCTGTAGTCCTTATCTATGAATTTGATGTCTTCTTTACCCAGTTTTAAGTATTAACTTATGTAGATTTATTATTTAAATAAACAGAAATGAATTTCATGATAATTTGTTTTAAAAATTTAAATTTAGCAACGTTTTTTGAGATAGATTACAACATCCTGGGACACATAGTTGATGATTTGCTCTTCCACTAATTCCATGATCCTGGACAAGTAACTGAATGCCTCTGTATCTTAATTTAACTGCTAGCATTTAGTGCAGGAATAAACTCAATCAATGTTTCCCAAATTTCCATCATTCATATACCACCTTCAAGATACTTACCACATCTGAGGACCATGTGAAACATCCAATTAAAACAGTATTTAAAAATAATTTTAGCCTTATCCTAAGCAACAGTAGTCACAAAACTACAAATCTCATGAGACCATCATCTTTTGTACAGACATTAAAATAATATATAACGATTAATATTAAAAAAAAACCCCAAATCCATATAATCATCTCACACAATAGCACACCGCAGTACATATATCATAAGACTTTATGACTTTACCTAACATACAATGATAGCTAAAACTGACCGCCTGTCTCATTATTACTGAGGCTTTCACCATCTCCCTGATTGCTACCATAGTATGTTACTATTAAACACAGCACTTAGCTAATCCCTCTTGCAAACCTC
>NW_017731364.1:1877917-1882170 GCF_001890085.2 Hipposideros armiger | reverse complement strand
ACAGCAACTTGTCTGTTCCCCTTCCCCCAATTCCCCAGCACTGTTCCCATTCCCCCAATTCCCCCCCCCAAAAAAAAACAAAAAAACCACAAGGCTTATTGGAAAAATGGAGTTTAGAAGTGCAACAGTCAAAAAAGTTACCAGCGACATAACAAAAGGGAACCTAATAAGTGTAGCAGTTTTACACGTTAAGCTGTTAAATAGATAAATGCTACAATAAATATGGCACTTTACCTTGAAAAAGACCTCAGGTTTGCTGTCGAAGTGGGCACTGAGGATGCAGCTCGTGAATTACTGTCAAGAGGTGGTAGGAGGGTAATCTAAAATCAACAGTTGTAACACCAGGTGTGAATGGGTGTGGCTCATAACACAGCAACAAGCTGAGGTCGCTGGGGGATGTGTGAGGTGTTATGTGCAGCTTGTGTATCCCTTCTGTGGTTCAGTTCAACAGGGTACAGTTTCCTGCATCCACCTAGCATTTCTTGCAGATGAAATCACGCATAAACAAATGTGAACTTCATGTTATACTCAAATAGTTCCCTAATATATCAATTGCATTGGAACAAATTTGTGCTTTCCTATAGCAAAACTGATTTTACTACTGTACGACTGTAATACAACCATTAAAAAGAAATGTGCTGATATGGAAATACCTCTAAAATCAATTGTCAAGTGAAAAAAAAAACACCACGGTGCAGAACAGTGTGCATACTTTGATTCCTTCTTTTGTAAACTAGGGGGAAAAGAGACAAAAGAAATGCTGGTATATGTTTGTGTAAGTTTTTCTAGAAGATAAAAAAGAAAAAACAACAATAACTGCCTCTAGGTAGTGGTGGGTCTGCCTTTCTTTTTTCTTTTTTTCCCCAATACACAACTTTTATTGCATCTCTAAAATATCACAAATTAGTCTGAAGAATCACTCGATATCTTGGTGTTTCTGTAGCTGAACATCTTAGATTTTAGTCATCAACCTGCTGAACGGTTCCTTTTTCAGAAATATAGATAGCATCCAAAATTTTTCTGATATCCTTGTTTTTAACTGTTGTGGCTTGCTGAATCAAAGCCACTGAATTTGACACAAGTTCAATATAATTTCCTATAAGAACTGACTCATCTTTCAGGGCTTGAGATACTGAACAAGCAACACCTGATCTCATGCCAACCCTGCAGATGTATTTTTTACCCAAGAGATTTTGGATTTCAACAGGAGAACCATTCTCCTGAATAACGACATTGATGGGGAAGTGAGCACACACAGACCTCATCTTGTAAAGGAAGCCCAATGTGACACCCTTGACCGTGTTCTGTACGTGACTACAGAGAATGCAAACAGGAGCCAGTTCCTTTCTATTTCCCCATCATTGTCAACCCAGGGCCTCTTCTTTTTCTTTCTAAGGAGACTGAGTTCTACACTGATGTGATCGAAGGCCCTCCGCAGGGTGCCCCTGGGGCCCTTCATGGTAACTGCGCGTCCCTTCAGAGTGATGTCCACACTTTCTGGAATGTCCACAGTCTGATTGCTGAGAATGGTCTCATCCTCACAGTACATGCAGCAAACAGCCCTGCCTTTCATTTTTCTTCCCGGCTGCAATGTTTGACTTTTCTTACCATGTACATGAATTATTATGAGGAGGAAAATGCCAAAAGGACTAATCTGCGAGGCAGATTACAGGTGTCTTTATGTCTCTGTTTTCTTCTTACTTCTCTATATGTTACAAAGAATGCAATTACAGAGAGCGTGGAACAAGTGGAACTCTCATGCACTACTGGTTGGAATGTAAAATGGGATAATCATTTTGGAAAACAGTTTGGCAGTTTTTTAAGAACTTAGACATATACCCTATCATATGACCTCGCCATTCCAATCCTAGGTATTTACCCAAGAGAAACGGGTAAACAATATTCTATTGTATGGATATATCACAATTTGTTTATCTACTCACCTGTTAATGGACACTTAGGTTGTTTACAAAAAGCGTGTGTCTACACAAAACCTGTATACAAATGTTCACAAACAGGCAAATCCACAGACACAGAAAGTAATTGCCAGGGGGTGAGGGGAAGGAGGGAGCAACTGAGATTGACTGCTAATAGGTATGGGGTTTCTTTCTAGGGTGATGGAAAAGTTATGGAATTAGATAGTAGTGATGGCTGCATAACCTTGTGAATATACTGAAAACCACCAAATTATACACGATAAAATGGTGAATTTTACATTATGTGAATTATAGTTCAATAAAGTTTACGTAAACTCTAAAATAAACTAATTCTTACAAAACCAAATAGATAAAAATCACCAATGTCTCCATAACTCTGGCTCACTCTTCAGATAAACAGAATAAACAATCCTTGCCTAGGAAAACTAGTTCTACTTCTCCTTGTCTGCAATCATCGAAGTTCACATGCCTGAACATCTCATGTTTATCTTCCAATGGGTTCATATTTCACCTCTACTTTCTCTCCACTCACTAAAATGCTATTCATCATTAAAGAATCAAATTAAATTCCAACTCATCAATGAAGTGCACTCCAGCCTTCGAAAACTTTTTCTAATTCCCACAGAACTGATGATACAGAAACAATCTGCTTCACAAGTCTTGTTTTCCGTGAGGGAAAAGTGCATCAACCCTCACCCTCCATTTGGCAGCTGTGTAGAAAACAGAATGAAAGGGGGACAGGTTTAAAGGCAGGGAGATAGGGGACAATTTAAGGAGGTGGCAATGAAGATTCAAATAAAAATCTATGGTCAAATGAGAAGAGAGGAGGATCACATATTTCTGAGAATCTATCCTACAGAAATATTCTCAAGGCAGGGTGAAGTACACACATGTGGGCTGCACTCACAGATCTATAACTTAAGTGTTAGTTCTCCTCTTCCTATATATTTTATATTAAGAAACTGGAAATAGTCCCTAGCAGATTATAGTGCATCCACTGAATATGAAGGCATTTTTATTATGGAAGGATATGATCTTACATGTAGAAAACCCTAAACATTCCACGAAAATACTGTTAAGAGCTGGGGCGGCTGGTTAGCTCAGGTGGTTAGAGCGCAGGCTCATAACACCAACGTTGCTGGTTCGATTCCCACATGGGCCAAGGAGTTGCACCCTCCACAACTAGATTGAAACGGCTACTTGACTTGGAGCTGATGGGTCCTAGAAAAACACACTGTTGCCCAATAAAATTTCTAAAAAAAACCCCAAAAAAACCAAAAAACAAACTGTTAGAACTAATAAATGCATTTAGCAAAGTAGCAAGATGCAAATTCAATACACAAAACTCAGTTACGTTTCAACAAATGGAAAATGAACAACATGAAAATGAAATCACAGAAATAATTTCATTTATAATAGCATCAAAAAAGAATAAAATACTTAGGGAGTGACTTAGCCAAAGAGGTGAAAGACTTGTACAATGGAAACTACAAAACACTGCTGAAACAAGAAATTAAAGACATAAATAAATGAAAACACAACTCATGTTCATGGATTAGAAGACTTAACATTGTTAAAATGTCAAGACTACCCCCCAAAGCCATCTACTGATTCAATACAATCCCTATCAAAATCCCAATGATATTTTTTGCCAAAACAGAAAAACCTATCCTAAAATTTATATGGAATTTCAAGTAACCCTGAATAACCAAAACAACCTTGCAAATACACTAAAAATGAAGGACTTACATTTCCTGATTTCAAAGCTTACTACAAAGCTACATTAATCAAAAGAGTGTGGTATTGACATAAAGACAAATATAAAGACCAATGCCACAGAAAAGAAAGCCCAGAAATAAGCCCTTGCATATATTGTCAAATGATTTTTGACAAGGGTGTCAAGACCATTTAATAAGGGAAAGAACAGTCTTTTCAACAAATGGTGCTGGTAAAACTGGATAGCCACATGTGAAAGAATGAAGTCAAACCCTTATCTAACACCATATACAAAACTTAGTTCACAATGGATCTAAGACCTAAATGTAAGGCCTAAAACAATCAAATTATTCTTAGGAGAAAAAATAAGGCAAAAGCATCACAACATTGGATTTGGCAATGATTTCCCGGATATGACAACAAAGGCCTAGGGAACAAAAGAAAAAATACACAAATTGGACCTTATGAAAACTTTAAAACTTTGTGCATCAAAAGATACTATTGGCAGCGGTTCAATGCCCGGCCCGGGCTGAGTTGCCACTGAGCTGCCAACAGGTGGCAGGATGGCTCAGCTTAAAAAAAAAAAAAAAAAAAAAAAAA
>NW_017731364.1:1874046-1877787 GCF_001890085.2 Hipposideros armiger | reverse complement strand
CTGTGAGTCGCTGGTGACAGCGTAGGCTGCAGCCCCTGCTGCAGTGGGTTGCCATGGGCTACCGTGTGTAGCCAGCAGCCAGGGTGAGCGGCCAGCAGCCGCCATGAGCAGCCGTCCAGAAGCCGGTGACTGATCTGCCTCGCCCGGGAAGAGTGCAATGATGGTGCCAACTTGAGCCAGTGAAGCAACATCCTCCACAGCTAGACGGAAAAACAAAAAGACAGCAACTTGTCTGTTCCCATCCCCCAATTCCCCAATAAAATCTTAAAAAAAAAAAAAGATACTATCAACAAGAGTAAAATGGTAACACAGAGAACGGAAGAAAATATTTGCAACAACTATATATCTAATAAGGGATTAATATCCAGAATATAGAAAGAACTCCTAAAACTCAACAACAACAAAAAACAAACAACCTGATTCAAAATGGGCAAAGGATCTGAATAGACATTTCTCCAAAGAAGATATACAAATGGCCAGTCAGCCCATGAAAAGTTGCTCAACATCATTAATACTAGAGAACTGCAAATCAAAACCACAATGATACATCACCTCACACACATTAGGATGGCTACTATCAAATAGAAAACAAGTGTTGGAGAACACGCGGAGAAATTCAAACTCTTGTGCACTACTGGTGGGAATGTAAAATAGTGCAGCGGCTACGGAAAAACAGTGCAGCAGATCCTCAAAAAATTAAAAATAGAATTATAGTATGATCCAGCAATTTCACTTCTTGGTATATATCCAAAAGAACTCAAAGCAGAGACTTGAACAGATATCTACAGATATCTGTACACCCTGTTCTTAGCAGCATGATTCACAATTGCCCCAAAATGGAAGCAATCCAAGTGTGCATTGTCAAATGAATGAAAGGATAAACAAAATGTGATATATACCTACACTGAAATATTACGCAGCCTTAAAAGGAAATGATGACACATGCTACAACATAGGTGAACCTAGAGAATGTTATGCTAAGTGAAATAAGCCAGTCACAAAAGGACAAATGTTGTATGATTCCACTTATATGAGGTACTTAGAGTAGTCAAAACCAGAGACAGAAAGTAGAACGGTGGCTGCCAGGGGCTGGGGGAAAGGAGGGAATAGGGAGTTATTGTTTAATGGGCACAGAATTTTAGTTTTACAAGATGAAAAATGTAAGAGATGGATGATGGTGATGGTTGCATGACATTATGAATGTATTTAAAACACCTGAAAATGACTAAGGTGGTAAATTTTATGTTATGTGTATTTTACCACAATTAAAAAAAGATATACCTAAGAGTTAAATGATAAGCACATTTTTTCCATTATCAACCATGTCCTTCCTGGAGTATATGTAATAAGTGCATTTATTGGGGGAGGGGGCAACATAAGGGGGGGAATTCTGCAAGCACTATGTCAAGCTACACATTTTTAATATCTAAAGAACTCTTAACAATAAATTAGAAAATGACCAACAAATAAAAAGATGCACAGAGGACAGGAACAGAAATTCACAAATGGCCGATAAATGTGAAAAAATCTTCAACCATAGTAGTAATCAAGGAATGGAAAAATTAAACAGGACACCATTTTTTAATCTATCAAAATTAGTCTGGGGGCAGATGAAATAGGTGTCTTGAAGGAGCATTTTTTTCTAATTCACACTCACTGTCTTCATTTCCTCATATCCCATTCAATTATTCCAATCTGGTTTCCACCTTCTACTTCTAGACCTCTGAATAGTAAGTACTACTACCAATGACCAAAACCAATAATCTCCAAGATTTGAAATCCAACTGAGCCTCTTCCTAAACATCTTAGAAACACCGATAAGAGGACCAGCTCCCTCCCATCTTCCAGACAACTTATCTCTCTTGGCTTCCGTGACACCAGTCTCCTGCTTTTTCTCTTAACTCACTGTTTTCTGTCCTGTGTTCAAGCTTCTTCCTCTACCAGACCTCAAAGTATTGGAATGCCTGACCCTTGATTTTCACTTATTTATACTCTTCCCGTAAGTGATATCATATAGTGTCATAACTTGGAATATCATCTATATATAACTGAGTACTTCCAAATTTTTATCTCCAGCTCTGGGCTCTCTTCTGGGAGTTCCAAATCTGTAGTACATCCAACTGCCTCGTCAATGTAACAACTTCGTAACTAATATGTGTCTCAAATTTAATACATCCAAAACAAAACTCATGATTTTTCCCACCCTGAAGTTCTCTCTTCCGTTCTTCTCCGTAAATGGCACCGTCTACTCATCGTTGCTCAAAACAAATACTGAAAAGCAAAGACTTCCCCCTTTCTGTAACCAAGCCACTTCCAAGTCTTGTCCATTCTTCCTTCAAAATATTTCTTTTTATCTTTCTGCCTTTCTCTATCTCCACTGCCATGGACCTAGTTCAAGGTACTGCAAACAGCATCCTAACTCGTCTCCCAGGTTCCACTTTTGCCCTCTTCCATCAGATTATGCTCCTTATCTACTTAAAATCTTCAAAGAATTCTCATAAAAACCAGATTCCTAACCACAGCATCATCTGCTCATATCTTTGAAAGAATATACACAGCCAAAGATAGTATCTGTAGACAGGAAAACTATGGGTCCTTTTTCTCACTTTGCTTGTCTGTAGTTTTAAATTTTCCTATGATGAATACCTGCTACTTGGTTATTAAGAAACAGGAAATGATACTGCTGAATACTATTTGTTACATCGCACTTTTACATGCTAAGGAGAACAGGGAATGGAAAATTGAAGGTAATCTCTAATTGTAACTGTTACAAGCTTAAGTGAAAGTACTAGCAAACATGTCAACTCTATGATGTGCCAAGGCTGTAGGGTTACTGGTGATATTTTCCTTTTCTACTTTCTATTTTGAAATGTAATTACATTCATAACTGAAAAAAAATGTTATGATATAAACCTCATTGTCTTCTGCAATCTGGCCACAACCCACCAAACCTTTCTTCCAAGTACTCACTTTCCCATGCTTTCCACTCCAACCCCGCAGTCTCACACCTCCGCTCCTTTAACTTGGGCACCATCCCTGGAATATCCTCCAACGTTTCTAAATCCTACTCATCCTTCACGAGGGAGGAGGGCGGCTAGGATGGCGACAGGTTGGAGGGAGATTCCAGGATTCTTGTTGGTAAATCCACAACTTGCTGGTCCTGGGGCCAAACCTCACCACCAATCCCATCACAGGCCACCAAGCTTAGCATCCTGAAACCTCCGGCCACTGGAGCTCAAGGGACCCTCATCCCTCAGAAAGCGCTGTGCCCCTTAGCAAAGAAACCCCCACAGACATACCCAAATTCCGGGTTCCCGCTTGGACACTTCCCGGACATACACGCTCAGCCTGGATCCAGTCTCCCCTCTCCAGATCCTCTCCTCTCCGCAGTCATCCGCCCCCTCCCTCCGCTTTGCAACCGGGCCGCGCGGCCGGCGGGGTGGGGGAGGGGTGCGCACGTGCCCGCGCCGCCCCCGCCCAGACAAAGCCCCAAAGAGCTGAGCGCGCACCCGCCCGGTCCCATCCCGCTCCCGCCAACACTCACCCTTCCCCTGGTCTCCGGCTGAAGCGCAGGCCGCACAGGGCGCGCCGGGAGAGCACGGGGGAGTTGAGGGAGAGGGCGAAGCCCTGCAGAGCTGCCCCGCCACGAAGCTCCAGCGACCCCGGAGCCCGCGGAAGCACACAGCTCGGTGCAGCCCGCCCGGGCCCGCACGTCACCAGCAGGGGCGGGGCGGGGCGCGC
>NW_017731364.1:1812851-1872636 GCF_001890085.2 Hipposideros armiger | reverse complement strand
GAACCTCAAGGATGGGGAGAGCTGAAGACACCAGCAAGAGCTGAAGTGCTCCCAAGTCAGCTGGTAAGAGGAGAAGGGGTGGAGGAGTAGGGGCGGGGAAGGTGAGACATCAGACCCTCAAGGTGCTAAAGCAACAGATCAGCCAGCAACCTCAGCAGCTGATGCCAGCAGGGCCATGGTGACCAGATGTGACTAGGAAGGCCTGCGAGGACCCAGGCTACAGCTCACCATTCTGCACCCCTCCTGCCACTGCCTTAAAGCTTCGTTTGGATCCCACAGGCCACCCTGTGAAGTCGAGGGGAGAGGGGAAAACTCTGACAGGCTTGCAACTTTGAATTGACTGAATATTTACCCTAAATGAGACTGTTTAAGACCAGATAACTTTTTATTTTCTCTCTTGGAAATTTTATTGGTCCTGGGGACAGGGAGGCAGGCAGCCCCTGCCTCCTGCTGAGGGTGTCACAAGTCTTCACCATTTTCAGTTGCCATTGACGGAGAGGTTCACATGTTTGGGGGAAGCCAGGAAGGCCTTGAGTTTGGGCGGGGCACTGAGGCTGCCATGTAGGCGGAAAGCGAGGGGAAGGAGTCCAAGCAATGGGGCCTAGGACCTGGTGATTCAGCAGCAAGTCAAGCAGGTTGTAGTCTGCACAGGAGACCTGGTGGCCCACGATGAAGGCCTGGTCCCCCTGGTTCTAGGGCAGCAGGGTCTCAAAAGACTTCAGGTGCCGGGGCAGTTCCTTCAGCTAGTCCTCCTTGCTTGCCTCGTAGCTGGTGTAGATGAGGGTGATGTATTTGGAGCGGAGATCCTCCACACCGTTATTCACCATGTCCACCAGGGCCACCTCCTGCTGGTCCTTCCCATATAGTCCAAGGGAGACGCTCAGGTGGCACAGGATGGCATTGGACTGGATCAGGATGAGGTCTCTGTCCTGGGACTTGGAGAGCTGCCCATACAGACAGGAGGCCTTGAGAGGGCCCTGCAGACAGTTCTCTTTGGTTCCCCAGCTCCTCCTTCCAGCTCTGACCCTGGTCAGCCAGCATCATGCACATGGCCTCGCAGTGCCTTCAAACAGGGAAGTACAATAGACGATGGTGTAGGGCCTCTCTCTTGCAGCGTAGACAAAAGTGGTGGCGGCGGCAGTGGCAGATGCGCTCAAGACCAGATAACTTTCACTGGCGAGCTTAAGTTTAGCCCAATCCCCAGTAGGAATTAGAGCCCATGAGAAAGTTTGCATCATTTAAATAGAAATAACATAGCCACTGATTTTTACACATATGCATGCAGTGTTGTACATTCCAACAACAGATAAGCTCTATGAAGGAAATGGACAGGGTGCTGAGAAGGCACCACACAGAGAGACCAAATTTAATGTGAAGGTAGAAAAGGCCTCCCTGAAAAAATTACTAAATGAAACCTGAAGGTGGTAGGAGCTGTTGAGTCACCATAAAGCCTAAGATAAGGCGAGAGAAGTCCAGGGAAACTTAAGCAAGAGCAGAGTGGCTGGGGATGGGGCTGAGAGTTAAACAGGAGCAAGAACACACTGGAGGTAAGATTTTGATCTTCATGGTAAGAACAACAGGAAGTCATCAAGGATTTTAAGCCAGGGAGTTAATGTATTCAAGTTGCCCTTTAAAAAAAGATCACTTACCTTGGCAATTGGATGGGGAGTGACTGGAAACGTGTGTGAACAAAGAAGCAGCCAGACAGTTGCAAAGCAATTTCAGTTGCAAAGTCACCTAGGTGAATAATAAGGGTGGCTTACCCTGGACAGTGGAGATGAAAGGAAATGGATAGATTTAATAATTGGGGAGAAAATACTGAGAGATTTGGTAATGAACTCAGAGGAAACTAGGGAGAAAAGGAAAGGAGGCTGGCTCCTGCTAAGTCAAATGGCACATGAGGAAAAGCTGCCCCATTCTTCAAGCAGACAAAGACCTGTGCTGGGGTACATAGCTTGGCAAGTGGCTGGAGATTGGATTTCAGGCCCCTCCTTGGCCAGGCCTCCTCAGGCATCATTCACCTGCACAGTCACTAGAGATTGGGGGTGGAGGTGGGTTGAGTAGGGTTGGGGAGTGGAGTAGGGTGTGGGGTGTGGGGGTGTGGATGTTAAATGTACAATGTTAATGAAAGGAAAAGCAACTAGTATTAAAGTTAGTCAAGAAGGTTCCAGGAGTGTTGATACTGACCCAGAAAAAGGAGCCAGTAGTTTGGGGTTGCAGGGGGGTTGGTGGGGGAGGTTCACGCTGGCAACTGCTGGCAAACAGCTTCTTGCAGCAGAGAAACAAGGAAAGCCTGAGAAGGGTGGGGAACTCAAGGCTCTGCCTGAGAGGGGGAGGGGGACACTGGCTCAAATGGGAAACTCTTGCTAAACTGAGCAAAGGTTCTCAGGCCCCAGGTATCCTGGCCATCTCCCTGGGAAAACCAACCACCCTTCTTCCTAAGATTAACAGGAGTGGGAACCCTGGAGCCCTTAACGTAATGAGGTTTCCCTACCAGGATGCAGATACTAATTATACATGTAAAATGAGGACCTCACTTATTTACAGCCCCAAGCAAACCATTAATGTAGTTAGTGTCTGGGAATTACACTCAGGCAGTTAAAAATAAATGATTGTCTCCAACTAGGTCCAAACAAGAAACCAAATGTCTGGTTGGCTTATTCGGATTTCGGCAAAATCAATCCTACTCTTGTAGATCTTACTGGATCCTACCCTAACCCAAAAGAAGCCATGTATTGTGCTTCTCTTCCATGTGGATTGCACAGTCACTGTAGAATTGCAGACTTTGGGAATGGGGGTGATGATGCAAGACATGTTTTCATTCATGAAAAAAAGGGAAAGGGTGTGGAATTTGCCCTGAAAGGAAACATTCTATGGCTGGAACTGGTTGGACTCTCTGTTTGTTTGATATAAAAATGAGGCCTCTAGATGTGGAGAAATTGGACCTCTCGTACATTGCTGATGGGGATGTAAGAGCATGTAGCCGCTGTGTGGCAAACAGCTTCGCAGTTCCTCAAAATGTTAAACATAGAGGTACCACAGTTACCGAGCAGGTACAGGTATAGGACCTAGCAGTTACACTCCTAGGCAAATACCCAAGAGAAATGAAAGCATATGTCCACACAAAATTTGCATAGGAATGTTCATAGCAAAAGCACATACCTCAATAAAGTTGTTAAAAATAAAAAGAGAAGCCTCTGAGCACATGCTAAAAGTGTCTGAAAATTACTTGGAAAGGTAAGGTAAAATAAATACAAAATTTCAGCTATAATATGAGTTGGTTCTGGTGGAATTTAGGCAATGTAAAAAGGAGAATGTTCAAAAACAGTTCTACTTGGGGTGGCGGGGCGGGGCGGGAGCTGGCCCCCGCCCAGACTCTGGCCCTGGCCCGAGCTGCCGGTCTACGTGGGGAGTATGGGGATCGGTTTTGGCAGAATCACTGTCATTTATCATTTTCCTCCCTACAAGGAAATGACGCAGTCCCAAACTTGATAGAATATTCATTCTGCCGGCATTAATGAAGCTTATACAGCACAGTAATAACAGCAGTAGCTATGATTTTTGTGTGTCATGTTGCACCAAGCTTTGTGCCTAAGTACTAGGGATACAAATAACTATAGTTATTTATTACCAACCTACTTTACAGATGCAGAAACTAAGGCTCAGAAAGGTTGGAACTTATCTAGGTCACACAACTAGTGACAATCCATCAAGTCCAGGTTTCCTCCTAAATATCTCTTAAGCCCACCGTTTCCTTTTTCTTACCGGCACCATCCCGCCCCAGACCCCTTCATCTCTGCCCAAGACTGCTCTAGTCTCCCAGCTGGGCTCCAGGGATCTGTTTCTGTCCCCCTTCAACCTATTCTCCTCACTGTGTAAAGATTTTACCATTGGAGCTGGGTGATAGGTTTAAAGGGGATTCACTTTGTAATTGTTTCATACTTTACATATATGTTATCAAATTTTTGGATGTATTTAATGGTTAATAAAAATGTTTTAAAGGATTTATTTCTTTATCGCCAATAGCAAGCCCAGTGCATTGCACGTAGTATGAGCCCAAAAAGTATTTGTTGAATGAATGACTAGTAGGGCCAGGAACTGACTCCAAAATCCTGCAATATAAAGGAATAGAAGGGTTTATAATATGTCACCCCAGTCTCCTGACCTTAAGGTCTACTAAGGGTAAACCAGATTAATAATATTTGTTCAGCAAATTTTTACTATATTTCTATTCTGTGATTTGGCACTGTGTCAGGCACTGAGAATCAGAAATGAACAAAACAGTTCATTTTATGGTCAATCTAATGTGAAAGGCAGGAAAGGCCTTGAGCCTTAGGCTAAGCCTCAAAGAGAGACTAGAAATTGGGAGATAACAATAAGTTACATGGAGAAAGATGTAAGGTAAGAGGTCAGCATGAGTGTGTCAGTGTTCCCCTACTTTTGGGGTCTAACCCTCATGCAGGGGCATAGAAGTATCCAGCTGAGGGGAGGGGGGAGTGCTAGAAGCCCACTTCCCCTGGCCTAGCTTGGAAGGCAGCCCAATTCTGGCAGAAGTCTCACATGGAGCAGGACTGTGGAACACAGAGCAGCATTGGGAAGGGAGAAGGATCTCAAAAAATGCTGCTTGGTGTCCACAACTTGCACCTGGTGTGCCAGAAAACGAGCCTTCTCTGCATGCTTCCTGCCAGGCAAATAGAAAGAACTGTGGACAGGACAATGGGCACTGTGCCGGGAGCCAGGTGCTCACATGAGGCAATGGTGGACTCATTGGCAGGGAATGGCTGGAGAATGTGGCTANAAAAAAAAAAGTACAGTCCTGACCGTAAATAGCCTTCATTTCCAAATAAAATAAGAGACTCCTGATGGCCTAAATAGCCAAAACAAATAAGGTTGCATACATCAGGTTTCAAAAGTCAATTACTGTCCGGAGTACTATCCTGTTGACTCTGATGTTAGAAATCGTATTTGGCCTTCACAAGGGGCACCCAATGGCAGATTTGGGGACGTTGCCCCTGTAATCAATTCTCAGATTCCTTCAATGCAAGTGAACAGGGGTTTTTTTAGTTGGGAGGGATGAGCAATCTTGCATAAATTGACCTTGGCAGTGAAACATACCACATGTGTAATAACTTTTATTCTCCAAACGTCTCCAAACTCATACTTCATATGACCATTATGTCTCGCCTTATATGCTTGTAAAATGCCTTGTTCATATGTTCAGGGCAAATCTATCCAGGTTCGGTGTTTCCCAGCTAAGCAGCAATAATGTCAGAACAGCCATAAATGTGCCTGGAGCAGAATTGTTCACGTGACAAAAGTAACAAAAGAGGGGAAACTGGCAGGGAATTTTCCCTGATGCTTTATTTTCTATTCACTGTAGATAAGACCAAGTAGAAAATTTGAGTAGTCAGAGTTCGTGTATAGAATGAATTTGGGTCTTGGGGTGGCCAGTGAGCTCAGGTGCTTAGAGCGCAGGCTCATAACACCAAGGTTGCTGGTTCGATCCCCACAAGGGCCAAGGAGCTGTGCCCTCCACAACTAGATGGAAACAACTACTTCCCTTGAAGCTAATGGGTCCTGGAAAAACATACTGTTCCCCAATTAAAAAAAAAAAAGAAAAGAAAAAGAATGAGTTTGGGTCTTGATGGTCCTAAATGCAGGTAGTCTGTTTTTTTTTTTTTTATCATATACTTCAATTTATTGACATTGTCAATCTAGGAACAAGACAGGTATATTTTTTCATGAAGTGTGATCGTTTTCAATCTGCCGTAACATGTGACCACACATCTTCACCTTGAAAATGCAGTGTTTCCAGCTTTAGTCAGGATGGATTACTCCTTTTTCACTTTCACAATTTTTACGCTGCTGCCAGAAGTCTTTTCGGCATTTGCTTTGAATTCTGTTTTCAGAGCATCGCTCACTGCTTTTGCACAGATCTGGGAGTATCGGATGTAGCTGAGTCCAGCCTGTCGCCAGTAAGCCACCATGATGTCACGAGAGTGGGCTTGTCGGGCCAAATCGCGAGGACGCGTCAATGTCGGCTAAGCGCGCAACCCAGCGGCCGGAAGGTCGCAGGTAGTCTGTTTTAAAGTAAAAATCAAATCATAATTTTGGGTATGATAGCTGGGAAAGCTTTTTTTGACCCTTAATTGTACTGTGGTACTGTGTTGACCTTAATATGTTGTATAAAAGATTAATTTATGCAACGACATAGGATTAAGAAGCTGTGCCTCGCCTCTCCTTTCGTTACCCCATCTCTCATAACTCTCTCCTTTTAGACATGGCATTTATAGCAGCTAAGCAGACTTCATATGGCAGACTTCAAATGGAGACTCACAACTCCAGTTCTGATAGCAACTTTGGGTAGAATGGGTGTTTTTTTAAAAAGATTTTTATTGGGGAATTGGGGGAAGGGGAACAGACAAGTTGCTGTCCTTTTGTTCTTCAGTCTAGTTGTGGAGGACGTTGTTTCACTGGCCCAAGTTGGCACCATCATTGCGCTCTTCCTGGGCGAGGCAGATCAGTCGCTGGCTTCTGGACGGCGGCTCACTGCGGCTGCTGGCCGCTCACGCTGCTGCTGACTACACACTGTAGCCCATGGCAACCCACTGCCACAGGGGCTGCAGCCTACGCCGTTGACTCACGGCAGCCCAGCTCCAGGTTGAGCTGTTGTTCAGCATCTTAGCTGTGGAGGGCAGTGTCACTGGCCCTCATATGTGGGATCCGAACCGGGGCTCTCTGGTGTCCCAAGCCAGCTCTTAACCAACGCGCTACTCGGCTGGCCCTAGAATAGGTTTCTTGAAGAAAGGGGTTTATGTGAAGTTTTAAAAATATCACAACTTTATTGAAATATAATTCATATGTCATATAATTAACCCACTTATATACATTTTGATAAAAATGGGATAATTGCAAATGTGAGGGTGAGGGTACAGGTAGGGGTTAGGGATAGCTGCAGCCAAGTAAGTCAGGAATAAAAGATTGGGCTGCAGTCTATTAGGACTTCCACTTAGCATAACAAGAGAGGCAGTAGCTGTGAACCAAACCAGGGCTCACTACAGGACGTTGGGGGCTTTATAATATCCCTGTTCCCTTTTTCCCCCAACATATGCCTTTTGCTTCCCATAGTGATTAGTAGATAAATAAATATTCATTACCTACTCTGTGCCAGGCACTTTGCCAGGTCCTGGGGATAGAATTAAGTTAATAAGACAGACTTGGTACTCAAGGAGTGAAAAATAAATCTATTTGGGGACTCAGGAAAGGCTTCGTAGATAAGGCAGCTTTTGAGCTAGACTCAGAAGCAAGAAGAGGGTTGCTACTGACCCTAAATTTAGACAGAAACCCAAAACCTAATAATAAGGTCAGGGAAAGTCACTACCTGTTATGTAAGATGCAAGAAATCATTAAAATTATGATTTAACAAATATTGATGAAACTTTTCAGTTCCAGGCAAGTTCAAAATAGGCCATTTGTCATTGGCACTCTACCTTCTAGCCATTTTCTATCTCCTTTCCCTTTCCAGTGATCTCAGGCTTTCCAAAAGTATCCACTAAGGCATCTTACCCCAGCTGATCCTATCCCCTGAACTGGATTCTTGGCTAGATAGATTCTTAGACCTCTCCAAATAAGAAATGTTTCCTGACTTTGAAGAGTCCATAACCTTGGAGAGGGAGATAAAGAGTCAAGTAAACAGAAAAGTACTTTGACAAAGGTATATCAAGTGAGTACTGGGGGCATAGAAGAGGTCATCTAAGTCAGACTTAGGTGGGGATAGAGTGGTCACCGAAGCTCCCATGAGGAAGTGAACCCTAGCTCTTTCAGAGAACACGTGGGAAGTTACAGGCCACGCATTCCAGGAGAAAGAAGCCAAGGCACAGAGATGGGTAAGCCCATGAAGCATTTCTTCCCACCTCCCTACCCCGCTCAAGATTTGAGGAATTTCATATTGTATTTACTTTGGCAAGAAGCAAAGCCTTCCTCTCTCCCTAAACAATTCAGACCTCTCTCCCTGGTTCTTAACAGCCAGCCAAATATATGAACTATAGTGTCAACCAATTGTTTCCAAGAAGAATTTCAATTAAGGGTTAAGTGAGGCAAAGATAAAATCTTTAGTAATTATGGGGTGTGGGCATGGATGTTCTATCCAGATCATTTCAGCTTGAAGATCATTGTTGTGTGTATCAAGTGTCTCGACTGATTTAGATTTAACAGTCATCAAATACAGTCATAACCGAAGCCACAGAAGTGGATAAAATTACCCAGGAAGATTATCTGCAGGGTAAGAAGAAAGCCTGATGATTGAGGATTTACAAAAGAGGTAGAGGAAGGGCCCGTGAAAGAGATCTAAAAGGAAAATTGTGATAATAGCCAAGACAGGAAAAATATAATCAACAGCATCAAATTTTGTAGGGAGTTGAATAAGATAAGGGCTTTGGATTAGCAATAAGATGTAATTGGTACTCCTGGCAAGAGTGATTTCTGTAGCAGTATGAGTGTGTGAGCCAGACTGCAGTGTATTAAGAAGTGAGGCCAAGGAGAGACATTTAGAAAAGTGAGTGGAATTAGAAGGGAACTTAGGGCTGCAGAAAGTATTTTAAAGATGGGAGAGGCTGGCATTTGTTGAAATGCTACGGGAAAGTGCTCATAGAAAGAGAGGTTGAAAATCAGAGAAGGAGATAGAGGGAAGTCCCTAAGGTGCCAGGTGAGTGGGATTCAGAGTTTAGATGGAGGGAGGACATCTAAGTCATGAAGAAGACAGAGGATAGGAAATAAGTACGGAAGGGCAACATGTTGAGAGAGTTTCTACCTCATGTCTTTTCAGCCTTTGAAGGAGAAGGCAAGATCAACTGCTCAGAATGAAAGAGAAGACAGTGGAGCGCTCCAGGGGAGTGGTAATGAGCTGTTATGGAGAAAGGGAAAAGAAGGAGAGTAGATGCACAATGAAGGCTTGCCAAGAATACTGCTCTGTTGAGGTTTGAGATCACAGAATTTTAGAGGTATCATTTGCAGCTAATTGATTTTCTCTACCAGTGCTCAATAGCTTGGGAGTAGGAGTAGAGGAGGTCAACAATTGGGTTGATACACACGTAGGCAGCAGGAGAGTAAGTGGAATGGAAGATCCAAATGGGAAGCAGATGTTGCGTGCTGCTGAGGGTGGTTGGAATGATATTATAATTATGGAATGCAGGCGGGAGGGGATAATGGGTAACCCAGGGGCCTGCATGAAGACATGTTAGAAAATTGGAGATCTGGATAAGGTCACAAAAAAAGTCATGGAATGAGAGAGATAGAAGGAAAGGAAGGCTGTAGTAAAATACAGAAAGGCTTTAGAGTTTAATTTTCATAGGAAAAATAATTCTGAGTGATGAAACAATCTAAGACATGGCCTGTGTGTTACTGGAGTGCACAGGGGTGAAGGTCTGTTGATTAGAGGTCAAAATCATGTGAGACTAGAGCAAAGGGATGGGTCCTATATGCTGAAATGACCCAGGATAATGGTAGAAATCAAAATTAAAGAGCAAGACTACGAGTCAGATATCAAATTTGCTAATAAACAACATTGTGAATGGTAGGTATAAGGAAGCTACCAGTTGAGAAGTGGAATATGCAACACACTAGGACATTAGTGTAATGTGATTTCCATGTCTCAGCAAGCAGCCTTTCCCTATTGCTACGGATTTCCCCACATGACACAAAGCTTGTGAAGGATAGGGCCTGTCTCATTTGATGTATTAATCCCACAGCACCCTGCCCAGTGCTTGGCAACTATTGGAAAGAAGAGACCATAGATCTCTTTACCCCAAAAGGGGTGATTTTTAATTCCCATTCACACAGTTCTCAGTACCTGGAATACCTAGAACTTCCTCCATCACATTATAGGACTGTCTGTTCACATGTCTGCTTCTCCCATCAGTCTATGAGGACAGGGACTGTCACACTCATTGTTGCAATCCCGGAGGAAACATTTATTCTGCCTGAACCACATCAAGGATTTCAGTGTTTGTCAAATAAATTAATGAATGAAATCTTTAAGCTGTAAAAGACTATAATCCTGATGAAGCACCATTGTCAAGTACTGTGTTAAGTGCTTTTACATTCTAATTTAATGCTCACAACAAGCTTAAGTGGGAAGAGGGGAAACTGAAGTTCAGAAAGATTAAATAGCTTGCCCAAAGGCACACTGGTAGTAAGTCTTAAAATTGGCATTTGAACAGTTATGACTTCAGAACCTATTTTCCCATTATGTTGCCCCAAATCTAGTCTAAGTGTAACAAGTAGGACATTTTAGAATACCAGGTTTAGTGGATTGCCACAGTGCTAACTTCATTATCAGGGCTGATTTCCAAGGGATTTTTCTTTTGTTTTGTTTTAAGTTGCTATGTGTGCTAGTCCTGTGTTCTCTGAGAAGCAGATGGCAAAACGAGATAAAACATGCAAGGATTTTCATTAAAATGTGCAAGGAAAGGCCCTGGGAGGGAAAACATGGAGGTAGGAAGCCAGAGAAGGCTGGGAGAACCGTTAGATCCTAGAAGCAGGTGAAGGAGAAAGGGGAAGAAGGTTGGATAGAAGCATCCTACATTGCCATGTAGTCTAACGAAGGTTATACAAAGCCAGAGTCCCGGAGTCAAAAACCACCATCAGAAGAGACCAGACTCCGAGGAACTGGTGTGCCTTCATATCGGTCACAAGTCATTGGCTAGAAGCAACTGGTGGGAGGTGTGGCCTCAGTTCAAATGCAAGATGGATTTCAAAGCCAGCCCTGGGGTATTAATTGGTCAATTATGCTCCCTGTGCTTGGAGGTAAGTCAGGCCCATTTCCACAGCTGCCACACACCAGAAAGCTTCTTGAAGGGTTGCTTTCTGTTTTGTTTTACCTCCTCTATTTGCTCACCTCAGGACACTGAACTCCTAAAAGTCTTATCGTTTTTGGTTATCAATCACCAAGTTTTACTAGAATGAAGTGTGTGTATTAAACAATACCTTTTAAAATTCTCTGTCCTCTTCCCATTTGGACAAGATGCCTCCTTTTATCACATTTTCTCTGAATAAAAAGATAGAAGCTCTCAAAGCCTTGATTCTTTGGACTGATTCCTCTTTAGGACTTTGGTAATTGTACATCTGTATGGATTATGTTTGTCAAACTCTGACTACTGCTTTGAGCTGTTTTGAACAGGATCTTGTAGTCATAAAATCATAATTGATACTTTTATTCATTAAAACATTAAGCACCTTTGTGCCAAGCATGGTATTAGAATACAAAGGTGAACAAGTGATTTGTGAGTCTTAACTTATAAAGGTGAGTGAGTGACGACATGGAGAAGTCAATGCCATCGAAGGACAAGTTAAAAGTTACTTATAGTTCGCCTGGAAACAAGAGGTGCGGCATGCCACGCAGGGCCAGAGGAGAAGCACCTGTGTCAATCAGGAGATAGAAAGGAATGAGGGGAAGGTAGAGGCCACAGACTTTATTGGGGTCTCCATGGGAAAGTCGAGGGCAGGGTAAACAGTCTAGGATTGGCTAGTTTGAATAATTGTGGCTGACTTTGACATATAGGGGCTGTTGTTTGGTACCTTGTCTCAGGATGATTGAGTGCAAGGGAACATTGTCTTTGGTGTGTGAGTTAAAAAAGGTGGCTGGGGGAGAAGGACAAAGGATCTGTTTATATATGAAAGGTAGGTTCGCTGATAAGTTGTTTACTGTCTCTAGAAATTAACTACTCCTAGAGGTGGGGGACAGTCTCTCTCCAGCCATCAAGATCCTCCAAAGATGTCAAACATCATAAAATATAGAAAACTAAAAAGACCCCAACATAATTAGGAAGATCCTTTTCGTTTTCTTAATCTCCATTAACAGTTAAACAGCAGAGAAACAGAAGGCAGGTATAGCCCATTTTTCTCTTAGTCCACTTAAGAGTACAGGTGATTTTTTAAAAGAGAAACTTTAAAGTATAAGAGGCTCTTACTCTTTGCCCATTGTCTATGGTTTTCCAAATATAAGCTAACAAATACTTTCAATTCCTTCAACTCCTGCCTTCGCACATCGCATTTTTGTCCTGAACCGGTTGCATGGAGAAGGAACCAACACTCATATTCTCTTCTGTGCCGAAACTGTGCTTACCCGTCAACATACGTCCCTTGGCTACTGAGGAATTAAGTCAAATGAAAACACCTTTAACATGTATTATTTAAGAAGCCCTCTAACTTGCCATTTTACTTTAATGGCACTATTTTAAAAACTAAGCACAAATAGCTAAGCATTGCAGTGCTTCTGTATCTTTTCAAAATTTTACTCTTCTAATATAAAATCAGACATTTTCTCTCCAGTAAATATGTCCTTTGACAACTGAAAAAATTTTTTTCTTAAGCCCTTTACCCTTGATATTACCTCTTATTAATGGATACTTTTGAGAACCAAAAGAACACGAGAGTGCAAATGTTGAGGACCATTTTCTGGTAATTAAATTTTTTTGAACACAAGTAACACTTCCATGTGGTTGAAACTAAAATATTGATTATATATATTTATACATAATTACATTTAATTATACATATATGATTATGCCATGAAGTTTCCTTTATACTTGTCCCTCAGCCACAATTTCCTTTCCTCATACACACGTTTTTTGTTTCTTGTTTATTCTTCTAGTTGCTTTATGGACATAACAGTAAATACACACATATATTAATAAGTATTTTCTTCCATCCCTTTTTCCCACAACCACTTGGATATATTTAAAACAGAACAAATTTTTGGTAAACAAAATTTAATACAACCATGTAGTCAAGTAATAATGGTTTATTAGATACATTAGATACAACTTTTAAAAAATACTATGCACAAAGTATATTTAAACAAAATATATAAGCATTAATGTGCTACAACTGAATTGAGGAGAAATACAAAGCCTTTTTTTTTCACTGTGAAGACTCTGTAGCCTCTAATTGAAGGCAAATGACATTTGGCCGCCAAAGATCTGTAAAAGTTGTAAAGCATATTATACTTTTGTTCAACTTTATAATTGTGTTGTCTCAGCTCCAGAAATTCTTAACAAAATTTTAAATAAACCATGGGAAGGGTGATTGGAAAGGGAAGAATAAGAACTTTTTCAAGGAAGTTAAATAAGAAAGTCTGTAGAGAAAAAAGAAATAGTACATAATAGAACAAAAATAAGTAGACTTCCTTTTTTGACATTAGATGTAGATACTGCAAGTGATGTTTACAAGGGCTTAATCAATGTAGGATAGATGTTTTTCTGAATATCGTAAAAAGCACCTTGGTATCAAAACCAAAAAAATATAATAAAACTCCAAACACCCCCAAACCTCTCTCAACATTCTCACTTGGCCAAGCAACCACACAATTGGTGCTCATTACAAAATTTAAGAAGGACTGAATGGAAAAAAAAATTTTTAAAGAAATTTATTTACTCTATAGGAAACGAATGTGAAACCTATTTAAGGTAAGCTTTATTTAGATTGAAAGTTGAAATAGCACTAGAGAACTTAAGGCACAAATTCAGATGCAGTTATTTTTAAAACATTAAACAATTCTTTTCTTTGGAACAATATACAAAATAAGTTATGAGTTGTTTTTTAAAAAAATTATTTATGATGATCATCTCTAGCACTAAGTAAATTTAATATCTAGGCAATCACACAAATGTAAAATATTCATATAAAACACTTAAAAATGTTTGAAGTATGTTGAAAATGTCTCTGGAATTATCAATTCACACTCCTGGCTCAAGTGGTTTCTGGTGTTTAGCATTAGATATGACAAAAAGTATAGCTAGCTAGTCAAACCTACTGCCTTGAAGGTCAACCACATTGCCCCGTTCTGGTTACGTGGTATGAATGTATAAATTCATTTAACTAAAAAGAATAATTGGTTGAGGTGATGTAAACCTGGCTTTCAATACAATGAACAAATTCTAATAAGGCCAAAATTATGTGGTGTATTGAGTTTACTAAAATAAAGGCAGTCTATACAAACGAAGCCTTTAGGAGACATTATATCTTATCACTTGGCACCACATAAACAGCAAGCTCTCCTCTTTGAAAGTACAGTCTGAAGTAGATGTCTTTCCCACATATAAATCTCAAGACACAACAGGCACACATAAACAATTTAACCCCTCTCTTTTCATGTATGGGTTCTCACAGCAATTAAACAGATCTATTGCCATATCCAGACAACAGGAAGAAATACACACCTGGTTTGTATATTGACAAAAGTAGTATATAATTGAACCTTTGTCTTTCCTGAGTTTCAAAAAGAGTATTTGACAGTAGAGATACATAAACAATTCATATTCGCTAAGAGAAAATGTATCAGTCCACAAAACATTTTCGTCTTTCTAAATATAGAAGAATGAATGTTCAACCACTGCCATGTGAAGCCCCTTTTCCCAATTAAATTTACTCTAGAATAATGAACAGAAGGTTCCTTAGTTATGGCACTTTAAACACCCCAAATAGGCAAAAATGACAAGTTCATACCCTCCCTGAGTATATACATCATTTTTCCTTAACACCTTGTTTAAGTGGAGTAAATATCTATATTTTAGTCATCTAGGAAAAAAAAGGTTACTGAAGATCCAATAGGCTGCCATTTCATACCTGTGCTATAGTCAGTGGGAAGATTAGAGTAGAAAACGAAGGTCTTCTAATGGTAAGAATTAGATCACTGTCTATAGTTCACTCACATAATAGGAACACGTGGAAAAGAATTAAAGTTCATGAAAGAAACAAACTGTACTTTTCTGTTGATTCACAAAACATACCCTTCAATTCCCTTTCCCACTGAGTGGGTTTAGCAAGTGCATCTCCACCTCCAATTTGTTTTCTGACTTTGTAAAACCGTATGTATTATATAGATTCTAACTGCATACACGTCATCAGATTAATACTCATCATGTACTTTCAAATGTAAAAAAGTATTCTAGAAATGCCCAAATAAAAGATCTTCTGGAATTAAATTTAATAAGCTCAATTAATTTTTAATTTATGTGCTTTTTTTCTGATCACTACAAACTGATACATTTCTTGAGAGTTTGTGTATGTGTACATGATCATACTATGTTATGTTCCACACATGGATATATATATATATATATAATATATATATATATATATATATATATATTATATATACTAACCCAAAGGCTTATATGAACATTACTTATCAAATTTGTCAACTATGTGATGACAGTATGAATAAAATCTGACACAAATTTGGTTGATATATTCCTTTTGATATAATTAACCCTAAAATTCCTTATTTTATCAATGTTAACACCATTATTTATCAAAACTCAGTAAAGAAAGGTAAATAATTAAAGGAAATTAAACTGTCATTTGAGTAACTTTAAAAATAGTTACTTTAATTTCCTAGCACTTAAGCTTAGTTTTTGGTGGCCTACTTAATTCATGTAGTTTTAAATTATGTAGAGAAAAAAATTAAACAATACAGGTGTAAGGTCTATATGTAAACAAATTCTGTTCTACCAGATTTCATTTCAAATTTACTACAATGAAGACATGGATATTAAAAAAATGAATAATACCAGTAAATAGTTAATACTTTTACAATAGACAAAAATACTAGAATACAAGTTATCTTGAGAAAGTTTTCTTTTGTGTGTGAAGTGTCTGTATTTATGGTTGGACATGATCTTACAAATAAACATGAAATAACAAGTATCATTTGTATAATCCTCAGCATTTACACTTTTCTCATACATTACCTCATTTTCTGCAAAAAATTTTCTGAACTAAATAGGTTCCATTATCTACAAAAGGTATTAATGCAAAAAGTAGATGTTTACTTGCAAATTAAAATAAGTATCCTAATTATACCTACAATTGTTTCAACTAAAATGACAGAGTATTGTTCTTTGAATTGCTGATAATTATCATAAAAAGGTATGTATCATTTCAAAGTATGATTTGAAAGTAAAAATTCCCTAAAAGTGTGAACGTTTTTTAGTTTTCTTCAGAATTCAGATTTCAGCTAAGCATTCAAGTTGATGCCATAGTTTATTTGAAATCTCAGTATCATTCTAAGATGAGAGAAAAAAAGTAGTTTATCAATGTTTGTTCAATTCCTACCTTGGTTTTTACAGAATTCTGGTGACACTATAATCACATATTTTCATCATCTCTCCTAAGACAAGGAGTATATAATTATAATGTAGATAACAATAGTGCCTGGGAAGTCAAAATACAGCAGGCTACCTGGAACATCCCTAAAATGTTGTAAATTATATCTGTCCACCCAGGAATAACAATAATCAATTATGCTGCAGTGCCTGCCATTCCATCTACCTTAGAAAAAATTTTACATTCCTCTCTGGAAACTAGCAAGCTTTATAAACCAGAGTTGTAAAATGTAGACAAGGGCAATTTGTTGTATAGAAGCTTGAGAATGTTGATCAGTATTTTACACAATGCGTACCAAATGACAGGTTCATCTTAGAAGACTGCATACTGCTGTTAGTTTTTTCAGATAGCTAATTTTAAAAGAAAAATGGACCCATTGAGCTAGGTGGTCCCTGGTTTATCCTTTAAAGGCAACTTAACAGTAGAGACTACCAGGATTTTTAGCTGTTCACAAGCAAGTCGGATAACCAGGGAGGAGGTCCTCACCCAAAGCACCATACTGATGAGGTCAAACCCTACGGGGCTAGGGAGAAAACATATCCCTGTTTTTCACAAGATAATATTGCAAAATGAACTTCGACTCCTTTGCCAGGTTCAAGAAAAGGAGCTTCCTTAGAGGATTGAGAGATGCGAGCCACAGTGGGTCGTTTTCCCTTCAATGGGTCTTAAATAATTTTTTCCTAGGAATAAACCTGATATTTTAATCCCAATTTTAGGGGCATCTGCTTTTCTATCTCCTACCCAATCTCTTCCCCAAAATATATTTAATATAAGACAGCAATTGTAAGAACGAAATCATGGTAATTCAATATTTTATGATATTCAAATTGTTGTCACCATATTTTTATCAATTACAGAAAATCTTCAGTAAAATTAATCAGCTTGGATATATTTTTAGTGACAATGATTTTTAAAACTTATTTTCTTCCCCCTTAGAATGCATTCATTCTAAGCATTATGTGATTCAACCTAAATGAAGCCTAGTCATAAAATTTTTTATATATATGACAAAATAAGAAATATAGTCTTGCTGATAAATACACAAAAATGAAGAGACCAGTCACAAATTCCTAAAATGTATGCAGACATTATTTCCTATTCCACATAAGTTTCTTACAAATACTTACAAAGGTACAGTCTCAAAGCCCAAGCAATACCGCTATTACCTTCAACAACAACCAACCCCTCACCTCTTTTTTTCAATTACAGGAAAGGCTTTATTACAGTTTGAAAGATTGATATTTTGGGGAGAAAGGACCACAATTATTATTTTTAGGTTTTATGCATTTGGCACAAAGGAGACACGCCAAATTCCAACTCTGGAGTTTTTAAAATCTCTCATCTTGGATCAGTGTGGCCTCTTGGGTGAAGTATCCTGGCCTTAGAGCTTAAAGCATTTCTCATTGTATCTGTGAATAGTCACACAGCCATGATAGGACACAGGCCTGGGCATTGCAGCTACTCCTGTGATGATACTTGTAGCAGGATCGTAACAGAGAATAGTGTCCGTGGCTTCTCCATTTTCCCGTCTTCCACCCAGGATATATATTTTGCCATTACACACAGACATACCACAGTTTTCCTGTTTAACCAAACACATAAAAAAATAAAAAATAAAAATAAATTAACTGTTGAAGGTAAGGGATCTGTTAGCAAACTGAAAAGTAAAATGAGACATGCTTTAACCCAGTCAAAAAAGGGAGACATGAAGTAAACTCCCTTTTGCCCAACTCCTGCTCTATGTGTGAGTGATACATAATTTTGCATGGATGAAGTGAGTGTTAAGACAGAATACATGTTAGCAATTGGGGCCAAGATGTGAGAGGTGAAGTGGGGGTGGTGGACTGAGAGAAGGGTTTTAACTTAGTGATAGTTGAAAAAAAAAAAATCTTTGAAGAGCTTGGCTTGCTTTTCCTATTACAGGAAGGTCCTTTCTTCCTGTAATAGTGGCTATAATACGTGGCTATAATACGACCAATGAGTAGGAACATTATTCATTATATGAGATTACCCACAAGTTAAATGACAGAGTTATAATCAAATTAACAAAACACTGTTATTATGGGCCTTGGCTGAGACATAGAAACTCCCAAAATAACATTTTACAGTTAACTTTCCACATAATAGGATTCTTAGCTAAATAATACTCTTCTCTGTCAATAATTACTATACAAAACAAATATTCTTGCAAGGATGACTGTTTCTTCAAAGAAAGAAATTACACTACAATTGTCTCACTTGCATGGATCTGGTTATGCTGTAGGTCAGATATTCTTCTATTTGTATTTCATGTCAATTGAGAAAGTTATTGCATATTATTATCCTGTTTCCACAGAACCAACGAGATGGTTCTACTGAGTACAGTAAACATTTTTCACTTGAGCAGATTTGTTATATGTATATAAAATTTGCTCTTGTAGAAAAAAAAATCTTGGTGAACTTATATAATAGGGGATAGTATCTTTAGGTACAGAAGAATTAGTGAGTACTTAAAAATGCCTATATTAGAGTTTTTATATACCCAGAATGACTTGGCCCATTATCATTAGTGAATGACAAACTTTTATCCAGAATACCACCCATGAACTGTACCAATTATGTGCCAAACTATAACATTTTTCATCTAAAGCACAATGAGCTCTTTCTATAAATTCTAAAAGTTCCGAATACAATAAAAAACAATAACAACATCCTTAGTTTTCAGGTACAAGGTACCTCACACTAATGAACCTTAGTTCCATTGATGATGATTCTTAAACTATATAATTGTAGGATCTTATTAATATCATTTCAGATAATAATGCTCAGAATTAAATGAAATAAGCAACCTTAAAAACAGTTATTCATTCATATCAGAAAATTACTTGTACTAGATATAGTAGCTTATTTTGCTCTCTGAGAATCACATAGTAATGGCAGCTAGTAAGAAAAATAATTTATCAATACATGAAGTTATTTTTCAAGACTATGAAACATGATCCTCTCTTCAATTATTATTATTTTTAAACAATGCTTACTACAACAATAAAGAAAAAGAAATCAGATTTAAAAAAATTCATTATCTAAACTTTAATGACATCTTAATACCTGGTATATTGAAGGAGGACAAAAAAAAATCCCACAATTTTTAAAAGGATGTTTCTGATAAAAGTTAAAAAGCAAAATATGTTTAAAATAGCAAGTTGTGTCTTTTAGGAATTATGCAAAGTCAAGAAGCATAATGACGAGGGGCAGAGAAAAAGGCTGGGTCCATTCGGACTACAAAACTAGAGCTCATTTTTTCAGCTCTTTTTTGTCATTCAGTAGTCTAAGCATTTAAAAATAACATATCCTAGGATTCAACTGTCTACCATGAAATTACAGTTAGCTTATCCTTTTTCATTGATTAGCATGAAAAGCATAGGCAAACACTTACAGATGGTTCAAAATTTGCCTATCAATAATGTATACATAGGTATACTTAGAGGTACTAGTAAGTAGTAAGAATGGACAGGGGAGAAAAGATAATCCCAGAAATCTCAGTATTTTTTGCTTTAAGAGATTTGATATATTTCTGATCTAAATGTTTTGTCCTTGAAATTTCTGAAGTCAATGGTATTCACTGCTTAATTAGAGGAAATGTACCATGTGTATCCTGTTGTTTTTTTCTCATTCAGTTAAGAACATATGGAATCTAAGGAAAAAATAAATGAACAAACAAAACAGAAACAGACTCACAGATACAGAAAACAAACTGATGGTTACTAGATGGGAGGGAGGGTGGGAGGCTGAGTGAGAAGGGTGAAGGGATTAAGAAGTACAAATTGGTAGTTATAAAATAATCATGGGGATGTACAGCACAGTATGGGGCATATGGTCAATAATATTGTAAAGACTATATATAGTGTCAGATGGGTACTAGACTTCTTGGGGGGGATCACTTAATGAATCATACAAATGTTAAACCACTATGCTTTATATCTGAAACTAATATAATACTGAATGTCAACTATAATTTAAAAAAAGTCACAGGTATATAAAGTACAGCATAGGGAATGTAGTCAATAATATTGTAATAACTCTGTAGTATCAGAGGGGTAATAGACTTATTGGGGTCATTGCTTTGTGAGGTATATAAATGCCTAATCACTATGATGTTTTACACATCTGAAACTAAAAAAGAACATAATTACTATATTACCATATGCCTTGCATTATATTAGATGCTGGCAATTATCTTCCTAAGCTCTGTTATCCTTTTATACAGTATAGCCAAGTTCTAAATGAACAGTAATTCTCAGTGAAAGTGCATATTTTAAAATATTTGGCATAATAAATCAATGAAGAATAGCTTGGATCATTGAGCTAAAGAAATGTGGTTCATGAGGGATAGAAGATTATATTCCCTCTGTACCATGAAGCTGAAGATCCTATTATGTCTATCAGTTGGGAAATGTTACTCTGAATACATTACTAATTGGAGACTATACCTTATATGTCAACAACTTTAGAAAAATTGTGTTATATTCAAACCCTATTGATTGTGGTCCACAAGATGAGCACAATTACAGGCAGAGAATGTAGAAAAGGCATTAAGGGCTAAGAAGACAGAATGAATCAAAGCAAGAACACGTAGATATGTATAGTGAATGCAAGTGACAGATACTTAATGTAATTGGGGTAAAGTTGCAGAAAGTGAAGCTGAAAAGGCAAGCAGAGGACAGATAATAGAAGGCCTAGAATGAAGTGGGAAAACTTGGATTTTATTCAGTACATTTCCATCAGAGAGGAGACATAATTACATTTGTTGGAAAAATAACTGGTGGAACAATGGGTTAGAAAAGGAAGACATTAGAAAAAGGAACACTAGATTATTATTGTTTTAGTTTAGGTAAACTCATGAGAGCTTGAATTAAAGCAAGAACAATCGGAACTGAAAAGAATAGGAGAAACTCTGAGGCCATAGAACTGATATGCTAGATTGATTTAATTTAAAAGAAAGTGAGAAAAATCTAAGATATGAAATAATTGGAAATATATATATTTATCTCTGCCCCCATTTCCTGACACAGAGCACCTAAATCCCTTGGAATTTCCTGGGTGATAGGAACATCTTTTCGTTCTAATGAGGCAATTCTGGATGGGCTCCTGGATAGGGGCGGTCACCAGAAAGATCAAGCCATAATTAGAAGCCTGGAACTTTCAGCCCTACCCCCCATTCTCTGGAGAGGGGAGAAGGGCTGGAAAATGAGTTAATAATTGGTCATGCTTACATGATGAAGCCTCCATAAAAATCCTAAAAGTACAGGATTTGGAGAGCTTTCAGGTTGGTGAACGCATCCAGGTGCCAGGAGGGTGGCATACCTCAACTCCATAAGGACAGAAGCTCCTATGCTTGGGACACTTCTAGACCTCACCCTTACATAACTACGTGTTTCTGAGTTCTGTGAGCCATTCTAGCAAATTACCAAACCCAAAGAGGGGGTTATGAGAATCATGATTTATAGCCGGTCAGTCAGAAATTCCGGGACAACCTGTGGTTTATGATTGGCATCTGAAGCAGTGGCAGTCTAGTAGAATCTAACACTAACTCCAGGTAGACAGTGTCATAACTGAATTGAATTGTAAGACACCCCAGCTAGTGTTGAAGAATTGATTGGTATGGGAATAAACCCACATATCTGTGTAAGAGAGGAACAGAGTTTTCCATTCACTAGATTGTTTGGAAACAGAAAAAGTAGGCTTGCAGAGGAACACCCATGGACATTATCAAATAGGGAGTTGGAAATTTGAGTCTGGAGCAGACAGAGGCATTAATGGAGGTAAGGACTTGAAGTCATCCTGCCGGTCAGTAGATGAGATCCTTCAGGAATGGAGTATAAGCTGGAAGAGGGCAGGGGAAAGAGGCTCAAGGAACACCCATATTTAAGGGTAGAGTAGAAAAACTAAGAGAATATGAGACTAGGAGATTATTAATAATGACCTTTGGGAGTACAACATCTCTGAAGTGCTATAGGTAGAGACAGATTTCCAACTTCAGAACTGTCAGGCATTTTGGTGGTAAAAGTGTAGAGCCATGAATCAAAAAGCTGAGGGAAGGTGTTTTTTGGAAGCAGGGGGTGGAAGGAGTAGGGAGATGCAGGCCGGAGTGTGTGGATAAAGGAGACTGAGCACAGCCATTTCTAGTACAACAACCACAAAAATTAACCTCTAACTATAGAAAAAAAACAACAACAGTTTGGGAGCATTACTTATCTTTTGAAATATGCAAGAGAGGAGTAAGGACTAGAAGAGCAGGATTGTGAAAAAGGTCAAGGGGAAAAAAATCAATAGCCCAAGGACAACAGCTACTTCACCATGGGATGGTAAAACGTTATTTCAATAAAACAATTTCTTGGAAGGAATTCGAAACAGGTATACCATATGCTTTATGCCGAGTTTTATAAATTTATGAAATAACTCAAGCATACATGAAATATTTTAATAGTGAAATGATACTATATTCATAATGGTCTTGTACTTGGTCCCTCCTAGATTGCTTTTTCTTTTAGATTGTTTTATGTTATTACCTGCCGGCTGAATGTATTCTGTACATGCATCCAGTAATCCTCAACTGGATCATAACAGTATATTGCCTTGGTCAGTCCACCAGCAACATAGATCAGGTTGTTTAAGGATACAGCTGTTATACACCTCTTGGCAATTGGGATAGCTGCACGAAGTAGCCAAGAATTGGTTTCTGGATCATAAGATTGAACCTAATAATATATAGAAATATTTAATTAAAATTTCTAAACAAAAATGCAAATTTGCTTAATAAGTCAACCAGTATATAGAAACATGATTAAAAATCAAATCCCATTAATTCAAAGAATTAGGGGAGGTTAGCTTGATAGTGAAATGTCTGAATTATGAAACTCTCAAAGGAAATGCAAATGTATTACTATCAAGCAGAACGAAGTAACAAACAGATTGCTTCCAGGATGAATGGCTGCCAGGTTTGGTTTACTTATTTCTATTAACAGTTTAGATTTTTAAAAATTGTGTTATATAGGATAACTATGCTTCAATCTGAATATAATTTCTTTACATTTTTAGGGAGCCCTTTCTTCAAAAGAACACAAGGTAACCTCAATTCAGTATACGTACTTTGAATCATCACAAATTCTGAATTAATGAATTTTAAATATGTAACTTTTGGCCACATTATATTAAAAGTTAATTTAGAAAAAAATTGATTGAAAATTCAGCTAACTATTGCGAAACCAATTAGCAATAGATACTTGTTTCCAGGATTAGTATGGTATTTCCTGAGATGTCAGAGTGGCACAAGTTCTTTTGTCCTAGGAGTTCAAAGAAATGCAGCAACTTTGAGTCTTCTTCTATTTACATTACGGATGTTTCCTTTCCTCTGCTTTGGTCTAAAAAATACTTTTAAAGTATGCAGAAAATGACCCAGTTGGAAGAAATATAATTAGTTACTGTGTCTTAGCCTTTGCTAATTCACTTCCCAACTGTTTTGTGTGAATAATTTTTTGACTCTGTAGACTAACTATAGCAGTAAAAGGTTTATGACAATTATTTACTACAAGCTCTCAATATTGAGATTAGTCTCATTTCAAAAAGAGTGGACCATGCTTTTTACAGCAAATTGTTAGCTATACTAGGATTTTACTTCAGTAACTTGAAATTCAATGTTTTCTCCCAATAGTATGAAGTACCAGACAATTTTTAAAAGGCCCCGCACACTAAGAAACTTTGCTACCTATTTATAAGCCTTCTGTATTTCTCTTCTTGTATGTTATCACTGGTAATTTCTGTAAGAGAACATGGCTTACCTTATCAGAACAAGTATTATCATCGGGTCCTCCACCAATCACAAACAATTTGCCTACACAGCTAGTCACAGCAGGAGAACTCACTGCTTCCTTAAGGGGAGCAACTTCAGTCCATCGATTTGAAAAGGAATCGTAACATTCTACGCTGCTAAGTCTGTTTTGCCCATCATAGCCTCCAACAACATATACCTATATGTAAAATACATGGAAAAAATCTTAATTATCGAAAGTCTGAATTTTGAACTAGTTGGCTAAAAATGAAATTATCTCTCCCCTTTAATGAGCCCTTGATAACTATTAGGTGGTTGGAAAAGTGATGACGTATTTTTTGTGTTTTTCGTTGAAAAATGTGTCATGACTTTTCCAACAACCCAATATAACTGCAATATATTTAGCTCAATTTCTGACTTTAAAAAAAATTATCCCTCTTACCACTATGAAGGAGTCTTTTTAGGCATTTTTTTACAATAGCCCCTTCCAATGAAATTTTAACACCACAGATAATTGTACATCTGTTTGTGTACTGTATGTATATTTGTGCTTTATACATGAAACAGTACAGTTTTTTTCACACCCTCCAGAACAAATCTTTACCTCTGTAGGGATGATACTGCTCAAGTTGAGAATTACATGCTTGAGCTTAAATGCTCACATTCATGGATGATGAAAATATTCGATTATTATAAAGTAATAAAGCTACGAAATGAAAGATTAGGTAAGGATTACTAGAGACTGAGATCTTTGAAAGCAGGGCATATCTTGTTCTTCATTTTGGTATTTCCAAATGCCTAGAAAAGTACCTGACACATGGTGAACTCTATATTATATATTTCAAAGGACTTTCACATACATTTTCTTTTCAGAACTATGAGGAAGGTGGGGCAAATTAATATCTTCATGTGACAGGTGAATAAACAAGTCATTGAACGACTTACATGCAGAATAGTCCATTAAACATCATGAGATATGCAAGAAACTTTCAAAGGAGCTCTCCAGTTTAACATCCACAGTTCTTTTAATGGCCAGTCACATCAACTCTTCTCTCCATATCTAATTAACTACTAAGGCCTACTGAGTCTTCTTGCACATCTCTCTTGCGTATCTCTCACATCTGTCCCTTCCTTTTGTTTCCCATTGCCACTAATCTTCCTCAGGGTCCGTATCATTTCATACCTCTCCATCTCCTGGTCTCCACTCTAAACCACAGATTAATCTTCCTGAAATACCTCATTAACTCCTTTTAATAGTTCAACAATGAATGCATAAGGCTCAAGGCCAAACTTTATACATTGTCATTCAATGTATAAGTCTGTCTACAATTTATCTTTCTGTGTTCTTCCAAATTTCCATAGCAACCAATGCCATTTCTATTTTGCATTTCTCGCATTATGTTAAAATGATCTGTTGGTGGATCTGTTCTCCTAACACCATGCAGCTCAGAGAGGTTAAGTAACTTATTCAAGGTAATACAGTTAGAAGGGGTATGAAAACTGTGGTACAATGTAGCAATTAAGGACACAGGCTTTGAAGTCAGGAGAGGAAGGGTTCCTATCTAGTTCAGCCACACACTGTAAGACGTTGGGCAGTTTACTTATCCTCTCTGAGACTGCCTTAATTTTCTCAATTTAAAAATGTAGACAATAATAGTATCTATCACATAATATAATTTTGAGGATTAATCTTTTTTTTTTTTAATTGGGGAATTGGGGGATGGGAACAGCTCTGGGGAATTGGGGAAGGGGAATAGACAAATTGCTGTCCTTTTGTTCTTCAGTCTAGTTGTGGAGGACGTTGCTTCACTGGCCCAAGTTGGCACCATCATTGTGCTCTTCCTGGGCGAGGCAGATCAGTCCCCGGCTTCTGGACGGCCGCTCACGGTGGCTGCTGGCCGCTCACGCTGGCTACTGGTTACACACGGTAGCCCATGGCAACCCACTGCAGCAGGGGCTGCAGCCTACGCCAACGCCAGCGACTTATGGCAGACCAGCTCCAGGTTGAGCTGTTGTTCAGCATCTTAGCTGTGGAGGGCAGTGTCACTGGCCCTCATATGTGGAATCCAAACCGGGGCCCTCTGGGGTCCCAAGACAGCTCTTAACCCCCACGCCACTCGACCGGCCCGAGGATTAAACTTTAATACCATTCCCATACACGTAGAAATTAAAAATATATGCTGTGAGCATCAAGGCAAAAGGCCTCTAGATTAAGAAAATCTGAGCTTTTGCTCCTGCTTTTATCACTTCTGTGTAACCCCGAACAAGTAACTAGATCTCCTGGGACTCAGCTTCTTTATGAATCGAAAACGTTACATTAAGTACTCTCTAAGATTCCTTCCTGCTTTAAGTTTCTATATTCCAAACCATCTCAGAGTTCTTTATAACTGAGAACATTTATAAATTTAAATAACTTTGTTTGAATTCAGCCTATATTGTAATTTTTAGGATAATGTAAATTTTAGGATTGAGTACTTGTATAAGGTAGGAAGCATTCCTTTTATTTCTTGATTTAATGATTTCAGGTTTTGAGTACCTTCACATCAAGTATATTAATATTTGTCAAAGAAATTTGTATTCACCAACCCATACGTAGCACTTGAGACATAATCATTTTCATTACCTTTGTTTGTCCAGACTAAGTAATTATATCTTTTTTTATATTTTATTTCCTCTACATCTATCTCAAAGTCCTCATTATTTCATTGACCTTGTCAACAGCAGCAGCACAATAGGTTCATTTCCTTAGGAATTGATAGTAGCTTTCAAAATGTGCTTTGAGGAGCTCTAGTACTCTACAGTATAGACATTTCAAGAAGCCTCTGTGGTGACGGGGAGGGAAGGACTGATGGGAGGCTGGGTAGGAAGGGTTCTGGCACCATCTCAGTTTCAATCAGAGTTTTGTTTTTTCATTGGTGGCTCTCAAATGTCTCTATAGGCGGGCTTAAGAGGTAGCTATCTTTTTAGAAAGGAGTGCTAGGGGACCAGTCAAAAATACACATGCAAGCAAGTATGCTGCTTTTGCTTGGTCTGTTCATCAATTTGAGGTGGTTTTGGAGGAGATGATACAGATGGAGGCAGGGAAAAGCTAAAGAGCCTCACTAGTCCTTGGTATAACTGCTGTATTTTTATCTGTTTTATGGAATGGACTTTTATATTAGATTTAACTTTTAAAAAGAGGGTGTAGTTGCTTTGGAAAAGTTTGGAACCACTAGTCTACAAGTGATTCTCAAGTTCCTAAGGATGGTGAATGGTTCAGAACCAAATTATATATTTTTTAATAATATTTATTTGCTGTAGTCGATAAGAAGTTTTCTTTAAAATACATTATTGAGTTTATCTTAACCCTTATTTTAAATTTGTTTTGTCCTTATTTATACAAATAAAAAAGCTAAAATAACATCACGGTAGATAAAAATTTGTCTGCCTGACTGCCAAAGTCAGTAAAAGGAAAAAGATGCTTGGATTAGACATTAGCCTGTGTTTGTACTTGATGTAACGCCTTTATTTTCCAATGCTTCTTAGGCATTTAGACTCCAGTGGTGCATGAATGTGCTGCACTGCCACAAATTCCAACTTGGGAGAACAAAATAGCCTTTCAAAAGTACAGTGTCAAATTGTTTATATCTTCAGTTTATCTATTGAGGTTAGAAATGGAAGGAAATACAATTTGAATCCAAAATACCCAGAGGGTGAGTAAAATGAAGGATTCAGCTGTGGTATTTGTTTTGGAAATGTATCAGCAATAGTAATAAAAAGTGGTTTGTCTTACTTTACCAAGGAGGACAGCCATTTTGTGACGCCATCTGCCTTTATTTAGAGAAGCAACTCTGATCCAAATATTTAACTGTGAATTATAAATCCAGACATCACGGCCATTGATTCTTCCACCTTTAAATGCAAAACAGTGCACACACAGTAATATACATATATATCACCAATAATATACATATATAAACATGGGATTTATTCACTCAGTCCAAGAATTTGAGAATTCCGTTCAGTAAGTGAAACAAGGATCCTCTTACAACTTAATGGAAATAGTTCTACAGAGCAGATTTAAACTTTGCAAATTGTTATCTTGAGAAATAATAATTACAGGCCCCAAATAATAAAATTCAGACTATTAATTTTACAAATGCATTGTTAAGTTAACCATTTTTAATTTTAGGAGTCAGGCATCAGGAGCACCCAAACAACAGAATTATTTTTAAAAGATTTAAAAAAAATAACCCATTTTTAAAAAAGCATACCACTGTATAAAATAAATGTTATTATACTGTTCAATATATAGTAATATCTGCAAAGCTGGTAATGAAAAATTAACAGTTTTCAGACCATAGATACTGTAGTTATACTTCGTATAGCCTGTCATTTTATTGCCTTGTTTGAGAGGTAGCATATCACATATTATAAAAAAAAAAAAGTTCAAGAATTTTGACAAAAATCCTATTTCATAAACTTTGGGGAGAACCTCAGAAAACATGGGTGGGTTAGAGATGCTAAATTCTAGAATACTTCTGACTTTGCATACTTTACCATGCTCCTTAAAACAAACAGGTAAAAGTATTAAAAAATTATACCATATTCTATTTGCATTTGAGAACATTTAAAATATATGATTAAAGGCATTTTCTGGTGGATCTTTTGTAAATCACTTTGTATCACCTTGTGTCTGTTATGAAGAGCAAAGTCATTCTCAGTTTTATTTGTTGTATAAACTGATCTGCCTAAAGTGGGCATGTCCACATTCACTGTTTTCTTTTGAGACACTGTTATCATTTGAAACAGCTATGCTACGTTCAAATTAAAAGTAGCTACTATAATAATTCTTATTTACCTGAAACAAGAATGTCATTCCTTAGAGCACAGACCGCATACTCCGATTTGGTAAATTCTGGAAGCTTAGCTAAAGACTTCCATTCTCCTGTCACAGGGTCATAGCATTCAGTGTACGGAAGATTAAATCCTCCAACTCGTTCACAGCCTCCAACGACAACTATCACCTCAGAATAGCCAGTTGACCTAAAATAATCATTATAAGAATGAATAAATAATAAATTGAAATATACTCAAGAGTGATAAAACCCTAATAACAAACCATCATAAAGTGGAACACTAATATAAATAGTTAAGTTTATTCTCTATGTGCAAGTGCCAAATAATACAGGTTACCAATTATTATTTCCAGAACTTTTATAAGGGAGTTAGTGACATCATTTTGCCACAGAAAATTCCTGTGGGTATATTTTTCTAGAAGTTTTGCCATCAAAAATTGTAAAGCAGTCCAAAGATTCTACGTAACTCAACTGGAACGCTGATAATATTAAGGATGACTTTGAAATGAAGTTTTACAGCAATTCAGATATGCATAACCACACAAGGTAAGATAAAGCACTTTTTCTAAGTGTAGGAAAACGTTGCTTTTTCATCAGATTGTTAGCTCTAAAAAAACCAATTCACTGTATGACCTAATACCATTTAAAGGACTACAGTCATAAACCACGTAACGACATTTTGGTCAACAACAGACTGCATATAGAAGGGTGGTCCCATAAGATTATAATGGAGCTGAAAAATTCCTATTGCCTAGTGATATCATAGCTATGATGACATCATAGCCATCATAACATCATAGCACAATGCATTACTCAAGTGCTTGTGGTGATGCTGGTGTAAATGAACATACTGCACTGCCAGTCATATAAAGTATAACATGTACGATTATGTACAGGACATAATACTTGACAGTAAGTGACTATGTTATTGGTTTATGTATTTACTATACTTTTTATTTGCTGTGAAACAGTATGCCATATTACACTTGGCAGCAGCCTCAAACATCTTCTGTTTATCACATCTCTTGATTGCAGCATTTTTCTTGTGTTTGAATTAATCTCATGTTGTTTCGTACAGTAACATGCTGTAGAGGCATGTAGCCCAGGAGCATAGTCTATACCATACAGCCTAGGTGTGTGTAAGTGCACACTATGTTTGCACAACGATGAAATTGTGTAATGATGCATGTTTCCGAACACGTCCCTGTCTTTAAGTGACACATGATTATATATATATGTACATATATTTGCTCAAAAATTATGTTTTAAAATAAAATTTTAAAAGTTAAGTAAATTAAGGTAATCCAACTCAAAATGTTGGGTAGTTGCTAAAACTGTTACTAAAGTAATAGCAAAGAACAATCAATACTATAAAAAAATATGTCTGGAAAGAATATACCAAAATACTAATGGTTGTCTCTGGATTGTGTAGCTTCCCATTTTCCATCAACACAAGTTTTCAAAACAATAATGAGCATTTTTAGAATGGGAAAAAACAACTTTAAAGAGCACTATGAGGTTTACATTAAACACTGGCTTCTTGAATATTTTGTAGTTTAAATTTAAGATAGAGACAGGAAAAACTAAGAGCTTATCCAAGCTTCTTTTATTCATAAGAGCCAACAGATAGTTTTGGAATTTTAGTTATTTGACTTTTATATTTCACAAATGTAATCGAAATGAAAAAGTCTTGTAATTGCATTTTTTTTTAGATTTTATTTTTAATTGGGGAATTGGGGGAAGGGGAACAGACAAGTTGCTGTCCTTTTGCTCTTCATTCTAGTTTTTGGAGGACATTGCTTCACTGGCCCAAGTTAGCACCATCATTGCGCTCTTCCCGGGCGAGGCAGATCAGTCGCCGGCTTCTGAACAGCCGCTCACAGCGGCTGCTAGCAACACACGGTAGCCCATGGCAACCCACTGCAGCAGGGGCTGCAGCCTATGCTGTAGCCGGCGACTCACAGCAGCCCAGCTCCAGGTTGAGCTGTTGTTCAGCATCTTAGCTGTGGAGGGCAGTGTCACTGGCCATCATATGTGGGATCCGAACCGGGGCCCTCTGGCGTCCCAAGCCAGCTCTTAACCAACGCGCCACTTGGCCGGCCCTGTAATTGCATTTTATGGTTGCTACAATATTAAGTCTCAAGAAGAAAAAATGCTAACGTCTCTTATTTAAAGTGGAGGGAAAAAAGACTGCATCAGAATGCTGATTTGTAGTTTTAGTCAGCGTCATGTTTCACAATTACACGAGAAAACGAATTCAGCAATATTGCTATGTCCCTTTAATAGAGCTGCTATATTCTAGCTCCATTTACTCAGTTATTTCAACTGATTAAATCAAAAGTATGCCAGGCATACTTTTTCCATTATAACATCAGAAATATATATTGTAGAAGAGAATTTTGTTCACAGATTCAATAAAAATTATTTTTAGGAACCCAGCAAATCATATAACCCAAACCTAGTTTATAGTAAAACATTATTAGAAGGACTCAAATAGTATCAATAACATTTACTATCTTCCAAATAATTCCAAAATGAAAATATTAGGAGTAAATAGAGGATAGCACCAGACACTTAGTAGAATAACTAGTGACTCATTCTTCTTTCCATAGGAGTATCATTCCCTAAAATCATACTTAAAATACCTCTAAGACAAATCCGTGTGATTATTCCTTAAAGCCTTATTTATTGATTGATCAAAACAAAAATTGCTAAATATTGTAACTGAGGTTCAATTACTTCTAATTGTTTTAATGTAAAATCAATGTAATTATGATAAAGAATTTTGTTTTATATTTCCCTTGTAACATTTTACTTGTTTTTTATACTTTGCTTGAATTTTCTTGTCTTTATAGACTTCTTAGCTTAATAAACACATATTGTCTTGTTTTTGTACACCTTGGAACGAGAAAACAGTACAAAAAGTTAATGGCCAAGTGGTGCGTTGGCTAAGAGCTGGCTTGGGATGCCAGCTCTGAGCAGCAGGGCCCCAGTTTGGATCCCACATATGAGGGCCAGTGACACTGTCCTCTACAGCTAAGATGGTGAACAACAGCTGGACCTGGAGCTGGGTGGCCGTGAGTCGCCGGCGACAGCGTAGGCTGCAGCCCCTGCTACAGTGGGCTGCCAGAAGCTACCGTGTGTGTGGCCGGCAGCCAGCGTGAGCGGCCAGCAGCCGGCATGAGCTACCAAGGGCTGCTGTGAGCGGCCGTCCAGTGGCTGGCGACTGATCTGCCTCACCCGGGAAGAGCGCAATGATAATACCAACATGGGCCAGTGAAGCAACATCATCCACAACTAGACTGAAGAACAAAAGGACAGCAACTTGTCTGTTCCCCTCCCCCAATTCCCCGATAAAATCTTAGAAAAAAAAAGTTAATGGCTAAAATACTTAATCCCATTAAACAAAGGATCATTTCAATGTCTACTGGAATTTGCATTTATCTGGAAGGATCAGCAAACTAGTAATAGTTTTACCTGTGCTGAAGGTCCTATTTGCGCCAAATGGCTTTTAACTTAGAGATGTCTGGTGTTCTCATTAGAGACTGTTAATCCAATAAAAGTTATTTTTATATCTTGATCTTGGAAAAATACTTATCTCAGGCTGAGCTGATTGTCTTAAAGGAAGTTACACCAGCTGATAATGGCAATTAGAATAAAAAGGCAGTCAAGACGATAGTACAGGATGAATAAAATTGTGGATACTCCTACAATCTATACGTAAGAGTGAATGTTACTTTATTTTACTAATCCTTTAAAGTAAAAATTCTGATTTCCTGCTGTGATGAAATAACAAATATTTGCTGCGTTAGTACTAAGTCTCACCATTTGTTTCTAGGGAAGTATGACAACCAAATTATACTTTTTCTACAGTGGTAAATATTTTTTAAAAATTATCATCTTTCATCATAAGGTTAAGAAAAATTCAACATAAAAGATCACACTCTTTGATTTATATGAAAGGTAAAATAATTACAAATCCACAGGATATTCTAAACCAAATCAACAAAATGTGTATTAATGTCCAGGTTCAGTTAAGAATCTCAAAAGGTAAAATACAGAACTTAATGGCTGAAATAACAAACCCACTTATTATTAATGCCAAATGTGCCAGAGAGAGGTGAATTGCCACACTAATTTTCATCAACAAAAAGGGGTCAAAAGGTGACCCTGGCTGAGAAGATTAACTGATTAAAAAAAGATAGGAAATAGGAAATGTAGTATGTTCTCATATAGTGGAAAGTTGGAAGGGAGGAGAGATGTTAGTGGTATAGTCTAGTCACCATTCCAAGACTCAAATATGTCTGAAAACCATGACATCAATCCAATATAATGGACTGAAATAAAAATATGAGGCTTTCAGCCCTTAAGAGAAGGAATAGCTCCTTGGTTGAAATACAGATTGGAAGATAATTTTATACAGTATTTACCAAAATTAAAAATGCATGTATCCTTTGAGCAATTCCACTTCTAGTAATTCATGCTATAAATTATCAGTGTATGTATGCAGACACATGTACATGAATATTCACTGAACACTGTTTGCAATGGCAAAAATAGATAAACAACCTAAATAAATGTCCATGATTAAGAGATGAATAAAATAAATTATGGTATCCATAAATGGGGTGCTATACAGGTTTTTAAAAAGAATGAATTTGAAAATGTCCATAATAAAAAGTAAAAAATAAATAAAAATAAAGACCTATATGTGGTGATATAGAATTACCAAGATAGTTTTAAGTAATAACAAGATGCAAAAATGGTACCCTACCATTTATATAAACCAAAGTAGGGAGGAATGTGTGTACACACGTACACACACACACACACACACACTTCTATATGCAAAGAATATTTCTTAAAAGAGTTCAAGAATCTGTAACAGGAGTATCCTTTGGGAAGAACTGATATACCAAGGGTTAGGTAGAGGAGTCTTACAATGTATACTTTTATGTAAAAATGTTTTAAATTCAAAATAACAATGAATTAACATGTACAAAAATGGGAAACATGCATCCTATAATATAGTAGAATAACATTCTTAAGAGGGAGTGGAAGAAAAATTCAGAACATTGAATTTTAACCCTAGCTCTGCCACTAAGCAATTTTGTGACCAAGAGCAAGTTGGTTCACTTAGCTGTGCCTCAGTTGTATCACCCATAAAATAAGAAATAAAGGCATTTATTAAATAATCTTAAAATACTACTTCTTTAAAAAAATCTTTATCTTAGTTTTCTCAGCTGGTTTCTAATAGGAACTTGGACTTGTCCTCATTATGGAAATTATGTTCCTATATTCATTATCTAGTAACTGATTAGTAGACAAGAGGTAGTAGCTTTTAAATCTTAGTCATCTCTATTGCTCAATGGAGTATGGCAAAGAACATCAATCTTTTTCCATATACGAACAATTTATGCTTAAAATAAAACGTTTGATAGCAAGCATTTCTACCTCTCAAACCACATTTCCTATTCTATAAAAGTATAGCATAAATTTAAAATGTGTTTTATTTTCTTCATGAAACCAGTAATTTTTATTAGGCATATTTGTGTCAAATGCTAGGTTATGCATTTTTTCATATGGTATCTCCAATCCTCCCAACAATCTTACAAGGTAGGTAGTATCATGCTTATTTTACAGATGAGAAACTGATATGTAGAGAACTTAAAGTGCCTTGCCCAAGGTCATGGAATTAACTACTTGTGTAGAGCCAGATTCTAATCCAGGCTAGTTGATTCTGAAACCAGTACTCTGACCACATCATGATGCTTGCACTTGGTGTTTGTACAGAGATTTAAAGTGGCATAATATGTTAATAAAAACACAATGATTGTTCCTAAGCTTTATTCCTTCTGTGATTGGTCTCCACTGTTTTCTCTCCACGCACCCAAGGGTTTGCAACTGGGAGTGCAGACTATCAAAACGTTCATGCTCTTGGATGCATCTTGGGGTTTCTTCTGTCCTTTAAGAGACACGTGGGTATATATAGGTAGAATACCCAGTATGGGTTAAGATCTGGAGAATACTTGGTATGGGTAAACATTAAAGAATTACTGGCTGATGTGAGGACTCTAACCTAACTGTTCAGTGGTGGGATCAGACTGTTATCACTCTAATCTGGAGTTAATCTTTGCATTGCTAATTGTAAGACAACCAGATATGCTGTGTCTCCTAATGTGACGCATTACCGAAGATGAACTCCAGTCAAAAATATTTAACTGGTCTCCACTAAGCTGAAGCTTGCAGAGCCAACTTACAGTTTCCAGGAAACATAGCTCAGTGACACCATAAGGAAGCAACCAGGCTAATACAGAAGGTGTAATATTTTTTTTCCGGACAACTTTACCATCAACAAGTCAGAACCATGAAAAAGAAATTGTTCTGGAATAAAAAAGCCTTCATGGAAATAACCAGATGCAATGAGTGATCCTGGGTTGGATCAAGGTTCTTTAGGAGAAATTTGAATATGGATTGGGTATTAGATAATAAAGAATTATTACTAACTTTACATGTGATGTTATTTTGCCTATGTTATTTTTTTAAAGGTGCATCCACAAGTAAAAAAAAAATACACACACACACACATATAAAATTTTAACATTGGTTGAATGAATGAATGAATGAATGAAAGAGAAAAGTCTGGGCTGGAGATATAGGTTTGACAGTCAATAGCATGCATGGTAATTAAAACAATGAGAATAGATGAGATCACCTAGGAAAGTATACAAGGCAAGACAAAGAGATGTGGACCAAAGGGACTATCAACATTTCCAAGACTAGATATAGAACCATCAAACTTTCTGAAAAAGAGCAGCTGGAGAAGTAAGAGTACCACGAGGAAAATGGTACTACACAAGCTCAAGGAGAGTTTCAAGAGGGATTAAAGCAATTAATAATGTGAAATCCTAACGAGAGATCAAGCTGGATAAAGACTGAAAAGAGATGTCTAACAAATAATAAATAGAAGGTCAGTGATGACCTGATTGAGAGGAGTTTCAGTAGAGTGACTGGAGCAGAAGTCAGAGGAGTGAACTGCAGTTGAAGAAGTGGAGACATCACTCCTTTTTCAAAGAAGTTTGAAGTTTTTCAGAAAGATGAGAACCTGTACAAATAATACACATTGTTCAGATAATGAAATTCCTAGTGACTGGTACTAACATGCAGTAATAAATAAGTGAAAGACAGAATATAAGGGGCAGAAGTTGATGGCAGAGTTGTAAAATAAAGGATTCCTCTTTACATGCCTCACATAATGCCTACATAAAATAAATATCTGCAATTACATCTCTAATAGTCTGCAAATTCAATATAACTAGTTTGATTTTTTTCTACTTGCCTCCTAAAAAGGTGATATATGGTAATCTTAGATGTGTTTCACTGTATAGAATGGATTGGCTCCCTTAAAAATTAGATGTAAAATAAATTTTTGTAAAGCAAATAAATAATTAAGTGAGCCAGGAATATTTATTATCTAACCTAATCACCCTTAGGCTACAATCTGATTTCATTCAGGTCATATCTTTATAAATAATATTAATAATAAACTGCTTATGTTGATTTTACAACATATATCCCTTGGTCCCTATTCTAACCCTATGAGTTATGCAAGATAGGTATTATTAGCCCTGTTTGACCCCAAAACATTCTTGGGCTACAAGGGGACTCTGTTTGGAAAAAATGCATGATTTTCCCTTTGAAGAGATACTGTATATCCAGAAAAGTTCTGGAATAGTTCCAAAGCTGTTTAGCTTCCTTAATACATTTAAGAACCTTGGTCACTCCACATTCTTAAGCTCAGCCTGAGTCTCTTAACAGTCCTTAAAAGAGAAAAGGAACTTAAAAAAAAAATCAGTATATTTATAGAATAAAATTATTTGTTTTTGTCTTTTGTTAAAAGAATAAGAGTAAAATATTTTATATTTCTTTCCCAGAAAACAACTTTTTTGAAACTAAAATTCAGCTGATTTTTTTCATTTTGTTGAGCTATAATCGACGTTAAGTAGCTGACTTTGAAAAAAAAAATGTACTCTAACCCTAATACAAAAAGACATTACATTAATTTTTTTTTTGTAAAAATAGTTACCATTGTATCTAATTTATAAAAAGTTCAGACTGTCAAGTACTGGGAGTTTTCTTAAATTGGATCATACCTACACTATACTATGTAAATAATTAATAAGAAATAGCTAATATTGGGTTGTTGGAAAAGTCATGACGTATTTTTTCAGTTTTTCGTTGCAAAAATGCGTCATTACTTTTCCGACAACCTAATAATTTTAAAGCACTTTCTATGCATTTAAACATTTTCTATGATGAGTATCAAAAGGATTACTGCATTTAATAGTTTCAATGACAAAACCTATAAAGTAAGCATCATTTATCATTCTCATTTTACATATGAAAGAACAGATTACGTCTTGCTATATCCAAAGTCATAGATTTTAGTCATGTCATCTTACAATATGCTCAATTTTAATCATGCTCGAAACAATATTTATCAAGATCAAAGTTAAAAATGTGGTTTGAGAACTATACTAAATTCACAGGAAAAGTGGAGATAGTATTATAAAATAAAAATAAACACTAGTTATACAACAATGTGAATATATTTAACACTCTTGAATGGTAACTTAAATATGGTTAAGGTAGTAATTTTTATGTGTTTTTTGTCACAAAAAAACATACTGCCCTTAGCTTTATTAGAAAAGTATTATTATAAAAAAATTCTTTAGTATTTCTCACAATAGCCATTTCTCACTTATTCACAGTGAAGGACAGTCATTGCTTGGTATCCACAGGAGATGGGTTCTAGGATGCCCGCGGATACCAAATCGTGGATGCTCAGGTCCTTTATATAAAATGAGGTAGTATTTGCATGTAACCTGTATTTGCCTACACATCACTTCATTCACTTGGATTCAGTGTAGCGCTTGGTGTGGTAAATTCAAGTTTTGCCTTTTGGAACTTTCTGAGATTTCGTGCCCTCTTGTCCCCCAAATATTTTCAATCTGAGGTTGGATTTCGCACCCACAGATATGGAGGGCTGACTGTATGTTTAATAGTATTCCTTCTATTAGTAAGGCATGGAGTTATATTTCTATAGTCTGAGTTAAAAATCTACAGGTGTTTCACAGAAGTAACCCCTTGTAAGATACAAACATAGCACAATACTTAATTGCATCCCTGCCCTTTAACATTAATTTTCCAAATTCTGTATAATGATGTAATTTTTTTTAAGAAGAAAAAAAATTAAAAATTGAGATTGACATTAAATATAATAACTGTGGCAATGAGAAAAAAAGCTGAGGCTTGGGTTTTACATCTGAGAATCCACTTAATGTATACCAGCTTGCTTACTTCACTTCTGTATTTCATGTTGTCTGTTAGGAAAAAGGTTAGCCTGTGAATGTGCAAATTATTTTTTTATAAGTAGAGGTAGTCCAAAAGTGGCTGCTAAAGTGTTTAGCTACTTTATATACAAAGACCTTCTGGAAAGAAAAGTGGAATATTTTGGGACCCTACAAAGGTTACAAGAAATTACTAGAAATGTGTTGAGACATGCACAGTTACAAATACCCTTTGCAACACCCTCTGATAGCTCAGAACAACAATAACAAAAAAAGCTATCGTTGAATCTAGTCTTCAATGGGAGACATTCTAATGATTTACATAATCCAAATATTTATATAAATCCACATGTAAACAACACATATGAATAACTATACTGAGATTACATTCAACAGGGTTAAATTAAAAACAAAAACTTTTGTTAATTATATTGTAGATAATTTGTAAACAGTCTTCTCACCTTCGTGGCCTAGTCCTTGGGGACATCATCTCATTCCCAAGTATGTGGTACCGTCTTGCTTCATGCAACAATTGATAACACTCAGGAGAATTCTGGATCAATTGGTCCAACTCAACTGTTTGAACAAAGTAGTTGGGATGCAACAGAGGAAGTCTCACATGTGTCAGGAGCTCATGTAATAGTGGTCTTCTCAGATCAACAGCACGATAGACCCAACGCATGACAGCTTCAAAAACCATCTCCTCTTTACCAATAACAAGTTCATCACTACAAATATAATCGATAAGTTCATCTTTGTCAAGCTCAAGAAATTCTTCATGCTGAGACACATCCTCAAAAGTCTGTAATGCAAAATTCTTGCATTTTGTGAAGAGTGTTTTGAGTGAATGGGTATCAGCAAAGCGCTGGATTCCTAAGCAATTACAAGGATCAAGTTGCTCCTCCAAGAACTTGGCGCATGCATCGCGGAGAACACTGATCTGAAAGAGGCTTGATGTTTCAAAGAGATACTGTACGTTCTCTGTTGTGATCTTCACCTTTCCAGTATACACATACTGCAGAAAACATTCCATAGCTTCAGCTAAAATACCGTTGATTTCAACCAACATTTCTCGGCTTTCCCTGTGATCGTTACAAAACATAGCTCTGAAATAGCTACTACAGGCTGAGAGGACAGCTCTATGGCAAGGAAATTCTTTTCCTTCCACACAAATGATAACATCTGTGAACAAGCGGCTATCTCGGAATTCATTAAATATCTGGAGTATGTTTTCAGCATGGGACGATCCTGAGGAGAAGTCGAAAAACTCGTGGCCTGTCAGAGATTTTGGGTCCATCTCAAAAACTTTACGCTTAATTGCTGGGGAATCACGCACCCCGAGATCCTCTCTGTTTAGTCTTCGTCCCAATATTAGGACCATTGTTACATCAGTTGACTAAATAATTGCTGAGAAATGACTGCTAGGGATCTTCTTTATGTGGCTAAAAATTAAAAAAAAAGTGAAAACATTTCAATATGTAAAAAATTCAGTATTTTATTTTGATGTTAACACTATAACAAAATCACACCATTAATATATTTCATATAGGGTATACAGCACCATTTCATTTTAATAAAAATTGCATTTGCACAATGAGTAATAATTGTGGCGTAATTTGCATAGGACTCCTTATGCTCCCCTTCCCTCAGCTGAAAGAAAACTATGTAGTTTGTGAATTACTAATAACCTTGTCTCCAGTTTTGCATAGCAGGGTTTCATCTACTGACTGTAGAGTTAAGTCAGAATACTGTAAGACACAGAATCTGACTACAGTCAGAATCCTAATATAAGTGTTTCTCCCCCCAAAACAGGATGCCATCCTACATTCATAAGCCACAAATAAAATTGAAACTAGAGTCAACAATCTTAATTTAAGACTGTTTTGCATACCCTATCACACAATAAATTTTTTAAGTTCCTATGTGACATATGGGCAAGAAAATATGAAATATCAAAATCAAGAAGTAACTCATTCTATTATATATTCTTTTTCATATTCTTATTTATTCTTATCTTTGTCCTCCTTTTTCAATCACCCTAATGACCCATATTTCCTAGTTCCAATATTCACTAGATACTTCCAACTTTCATCAATTCCCTCATTGAATTTACTTAATTCTGTCACTTCCATTACTGTCATTATCAAGAAATACCTATTGTGTGTCAGTTATTGTCAAGACACTGTGCTAGGCCTATGGTTTAGAGATGTAAGGTACTGCTGTTGAGGGTACACACACACACACACACACACACACACATCATACATACATATATATTTGAGACAAAGCATATTCACAAAAAGATAAAATAACAATATAAGGCAACATAGACAACATTGGTATGGATAGTACAGTTCCCACTTAAGCTTCTATTAAATGTTTTCTTGCTTGTTCATATAAATTGGCACTTACTTTTCCTGAAGTCTAGGTGATAGGATTTTCCGTGAGCAGATGTACACCAGGCTATTCTAATTGTTTAGGGAAAAGTACCTGGCTGTAACAACATCTTAGGACACCTAAATGCTTGCATTCTGTACATAATCTTTTTCTCTTCCATTCCTCTCTCCATCCCCCATTTTGCAGGTAAAGTAAAAAAAAAAAAAAAAAATTCAAGCATTTTAACAAATGTAATAAAGACATGTAACACAAATGCTATTTTTATCTGGGGTCACTAGGTGAGGATTCAGAGGCAGTATGTTCATAGGGAAATCCCTGCTGAGGGCATGTGGACTGTGATTTTAAAAATCCTAAAATGACTGAAGAACGGTCATTTTGGTCCCCTCTAAGAATCCTGGCAAAAACTGAGGAAGTTCTTGGAAATCTACCATGTAAGACTTTAAGAGTTATTAAGAGCCAAATCTGTGTAATAATTTTGTATCTACTATTATAGTCTGACAAAACCTGGGGAGGCTCTATTTCCTTATATGCACTAAAAAACAACACAGACCACCACTAATTGTTTTTTTGGACTGCTTACCATGTGTCTGGCACTTTTTAAATTCTTCATATGGATTATTTAATTTAATCCTCATAATACCCTATGAGATTGTTGTTATAATTAACAAAAAAGCTGGTTTTACAACCTTAGGACTTCATATACAAGATTAAGACCGACTTTTCTAAATAGGCAGGAACTATTTACAAAGTAAGACTGATAGGAATAAACTTTCCCCTCACTTCTAAGTTAAGAAAAACAAACAAACATCAGAAAGTTCCAAGTATACTAATACATATACGCAATTTATTTTCTGAATGTGTAACAAAGGTTTGTAATGTAATGAAACAGTTATGGCAAAAAAAGCTCATGTAGGAGGCCTATTTAAATGAACACATACACAAGTAAAAAATAAACCCAAGAGAATGTCTATGAATGGCTGATTTTTGGAACAATGTTGACAAACTAACTACCAGATATTCAGTCAGTAAAATTAGTTTCTTTTAAATTTGAGGGAATATTTGTCTACACATGTTATGGTCCAAGTAAGCTAGATTTTGAACTGTAATATAATTATACTTTGGAAGTTTTAAGTGACAGATTTGCCTGACAACAAATAAAAACTTCATTTTGTTAATTTTATACCTAAATGAATAAAATTACCTCTGAATTTAAAATATTTTTTTAGTTTTAAACTGTATTAACATTAACCATAAATAAATAAATAAAGAGGTGTTTCTTCCCATGCTTTTTAAGATTTTCCTGATTACTTAGAGAGTTCATGTTTGCCTCATTGTAAGTCATCTAGCTTCTTGGGTTATACTGATAATGCAAGTATGTGCACGTCCACAGGCACATGCACATATATATGGGTTAAAATTTAAAAATTCATTTATAACACATATAATCATTTCTGAATTCCAAGCTCCCATACATGGGCAGTAGCATTTATATCAAATATGTTTATTTTTTATTTATTGTGAAATACACATTTCTAGAAGTAGTTTCAGCTGTACAACACAGTGCAATAGTTATACTTTTTACCCCTCGAGGTGACAACCCCCCGCCCCCAATCCACCGCCCCACTCCTGCCCCCCAATATCATACATACCTATTACAATTCCCTTGACTCCACTCCCACACTATACTCCACGTCCCATGACTAGAATATATATATATATATGTATATATACATATATATATACATATATATATATATATATATTCACTTATAGTTGACATACAATATTATACAACATCAGCTTCAGGTGTACAGTGCAGTGATCAAGCCTCTACCCCATCCATGATGCGGTCTCTCTAGCAAGATATGTGACCATCTGTCACCCTACAAAATATTTACAACATTATCAAATATGCTTTTAATCTGAAGTTATCTCGGTAACAGTTCAAAACACAGAAACCTATCCTCTCTAGAAAAAAATCACTGCTGAGCCTGAATGTCAACTTTTTTGTTGTTGAAACTGCAAAAAGTTCAAAACATGTAATATCATAAGTGATAAACATTCAATTATGATAAACATAAATAGATTGGTGATATAGAATATAACTCATATTTTAATCTTAATGCTTTACTAATCTAAATTCAAATTATGGTTGAATTAGATATCTCAGGTTCCTTAATCAAGAACTTAATCTTCAAATTAGCTTATTTAATTAAAATTCTTATTGCATTTCAGGTTTATAAAAAATTCACACTAACTAATGTTTTTCACTAATGATAGAATTACTGGCGCTAACAACAAAAATCTTAAGCCTTCTGCTTCCATACATTTTTCTTTTCTCAATGTTTAAGTGAAAATGTGTTCAGAATGCAAAACAGGTAACATGCTGCAAGAACTAAAAATTTCCCTAAAAGGGACAAGTAAGAAAACAAAAAGTTACTCTTTTCTGTATCTAGTAATCTTACTGTATTAGGTATTTGTTAGCTGGTATCTTACTGTATCTGATAAATTGGGAATAGCATATTGAATAAGTGTTAATATGAGGCTGATTAAAACTTTTTTTGAGTTAAGGATCTGTCTTTTTATGCTATTTTCTGCCCTTTATTCTCATAGCTGGTTCTTTAATTATTGACCAACAAGAGGTCTTCCACTGGTTTTATACTAAAACGTAAAACTAAAATCCTAGATTAGAGCAGCTATAAAATCACCTGCTATTACCAAGTATTCAACAGCAACAAGATACTCGTATTTATTTATTGCTTTATTTGTAAGACAGACTATCTCTTAGATCTGGGCTGTTTCCTTCCAAGCAGCTTTGGCCTGGCTTTTTGGACATCACTTACTTTCTCTGGACTTTCTGAAAACTCTCCCATTAACCAGTCTCCACAACAGCACAAAATACAAATTCTTCCTGTTGATTCCAGGGTAAGTGATTTGCACAGGAGGGTCTAAGAAATATGAGATGCATTTCAAAGTTTATCTTTTGGGCTTCCAGATGTAATTCACTTACCTTTGTTTTCCCATTTTACACAAGTAAAGTGTTTTAACTAGTAATGGAAAAAACAAGCAACTAAATAGGCATCTCTGGACAAAACAAGAGGAAAATGATTGTTCAAAGGAAATATAATTACTGAAAGCTGTATCTGTAAAGTTTGTGGATGAAAGGATGATCAGACTGCCTTGTCAATGACTGACTGATAAAAGTCACATGATTTGTCTAGAAAAGCTAATATCTCTTTTTCGCTCTTATTTCTTCCAGAGCTTTATTTCTAAAGCTACAGAGTTATTTGATAGGAAGACTTTTCTTAACCGAAAGATTCTTCTGGTTAAGGATACTCTAAGGTTTATTTCCAATTGCAGAACTCATAAATGTTGTAGGCCTTGTTTCTGGTTGCTAAGTGGATTTAAAATTATGTTTTTGGCTTATGTTCCAGAAAAATGAGTGGTGATAACTTATTTTAGTGTCTCTAAGACTGGGGAAAAATGTAAAGGAGGGACTAAGGATATCATGGAGTACAAAGGAGAGGGTTATTTGGTAGCGGAAATGACTGTGACACTGCCTTCCTTTATGATCTTAAGGTTAGAATTGTCCCTGTGACTCTGACTGGCCTAAGTGAACCCTGGTTAAAGAAAGGAAAGTGGTTTAGATTCTCTAATAAAAATGTTTCGATACTTTATAAATATTAAATACCTTTTCAGCATTTGCTTGATCAAAGCCTCAGTCAAAATATTTGTGTTGTCTTAATTTTCACACCTAAAATAAATGGAGAACAGCAACATATAAATCAGATACAAATCACTTCATGCAGAGTTGGCATTATTTACTAAGACGATGAAGAAAAGCTTTTAGTAGATTTCAGTTTCTGACTGGAAGTTTACTTTTGCATCAAAAAATCATTACTGAATAATAATTCCTTAGAGCAAATTAATAATTTTATGCTACTTTACATATAAATTAGTTTATCAACTTTACTTAATAATTTTACCCTGCAGTAAAGTTTCTTGAGTGAAAGATGAGTAAACAAATAAATATTCATGTCAACAGCAAACTAATGGTGGCACTGAGATGAGAAAATATATGTCCTGTGATAATTGTACATTGGGATATTTGAAGAGTGGTAATTAACATTTCATCTGAGTTTGGAGCCATTAAATAATTCTGAGTTGGTCTATCAATATTACCAACAGCAAATAGTTTAGTGATTATGTATTATATACCTATGGAATCAATTTCAGAAAATCTGAAGTATTCTGGGTAATTCACGGAAAAATTTTTCATTTTTAAACCATAGTTATCTAGATTATCCATATAAAATCTCTAAGCTTATCAAGTAATTTTTTAACCTTTTAATATATGAATGCATTTCTTCTGCTTTGTTGAACTTTATATACATTTAGTACCTGTAGAAACCAATTAATTCAGCACAATTCCCCCATTTTTTTTGGTGGCTGAGATGGAAAGGAATACTTAAGAGAAAAATACCAGCACCTTGAACTGTGCACAGAATAGCAATAGTATTTAAACACAAGCAGTTCTGGTTTCTGGTCCAGATATCTATAAATAGCACTCATAAATTCTTAACAAGTTAGGTGAATTCAAAAGTTGATGGTGAAGACCAAGCTATGGACTATGATGTTTCCTACAGATACACACAAACACACATCTATTCCCTGATTATTATGATTGAAAGATGAATATTATTTTGCATGTCTCTTGACTTGTAGAAGCAAGCCTAACTTGTATGTACCCTTGGTAAAGAATATTTCCATTTGGTCGAATAAGGGATTGTTAGTCCTATCTAAGTGCTTCTTCCCAATGGATAAGATCCTGAACCAACACAGAGATTCAGGTCAATTGAAGAAACACTTATAGAGAACTTACTCTGTCTGGCATTAAGGTCGTAAACATTGGATTCAGATCCAATTTCAGATTCTGTGGGATTGGCTAAGATTCGAACCAAGTAAGAACTCCAAGATTGATATTAAAATAGATTCAAATTCTCAATGTTGCCCTAGCAGAAGACACAGGTACAAGTTGGAATAGATTCTCTCATGATTAATCTGGTCTAGAATTATATGTTAAGGAATATAAGAGCAAGGCAATTCACCTGGACATTTTCTGCAGGGCTTTCAGGTACTACTTACAAGCCTAATAGGTAGTAAGGACAAGGGACAGAGGAGGTCAGCATACGAAGTCCAAATGAGATACATAATTTCAGAATTGATCTAGAGTGTAGCTGTACTGCAACCGAGCTTATTTTTCCTTCATAATGCAGGAATTCTATACAAAGAAAGAATTGACTATCAGCCTTAAAGATAGTATAGATTAATGAAGGGCTTATAAAGACTAATACATACCAGAAAGCAAAGGGAATCAACATTTTGACTAACATGGTCCCTACAACCTGCAGTAGTGAGTGCCACATGCTGTGCTCTGCACTACTTGATTTTCTCAAATTTAACCTTGAGTGAAGAATAACATAGCAGAGACAACAAAAAGACTAATAGCCAAGAGGAGGTTTATCTTTGAGGATACATATTAACTCAATAGAAAGAAAGCCAGAAAACAACTGCAACATAGTAAATCCATTATTTTAAAGTAACTAAAAAATTATATTTAACATGGTACTACATAAAACCAAGCAGTTTTTATAAATTTCAGATATTTTCACCCTATTTTCTCAATAGCTAATTTATTTATTTGAACCTTTCTATTCAATGACCACTTTTTTAAAATTACAAATTTACACATTTAAATTTTCAATTTAAAGCTTTACTCTTGGAGCAGTGATTCCTGAACCAAGTCTTACAAATGTAATATTTAAAATCTAGTCTTCAAGCTGCTATTTTCAACATTTCTAATTTCTTAATGGAACCACCAAGAACGTATTTACCCACTTAAGGTATGAGAAGCCAATTAAAACCTTAAATTTATTTGTCTAGAATTATAGCAACTAGTGATTATCCTTTCTTTACTAGAACCTCAAATGGCCAATACATTATGACTTTGATTAATGACAGAAACAGAAATAAGAAGTATCTGAAGATAAAAATTTAGGAGTGCTTAAATGTCCGACTAAACCATATGGTTCTAGAACTAAAAAAGAATACTATCTTTTCCCAAATCACAGAACAAAAAATATTGAATTTGTCCATTCAGTGTTTCTTTACCTGTCTTAAAACTTTTGGCTACTAATATTTCCCAGCCCCCAAAGAAAACAAAATTGTTAATCAGATATCACACCAGGTATTAATCTGTCCTATTGGGTCTACTCATGCTTCTCACCAGGCCTGACACATAAACAATGTCATTGGTTTTTATCCTGCTAACATGTTTCTTTTAGGTATTTAATGCATCATTTTATTTTAAAATCGAAAAGACCTATAAATATATTATAGTTATGCTTTCTGTTAGCAAAATTGTTTTTGACTCTCTTATTAGAATGAATTAAATCTGCAAGATCACACCATCCAGTGCTGTGCCACTTGAACAAGTTTGAGATCCAGTATTTTAGATGTTTTCTCCATGTATAAAAAGCGCTTTGTAAGTCAAGTGATTTTTATTTACCTTAATGGTGACACAAATTATTTACAAAAATAATTTTTAGAAGCCATTGAGTAAAGCCTAATTATATTTAAATACCAATTTAGTTGGCTTTAAAATGTGCCAAATGCTGAAAAATTGTAGCCCTTAGGTGATGAATTTAGGCCGAGTGACAAACTTCAATTAAAAAATGTAGGGGGCCGGCCGAGTGGCGCATTGGCTAGGAACTGGCTTAGGACACCATAGGGCCCCGGTTTGGATCCCACATATGAGAGCCAGTGACACTGCCCTCTGCAGCTAAGATGCTGAGCAGCAGCTCGACCTGGAGCTGGGCTGTCGTGAGTCGCCGGCGAAGGTGCAGGCTGCAGCCCCTGTGGCAGTGGGTTGCCATGGGCTACCTTGTGTGGCCAGCAGCCGCTGTAAGTGGCCATCCAGAAGCTGGCGACTGATCTGCCTCGCCCGGGAAGAGCGCAATGATGGTGCCAACTTGGGCCAGTGAAGCAACGTCCTCCACAACTAGACTGAAGAACAAAACGACAGCAACTTGTCTGTTCCCATCCCCCCAACTCCCCAATAAAAATCTTAAAAAAAAAAAAAATTTAGTTTAGCTATCCTGTTTTTAATAGAATAAGGTTCTAAAATATCAATGTTGTCAAGTGGCCACGTATTCTTCGTTTCAGTCACAAAAGAAATCGAATCATACAAAATGTATTTTTCATATACTGTACTTGAGAATATTTTCTATACATTTTTCATTATACAGTCCATACCTAAATATTTATTGAAAAAGAATGTCCCAAATTTCTAGATAAATGGATACACAAAAATAACTGCAGTCACTTACTTAATAAACAGTACTTATTTTTCACAAGCTTGACTTTGGGTTTTAATGAAATGGCAAAAACAACGAAGTTAAAACAAAGTTTTTTTTTAAAAAAAGCATTAATATTTTATTTTAGCCTGAACTCGGACAAAAGCCAGGAAAGTTTAAATTAAAGCTGATAGTCAGCTCTAACTCAGAATACTATTTCTTCCTCCTGTTTAGAGACTAAGTCACAGGCTTTGTCTGGATAAACAGGCTTTTGAGTGATGGTTTTTTTTTTTGTTTTTTTTAAAGAAGGTTAGAGGTTTGCATTTTGTACTTCTTTAGATATGTTAAAACCCCTGATGCACAAATGACCAGGCAGTTTGGGATCACAGAAGCTGCTCCTTCTAGTGTAGTCATCACCACTTCAATTTAAAAAATATATTAAAATGCATAACCAATGAGAACTGTTCATATTCAATTCCTGTTTCACCCAGGGGACTCAATCTATCTCCCACAGAAATTCATTAAGTTTTGGGTGAATTCCTCCAGATTTACAGGAAAAGAAAATCTGACAAAACTCAAGTACCCAATTTCCATGATCTTCTCATAAGGAAAACCGCATCTTCAACACACTATGGCTTAAATGATCCCGTACATTTAATTATTAGTCGTCTTAATTTATAATTTTAAAACAAGACATCTGCAATTCACTCACAAATTTTGAATCACCACAAGGATTATTAATACAAGGAAAACAGCTCAGCTAAACCGGGATGTAGAATCTTTTACTTTTAGGAGAATATCCTGAGGCCTTCCGTTTTTAGAAGACTAATTTTACATCTTAGTAGAAAAACAGGCAGATTTTAAATCTATTTTACGTACTTAATAAAAATCAATCTCAGTCGGTGGACCTAAACAGTCTGTAGCTGCAAATACTAACAGGTGATTTTTAAAAGCTGCTCGAAGAGCAAGTGATTAATCGTTAAAACCCACCAAAGCTAATTGTAGTCACTGCCTCAGGGGTGAGACTAGGGCACCCTAAAATGTGGCGTTCTAGACCTTAGTTATTTAAACTTTGTTTACAGAAACCGCAAAAACAAATTCGCAAAAGGACTTCCTTCCCACCATCTCGGCAGGTAAGGCGACATTAATTGGACTAACTTTGGGGTCCTCGCCGGCAGGCCGTGGCTGCCGGCCCCAGGTTGTTCAGAACTGCCCCGGCGCTGAAAGCAGCAGCGTGCCGGCGAGCAGACTCCGCCTGGCGCCCGTCTTCCGCGCGGGAGCGCGCGCCGCCGTCTCGCTCCGGCCGCAGCTGCACCAGGCGAGAGCGCGCGCTCCCGCGCGTCCTCCAGATCACCTTCAAGGGGGCGGGGAAGAACGGCTTGGGCAGGACTACCTAGCGACAAGACAGCCGCCCAATAAAAACTCGGAACTCGCCCCGTGGTCCCCGCCCTCGAAGAGCCGCAGGCCCCCAGTCCTGGCCGCGTTAACAGTCTTCGCCTCCAGCGCCCAGAACTTGAGGGCGGGGACATTAGGAATCCAATTAAAAAACCGAGTCCTGGAGTGGTGGGAAGGTGGGAAGGTTAGGCGGGGACTCCGCCGGCGGAACGCCCGCTCCTCCGCCCGCCCGGGTTCCCCGGGGACAGTCGCTCCAGGGCCGGGTTCACGGCGCAGGCCCCGCCGCGATCCGTGGTAAACAAAGGCTCGCGGGAGGGGGGCGGGGGTAACGGTCAGGTGACAGTGCCGAGCACATTTCGCAACCGCTTTAATGGGGTTTCTCTGGCCCGTATCCTCAGGACCCACCGTGACCCCGTCAGTCTTGCCCGACAGACAACGGTCGCCCCCACCAAAAGGGAAGGCTTGATTTGAGGCCTTCGCATTCTGTGCTTGCTTCGACTAAAAAATGAGCAGCGCCCCTTTCGAAGCCCCACGGCAACATGCGGGATCCGTCTACCCCAGCCCGGTCAACCAGCTGCCTCCGCGCCCGAGGCGGCGGGGGGACCCGCACCTGCTACCCCCAGCCCTAGATGCCATGCCCCTCCCAACCCGCCCCCCGGCGGGGCGCGTCAGCAGCGCCGCGGTTCCGGGGCGGCAGTGCCAGGAGGCTGGGGTGCCCTGCCTTCAGGACTGTCGTTAAGAGCCAGGACTGAAGACCCCCATGGGGGCTCCGGAGACCCCGCGCTCTAGTCAGAGGCCCTGCAGCCCCAGCCGCAGTCTCTCCTCAAACCCCCTCGTCTGGCTCAGAGAGGCGCGCCGCTGCTGGCTTCCCTCCTGCAGACACCCCCCGTGGTCGTGACCTCGGTCGCCCCTCCGCCCCCGGCTCTGGCGGGTTCCTCGCCTTTCGGCCAGTCCTGGAGCTGTCATCCCTGGGTACCTCTCGGCGAAGGCTGGAAGCGGCCAGCAGCAGTGGCCAGCAGCGGCTGTCCCTGCGGTCCCTTAGCGGTCAGCAGCGGAGCGCTCCCTTCAGCGCCAGCGTCTCCTCGAGCCACCACCAGGCTCTGCAGCAGCTCACAACAAAGGAAACATGTGACCGTCCGGGCCAAAACAGTGAACGTCACCGACTCCTGGCCAATCCTATTGGGCTTCCCCCCGCCCCCGGGCACCTTGGGAGATGTAGTTCCCATTCAGGGGGGCGACCGCGGAGGCCACTTAGTTTTCCCGCTGTGGGGCGATGTCGGGTGCGGAGCGTGACGAGAGGGGCTGATTCAGAAATACTATGTTTTCGATAGGGACAGGTTAAGGAGATGCACCCGTGTTAGGAGCCTAGTGAGAAACCTGAGTCGTATGTTTTTTGCCACGTCCAAGGCAAAAAGCACATCACCAAGAAGTCGCAGAATCTTAGAGTTTGGGACGAGGCTTAGAGATCTTATTAATTTGACCCCTTCTTAGCGAATTGTGAAATCTGAGGGCTTGATAGGTGAAAGGGATTAGAACCTGGTCGCTAGACGGCGCAGGGAAACCGTCTTTCTCTGTAAAACTGTTACTGTCACCTGTATCAAGTCCCAGGTTACCTTTTAGACATGCATGCAAATCATAGCTGTCGCGAATCCCTATTTTCCAAGGCACATAGATTCACCAAAGGACATTATTTTGTCTTTATTTCTGCAAATATTTTTTTCAAGGATGAGTCTATACCGCCTGACTTTCAAACATTTAACTAGTTTTTGGTTTCTAATATCATTTCTTTTCTTTATGAATAGAGTCATGTCTTTATTAAATAAGATATGTGTTGCAATGACCAGAGGTGTATATAATACAGAAGGCCTGTGTGCGGGCCTCTGAAACATGCTTTTAGGCTTCTTTTCTCTCTTAAAAATAAAAATGTCTGCCAGTTTTTGAGTTCCTACTAAGCTCCAGACTCAGTGCTAGGCACTTTACATAGGATTTCTGTCCTCATAATAACTCAGGAAGATAGGCGTTACTCTCCCATTTTACAGGTGAGAAACTAAGCAACAGGTAAGATGAAGAGTTGGCCCCTGGTCACTCAGTTATTAAGTCGTGAAGCTGGAGTGCACACATTGATTTTTTTAAAATAATTTTATTTATATTAGTATAGGAACACAATTGTCTTTCTAAATAGTTCATTTACAAAGTTAAATACTACAAGGCCAGTAGTGCAATAGCAATCCCACCTTTCACCCTTCCCCTTTCCTGATTCTCCAGAAACCACCCCTTTCAAGTGTTTGAATTCTTCTGGTATTTGAACATCTATATTGCTGTGTAGTGTATGGTTATTTCCTTTTAAGGAAATTGTCATCCCTGTCCCCCGTCTTTCCAATATTATAATTTCTGGTTATATAATTATTTAATGTTTATGTTACTAAGACTTCATATTTATTATTAAATGCAGAGTCAAAGAGTTTACAATTTCTTGTATGGATTTTTGTTTTTCCTGGAAAAGGCAGACAACTGAGCACCTGTGGGTCCTCACTGCTTTAATCAAGTCTCTGCTCCCTGGCGGCACATGTAAATTCCTTCCTAATGCACCCTGGGGTCTACCTCTGCAGCCTGAACACAAGCTTCAATGAACTACCCGCCTTTGCCTAGAGGACTCACCAGGCCATTCCCATTCATATCCTGCTCCTCATGCTTCCTATGCCCCCTCCTTCCCTTCAGCCCATTCACTAGGCAGCTCCTGCTCTTCTCTCCAGGAGTCAGTGTGTGGGTCCTCCCTCCTGGAAAACTCTCCTTTCCTCCCCATTTTCCTCTGGATTAGGTATCTCTGCCTTCCCACAGAAACTGGTCCTTACCTCCTTCCCAGCAGTTATCACACTTAACTGTCCATGTTTACTACGTGCCTTTCTCGACTGAGTACTTACTGAGATTCCTGAGGTCAGGGATCTTACCTTATTCATTTTGTATCATATCACACCTAAGTAGGTGTTTAATGTGTATCTGTTAACTGTTGGAATGATCTCTACTTCTTGAGGTTAAGGGGACGTGAGAGAAAGAAAAAAAAAAGTGCCACCAGACCCGCCTGGGAGCCACTTGGACTTGGCCGAATGATGAGGCCCTCAGAACTCTCTTGGGGCCGATGGGTATAGGGTGTTCAATCACAGCTGAGAGAAGGAAGGAGGGAGGGGCCCCATGGGACAGGTGGCCCTGGAGATAGGCAGAGGCCTACTGGAGGGTGTGGGAGCTCCTCAGGCAGCCAGAGTAGGAGTGGGTTCAGCATTGGTGGAGGACCCTGGAAGTTATGCCTACCCCACAAGTCAGTGAGCATGGCCATGCAGTAGCCTTTTTCTCAGCTGGGGCTGGAATATAAGCAGAGCTGTCCAGTCCAGGGGGCATCTTCTGAAACAGAGCGAGATTAAGCTGTAATGTGATTTATTTTATGCAGAGTTTACTATCCAGGTTGGCCTGGTCATTTGAAGGAGGCAGATACTTGGAGTCAGGGGAGCCTCTCCTTTCAGGGGTATAGTATTAATGTATCATTCCATATTCTGTCTTCTTGCAAATAGCACATGGCAGTCCTTGTTTTGCCCTCCAGAGAATCCATGACAGCCCCTAAGGTTTAAGGTTGCCAAGCATCCATAGTTCCTCCAGCCATTCTTTTTTTTTAAGATTTTTATTGGGGAATTGAGGGGATGGGAACAGTGCTGGGGAATTGGGGTAAGGGGAACAGACAAGTTGCTGTCGTTTTGTTCTTCAGTCTAGTTGTGGAGGACACCGCCTCACTGGCCCAAGTTGGCACCATCATTGCGCTCCTCCCGTGCGAGGCACACCAGTTGCCGGCCTTTGGACAGCTGCTCACGGCGGCCGCTGGCCGCTCACGCTGGCCGCTGGCCACACAGGGTAGCCCATGGCAACCCACTGCCACAGGGGCTGCAGCCTACGCCGTCGCCAGCAACCCACAGCAGCCCAGCTCCAGGTTGAGCCGCTGCCCAGCATCCCAGCTGTGGACACTGGCCCTCACACGTGGGATCCAGACCGGGGCCCTCTGGCATTCCAAGCCAGCCCCCAACCATCGCGCCACTTGGCGAGCCCTCCAGCCATTCTTTTTATTTTCTCTCCAGCCTGCTCTTTTCCTCCATGCATACAATCATCACTCTCTAAACACACCAAACACTTTCAGACCTTCCTGCCTCGGCTCTTGGCCTCTCGTATTTGAAGTCCCCCGTTCCCAATTGTAATAGAAATGTGGGTCCTCTTTTAAGGTTCATCTCTGGTGCCACCTCTTCTGTGGAGCCTTCTCGAAATCTGTCCTCTCCCCGCCACCTACCGTGAAGCCGGGCACACCTCCCTCATCCTTTAGAATGTGACACTCAGTCCCTGAATGCAACTGGGTGGTTTGACCAGCCATGGGCTCAGCACTTTGAGCTCTTCCTCCTCAACAAATCCAAAGTTGCATATCACTGATGAATGGAGATTTTACTGAAGGTTTCACAAAGAGAGAATTACATGGCATGTCACACCACAAAACTCCGTAACAATTTCCTTTAAACATCTCTGCTCCCTCACCTCAGCTCCTCTCTCAGCCGGCTTCTCTTCTCTCACCGAACACCCTCTCTCTGGGCCTCTCTCTAGCCACAAGCCTGGGTTTCCTCCTTCTCTATGATCTCTGCCACCTTCCGCCTAGACAACCTCCCACCCTCACCTCTTTTTCAGTAATTTGCTTTTTCACACATATCGCCTTTCAAACAAGAAAGTTCCAGTCTTCAGAAGACAGAGAATATCATAAATGATCTCTGCCTCCCCGCTTCCCTGTATTCCTCCACAGACATATTTAACATATCAGCAGGTCTGTTACACAATACCCCTCCGAGTGTTGAGTGAAGGGACGAGTAAACACAATACGTATACTATTTGCTCATGGCTCCTAAGTCTTGAGGACAACCTCTTCTCTCCCTTCTTCTCTGGTGAGGTTAGAGTGACTCAGCTCTGAAGTCCTTTTGGATGCAGAGGTCTGACTCTCCCTGGCTTTGTAGTTACCAGGGAAGTTTTGAGTTGCCCCACCTCCACCCAGACTGTCAGTCCTGGGCTCCCCTAGGCCAATGAAAACTTGGAGTCAAACATAGTAGCATTAGGATTCAACAAGGAAAGACATAGCTGGAAAATGTTCCATTTTGAGACCTGGGAAATGGGCTAGGTCTTCTGCCACCAGGAAAGTGAGCTCCCTCTCCCATCCCTGAGCTTTTCTTTGGGAGTGCAGTCTGCCACAAGGTGTCTTTCCTCACAACTAAAACAAAAGTGAGCTTCCTGTCTCCTGGGGGTGAGGTGGGGTAGAGTGGCAATCCTTGCTTTGTGTTTGAAACTTCCTTCACAGGTTGAAGTCAATCAGATGCCAGGACTTGGGTCCTCAGTGGCCTCAGGATCCTGTTTGTGCCCAAATTTGCCCACTAGATGCAGATAAAGGTGACGGGTCATCACTGTGAACCCTGGGCTCTGATTTCAGGGGGCCGAGGCATATTTGCATCCTCCCTGTACTGAGTCCCTGCTCTTCTCTTTATTCTTCTGCCCCAAGGATCTGTTATTACCTTCCTCTCTTCTTCCTTAATTACTTCCCCAGTAGAGAGAATTCAAGTGGACCCTCTGGTCTCAGAAGAAACCTGATTTTTTGTCATAAACTACTCCTGCTCTGATTGCTCTAGGTAGGCCTGATTCTCCAAGGGACAGATACCTCATAACACCTTTTCACATGACTTGCTGCAAAACCCTCTTAGGTATGAACATATACAGAAAGTGTCTTCTACTCATGGCATCTGGTCAGACACTCAGGCCAGTTTTAAAAATGACCACGTTCCCACTCTTAGCGCTGCTCAGCAGTCTGTCCCACAGATGGCTGTGAGTTCGTATAAAATTCCTGCTGCTGGCCCCAGCTGACTTTGACTTCATCTCCAATTTCTTGCCACCCTGTGACATTTAAGAGGCCTGTACTAATTCCAACTTGATCTTCTTATGCTGTACCTGGCCCTTCTCTCCTTTCCAATGCCTGCAGTTTCTGAGAGTGTGTCTTGTCCCTCTGTGGTTCCCTTTTGCTTGATGGGCAGCCCTCCCAGGAATCCTTCAGCAGGTATGTAAGGGCTGGACCTGTCCAATAATATCTACTGCAGATCTCCCCTGTTCTTGAAAAACCTCACCCAGTTTCTTAAGAAACTATGTCTGTTGAGGCTGGCACACCATCCTCCAGCCCAAGAATTCTCACTTTAGTAAGCTCACCTGATGCCATTGTTACTGGTCCAAAGTCCATGTGCCAGGCTCTTTGAAAGGCCAGAGCTCAAAATGTAAGTTTGGAGTAAGGAAAGGTTTATTGATTGAGAAGGTGCCAACAAAGAAGATGGAAAACCTAATGGTGCCTCAAATCCATCTTTAGAAAGTATAGAGGTCAGGCTTCTTTTATGTCAAGGGAAGGGGGAAATGGGAGGGCAAGAGGTGACTGATGACTGCAGGCATCTGGGTGCCAGCCGGGGTCAGGGGAAGATTGTGCTCAGTCTGTAGACTTTAGTTGATGTGAGCCTGGTCACCAGATTCCTGCAAATCTTTGATAAACAATACATACTTCTTTGTCCTCGAGGGGGGAGACACCCTCTGGTAAGGGGCTGATTTTGTAAAACTCAAGCCACAAGCAAAATTCCTCTAATGATTGGCATGTCTATATGCAAGACTAAGCAGAAGCTATTGGGTTGTCATAAAAGTCATGACGTATTTTTCTATGTTTTTTTGTTGCAAAAATGCGTCATGACTTTTCTAACAACCCAATATTAGCCTGAAGGCCATGAGAACAAAGCAGGCTTGAACAAGATGGAGTCAGAGAGGCCAAGCATTTTACTCTTTTACACTGTGCTCATCAGGTGCTCTGTCTGAAGCACATATTTTGAACGGTGCAACCTTCTAAATGTCCTAATGCAGATCTCAGATCAGTTGCCACACACTAGTCCAGGGACCACTCTAATTTGTGCAATGTCATTTTTCACCCCCTTACATCAGCTCCTCACTTTTGACAATCATGACTTCATGTCCTCTGTCTCCCTGTAAAGACTTAAAATCTAAGTGTTTCCCATGGGGCTTTGGAGTTGAAGAGTCTAGGTTTAAAATTTAGCTTTGTTTCTTAGTAGCTATATATCCTTGAGCAAATTACTTAATCTTTATCAATTTTCTCATCTGTAAAAATGAGGATAAAAACACCTATGGGCTCAGAATTGTTATGAAGATGAAATGAGGAAAAAATATATAGTGCCAGTTATATAGTAAGTGCTCACTAACAACCAAAATTGTTACTGTTAGTATTGTCCCCTCCCCCACCAATTCTAGCTATGTCCTCTATGCTTGAAGAATAGGAGGGGTAAAGAAGGAAAGAAAAGAAGCATATAACCTCTAATATCTAGATTTGAAAAACAAGCCTGAAGAAATAAAGTGATTTAGAAACCTAGAAAACAAAGCCTGCATTTCTTTTTTTTTTTAAAGATTTTATTGGGGAATTGGGGGAAAGGAACACCGTTGGGGAATCGGGGGAGGGGAACAGACAAGTTGCTGTCCTTTTGTTCTTCAGTTTAGTTGTGGAGGAGGTCGCTTCACTGGCCCATGTTGGTATTATCATTGTGTTCTTTCTGGGTGAGACAGTCGCTCGGAGGCCGTTGGATGGCTGCTCATGGTGACTCACGGCAGCCCACTGCAGCAGGGGCTGCAGCCTACGCCGTTGCTGGCAACTCACAGGAGCCCAGCTCCAGATTGAGCTGTTGTTCACCATCTTAGCTGTAGAGGGCGCAGTGTCACTGGCCCTCATGTGGGATCCAAACTGGGGCCCTGCTGCTCAGAGCTGGTGTCCCAAGCCGACTCTTAACCAACACGCCACTCGGCCGGCCCAAAGCCTGCGTTTCTGAACACTCACTAGGGTCCTGACCTCTAATTTATTTTCTATTTCCCAGCAGGCATTTATAAGATAGATAGATAGATAGATAGATAGATAGATAGATAGATAGATAGATAGACAGACGGCCCACCAGATGTATGAAAGCTGTTTGCCTCTGCTCTTAAAATATCCACACTCAATGGCCATATAACTGAGCTTAAACCACCATTGCCTCTGTGTTGCAGATCAAAGGACTAATAATAGTCAGGGGTTGAGGGAGACCTGTTTTGTTCAGTAAGCTTTTGACACTTTTTTTGAAAAAACTATGTGCATGTATACACTTTCTCAATTAAAGAAAGTGTTTTAAAAAACACTTGCCTGACTAATGTGATAGAACTAAGCACCTATGCTCACTATTGTGCAACCACCTTTGCTTCCAGCCCTAGATCTCTCTGTGACTGGCCTAGAAAACGGCAAGGCCCCCAGGTCACCAGTGCACAGGGCCAGATACTCTTGACCTTGCTTGTGACAGTATTGCAAACACATTCCTGACATACTTTGGAAAGCCTTTCTGCTTCTATTACTGGTACATGAAAGTTTTGCTCCCCCAGCAAATCTCTAAATTTAGATGCTTTTCAGGATGGACTCTGAATAATCTTTGTCCCAAAGACTAGTAAGGAATGGGAGGGCACCTTACTTTTCTTTATTAATTCAAATGCCAGAGTTGATGTTTAGTAATGCAAAACTTTTGAAGATTGCCATGTTAGTGGAAAATAAAACAAATACAGGAAGTTATCTACAATTTCTCCTTTACAGTTCTTGTAAAAATTTCACCCTGCATCATTTTGATTTTCACTTGAGTGTGCAAAGCATTACCATATTATAGTTATATATCATAGTAATATTTTCCACACGCAAGTGAAATATGTAAGAACAAATCCAGGGTAAAAATTCTTATCCTGGTAACTTTATGAAGGTGCTTAGAATTAATACAATTTAGGAATTTAGTTCTTATACGAAGGTCAGACAATTAAGTTTGCAAACTCATCCTAGAAAAAGTGTTACATACCTCATTGCTTAAAATCACTACTGTCATCCCTTGGGAAGTAATGCACTGACACGAGCACCTAGTCCACCCTTCAAGGCAATTTTGGAACTCCTTTTCTGGAATGGCCATTGGAGCCATTGTCGTATTACCTTTGATGTCCTGAATGTCATCAAAATGTCTTTCTTTCAATATTTCCTTTATCTTCAGATAAAGAAAGAAGTTATTGGGGGTCAGATCAGGTGAGTAGGGAGGGTGTTCCAGCACAGTTATTTGTTTACTAGCTAAAAACTTCCTCACTGACAGTGCGGTGTGAGCTGGTGCATTGTTGTGATGCAAGAGCCATGAATTGTTGATGAAAAGTTCAGGTCATTTAACTTTTTCACGCAGCCTTTTCAGCACTTACAAATAGTAAACTTGGTGAACTGTTTATCCAATTAATACAAATTCATAATGAATAATCCCTCTGATATCAAAAAAGGTTAGCAACATTGTTGCAACAAGTTCATGAGCTTAATTGTCAAACCTCGTATAATGTCAAAATGCTGAAATGTTGTCATTGTATTTTAAGAAAAGACAATTTCACTAATGAGAGAACTTTAAGAGATGCTGAATTTACTTTAGTGAAGAAGCAACCCCTGGAAAGGCCAGCTGCATCAGGGTATCTGTTTTTCTCTTTGTACAGTCAATTATTTTTATTTATTTTAAAAATTTACTGGGTACACTGATAATGAAAAATTGAATATATTTAAGGTGTATAATTTGATGATTCAATATACATATACATTGTGAAATGATTGCCACAATCAAGCTAATTAACATATCTATCATCTCAGATAGTTACTATTTTCTTCTTTTTTTTCTTTTTTCAATTAGCAATAGTCGTGCCTCGGATAAACCTCATTGGCTACGATACTGCCACTGCGCAAAGCTTTTTTTTTTCTTTTTTAAAGAAATTTTATTGGGGAACAGTGTGTTTTTCCAGGACCCATCAGATCCAAGTCAAGTAGTTGTCTTCAATCTAGTTGTGTGGGAATTAAACCGACAACCTTGGTGTTATGAGCCTGTGCTCTAACCACCTGAGCTAACCGGCCGCCCCTTCTTTTCTTTTTTATGTGGTAAGAACACTTCAGATCTACCCTCTTAGCAGAGCTCAGCTATACAATAAAATATTGTTCTGTATAGTCACATTGTTGTACATTAGCTCCCTAGACCTTATTAATCTTGCAAAACTTTGTACCCTTTAACCAAAATTTTCTCATTTTCTCCCACCCACCTGGCAACTACCATTTTGTTTTCTGCTTCCACAGATCCAACTTTTTTTAGATTCTACATATACGTGAGATCATGCAGTATTTGTCTTTCTGTGTCTGGCTTATTTCTTTATTATTTTTTATTTTTTTTTATTGGGGAATTAGGGGGATAGGAACAGTGCTGGGGAATTGGGGTAAGGGGAACAGACAAGTTGCTGTCGTTTTGTTCTTCAATCTAGTTGTGGAGGATGTCGCTTCACTGGCCCAAGTTGGCACCATCATTGCGCTCT
>NW_017731364.1:1801177-1812406 GCF_001890085.2 Hipposideros armiger | reverse complement strand
AATATTGCATTGTATATTTATACACACCAGCGTATCTTTATGGAGAGTCAAGAAGGTAACTTTGGATTCAGAATGGTTTAGATCCTGGCTCTGCTGCCATGAACAGGGTTGATGGTAGATGGTTTATTTAACTGCTTTGATGCTCAGCTTCTTTGCTTGAAAATAGAATCTAGTAATACCTTTTTATTATGAGAATTAAATGACAGCTTACAGAAGAGTATATAGGTCTCAATAAATGGTAAGAATTATTCAGTCAGGACATAATAGTATTATTCTGTCAAGATATAATGATAAGTGCTCTATGACAGAACATAATATTGTATTGACGGATTCTGGGAAAGGCTGATTCTTCCTGTTTAACAAGGAACAATATGGGGTAATGGAACAAACACACAGAAAAGGGAGGGATCTTGGGAAGCCAGTTTCCTCATCTCTAAAAGGAGCACTGTGCCTTGCATCCATGAGGGCTTTTGGCTAAACTATTTCCAAAGGCCTGTCTAGTTTTGGAAGTATAGGACATCTGCCTATTTTTTTATTGAAAGGACTTCAGTGGAAAAATTCTTTTAGTTCAAGAAACACCCAAACAGGACATACCTGGGGCACGTGGAATTCTTGAGGAAGAAATTGGGTGAATATGAGAGACTACAAATGACCAGAAATCAGATTCCAGCTCTGGGAGTGAAAAGCCTGCTTGATAGGCTAATGAGATTTGGGAGGATATAGCTACTTAGTTTGGGATTAAATTGAACTCAGTTCTTCCACTGAACCTTTAAAACAGCTTCCCCTCCTGAAGCAACACCCTCCACAAAGCTTTTCCAAGCTGGATCCCTGATGAGCGCCTCCTCCCTATGCAGCCCCCCCCCCCAAGGGACAGCCCCAAGCCAACCTGCCCTCCTTCCAAATCACCTCACTCTTGTACTTAACCTCAGCTTGCTCTGCTTGCAGCCCTTCTTGTGGGACTCCTTGCTTTCCCAAATTCAGCCCCTAGGTCTCTATTTTTAGCTCCCAACTCAGGGACTTTTTGGAGTAAACAATCACATGCTCTAGGGAATTTATGACCCTACTGGCTTGCACTCTCCCTCTTACCTTCTCATTAATAATCCTTGCTTTAAAAAGAAGAAACAAATAATTTTTAAAGTTTCTTTTCCCCAAGTTTGAAAGTATTAGATGTCAACTGTAGAAAACTTTAGACAGGCTAAAGAAGAAATTGGGTATCATCTTTGGTCTTCCAATCCAAAGATAGCTACTGTTAGCAATATATTTCCAATCTTTTCTCATATCTATATTTAGAGTATATAGCTATTCATACATATTTTTGCATATTTGAGTTAATACTCTACATAAAAAATAAAGCTATTGCTATAATAATGTGTAGCATGTGGCTTTCTACTTCCTTCTCTCTGATCTGTCTTGATTGTTCACCTCTTGGCTGTCCCAATGACACTGGCTTACCGCTTGGGACTAGCTTCCATCAGCATATTATTGCTAAATATTGAGATGAGTGAGGGTTTTATATACTAGAAAAAGATGTCTCTCCCCACATTTAAGGTGATTTAGGCTTATCAACTCTGCAGACATGAATCCCAGGACAAATTTATTTTTGATGTTTTTGGAATTTTTTAGCATACAGTTACTTGTAGTGTTTCCTTACATTTTTATTTTTACTTTTGTTTTAGAGTCTTCTCTTTCATTTTTATTATGAAAATACTATTCATAGTGCCATTATGCTATCAATATGACTGTTTAAATATTTCACATATACAGTAGTTCCCCCTTATCTGTGGTTTCACTTTCTGCGGTTTCAGTTACTCATGGTCAACTATGGCCCAAAAATATTAAGTGGAAACTTCCATACATAAACAATTCAATGAACAATTTATAAGTTTTAACTTGCATGCTGTTCTGAGTAGTGTGATGAAATCTCTTGTTGTCTTGCTCTATCCGTTCGGGCCATGAATCATCCGTTTGTCCAGTGTCTCCACGCTGTGTACTTTCCCTGCCCAGTAATCATTTAACTATCATGGTATTGCAGCGCTTGTGTTTAAGTAACCTTTATTTTACCTCATTAGTAATGGCCCCAAAGCACAAGCGTAGTGATGCTGGTAATTTGGACTTGTCAAAGAAAAGCTGTAAAGTGCTCCCTTTAAGTGGAAAGGTGAAAATTCTTGACTTAGTAAGGCATTTTATCATTTCACATAATACAAGATGACGGGTGAGTATAGTACAATAAGATATTTTGAAAGAGGGAGAGAGAGAGAGACCGCATTCACATAACTTTTATTATAGTGTACAGAGGGTGCCAAAAAATGTATACACATTTTAAACAAGGAAAAAACTGTATTGAAATTGTAATACTCAATATATACCTATAACAAAAGATGAATACAAGTCATGTGCATACATTTTTTGGCATCCCCATGTTGTTATAATTGCTTTCTTTTATTGTTAGTTATTGTTGTTAATCTCTTACTGTGCCTAATTTGCAAATTAAACTTTATCATAGACACATACATATAGGAAAAAACATAGTACATGTAGAGTTTGGTATTATTTGCTATTCAGACATCCACTTGGGGGTTTTAGAACATATCCCCTGAAGATAAGGGGGAATGACTATTATCCAGGCAGGGGATCAAGGTCTTCTGAAGTTTCAAGAGGGGGTGTGGTTACAAGCCATTTCCAGTTCACTAGCAGGTTCGGGGTGGAATGGGCCATAAGGGTAGGATACAGAGGTCTGAATTATTGGTCCAGGTGCCTCAAATTGCCCAGCAGTGAAATTTGCTCTAGAATGGAAGATTAGGCTGAATTTGCAGTCCAGAGAGAGGTAAAGTTTTAAAGCCCTTCAGGGAAGGGTTAGCTGGGTTGTGTGCTTGGAGAGAGTCCCCTTTGCTTGTTTCACAAAGACACAAGCCTTATTAAAGAACCATTGGTAGCTGAGGCATTTAAGGTCCAGTAGATGGGTGTGACTCATTCAGAATCAGAGAACTTCTATTTGAGACAAAATTTAATGGTAACAGCAAATCTTGCTGGGAAAAAAAGAGACAGCGGCAAGTGCAGACAAAGAGACAGAAACAACAAAAATAGAGAGCACTCGAATTATCTGAGCAGGTTTCTGTGTTGTTAACTGTAATCAGAGCCACACAAACTCCTGCTGATATCACTACCAGAAATAAAATCTGACTCCTCTGGATCGCTACCTTCACTAACATGTTGTGATCATATGTGAGGTAAGGACAGGACTGAGAGCTGACAGGAGGATGTTGGCTGGGTGGGGGGCCAGCAGGGGCAGGGAGCAGGGAGTCAGAGTATGGTGGAAGCTGGGGCCTGGTCACAAAAGTGCTCAGGCAGGAGCCGAGCAAGCTGTGGGCTCAAAGAGGTATCAGAGGGCCGGCGAGTGGCGCTTTGATTAAGAACTGGCCTGGGACGCCAGAGGGCCCCGGTTCGGATTCCACATATGAGGGCCAGTGACACTGTCCTCTACAGCTAAGATGCTGAACAACAGGTCAACCTGGAGCCAACCTGGAGCTGGGCTATCGTGTGTAGCCAGCAGCCAGCATGAGTGGCCAACAGCCACAGTGAGTGGCCGTCCAGAAGCCAGTGACTGATCTGCCTCGCCCGGGAAGAGCGCAATGATGGTGCCAACTTGGGCCAGTGAAGCAACGTCCTCCACAACTAGACTGAAGAACAAAAGGACAGCAACTTGTCTGTTCCCCTTCCCCCAATTCCCCAGCGCTATTCCCATCCCCCAATTCCCCAATTAAAAAAAAAAATCTTAAAAAAAAAGAGGTATCAGATCAGTAAACAATCAGAGGGAAGCCAGCTTCTCAAGGAGATTTTGAACTAGAGGAGTGGATAAGGCAGAAATGGAAGCTGGGAACTGAAAGCACCAGGGAAGTTCCAAATTTCCTTGTGAGGTCACAGCCCTATAGCCTTCGTACACACACTCTCACTTTTCCCTATGGTAGAAATCATGGGCTGAGTAGGTCTGTCTTGGCATTGAGCTGTGTTGCCTTGGGGAGAGGTGACACAGGTAGAGTGAAACTGTTTCCTCTTTCTCTCTTCAATGTGTTTAACATCAGTTTTCTTTGTTCAGGTTTTTAAAAAATAAAATTAAATTAATTAGTCAGGGGTGGCTCAGATTTTAAAATGTTAAATTAAATTTTAATGACAGCTACACCCAAAGGATGGTCTTTCTCAGCTATCAAAGGACCAGACCCTCAGGGAAGCCTAATGCCCACCTGTGCCCTCACTTCCTCAGAGGTCCGTGGCAGATGGCAGGCTGTGTCCTCGGACAGAGGGGATTCATTTGAGTCTCAAGGATTATCTCTGGATTTTTCCTTCAGGACCTTGCCTCACACCTCTTGGGATAAAAACAAGGTGTAGAATTACATAGAAAATATAAAAAGCAGCGTAAAGAAATAGACTAAGCTACTCATAATTCCACTCTCCAGAGGCAATCACTCTGCTTCTTTATCTGTGGAATGGGCATAATTATTATAACAGGATTATTGTATTAGGTGAGGGAGAAGCCATTTTAACATTTTGCTATATTCCCTTCTCGTCTTTTTATAAAGCGTTTTAAACATGATTGGAATCACACAGTATATGTAATTTTTATCCCACTTTTTTTCCTTAATACTATATCATGATTATTTTCATGGTCACAAAAATACTCTGTGTGTGTGCATGGTATGTGTGTGTGTGTGTGTGTGTGTGTGTGTGTGTGTGTGTGCGCACACGGGCGTATGTTCTTTATCAAGTCATCCATTCATGGCAACTTAGGTTGCTTTCATATCTTGGCTGTTGTGAATACTACTGCAAGGAACATGGGGGTGCAAATAACTCTTCAAGATAGTGACATCATTCCCCTTGGATATATACCCAGAAGTGGGATTGCTGGATCAGGTAGTAGTTATTTTTAATTTTTTAAATTTTTTAAAAAAGATTTTTATTGGGGAATTGTGGGGATGGGAACAGTGCTGGGGAATTGGGGTAAGGGGAACAGACAAGTTGCTGTCGTTTTGTTCTTCAGTCTAGTTGTGGAGGACGTAGCTTCACTGGCCCAAGTTGGCACCATCATTGCGCTCTTCCCTGGCGAGGCAGATCAGTCACTGGCTTCTGGACGGCCACTCACTGTGGCTGTTGGCCGCTCACGCTGGCTGCTGGCCACACACAGTAGCCCATGGCAACCCACTGCCACAGGGACTGCAGCCTATGCCTTCGCCAGCAACTCATGGCAGCCCAGCTCCAGGTTGAGCGGTTGTTCAGCATCTTAGCTGTGGAGGGCAGTGTCACTGGCCCTCATATGTGGGATCCGAACCGGGGCCCTCTGGCGTCCCAAGCCAGTTCTTAACCATCACGCCACTCGGCCGGCCCTATTTTTAATTTTTTGAGGACTCTCTATACTGTTTTCCATAGTGACTATACCAATTTACATTCCTACCAATAGTGTACAAGGGCTTCCTTTTTTCTACATTCCCTCTAACACTTGTTTTCTCTTGTCTTTTTGATAATAGACATTCTAACAGGTGTGAGGTGATGCCTTATTGTGGTTTTGATTTGTATTTCCTTGATGATTGCTGATGACGAGCATCTTTTCATGTACCTGTTGACCATTTGTATGTCTTCTTTGGAAAAATATCTCTTTAGATCTTTTACCCATTTTTAAATCAGATTTTTTTTTCTGCTGTTGAGTTGTGTGAGTTTCTTATATATTTTGACATTAATCCTTTATCAAATATATGGTTTGCAAATATTTCCTCCCACTCCATAGGTTGCCTTTACATTTTTTGAATTATTTCTTTTGCTGTGCAGAATCTTTTTAGTTTGATATAGTCCCACTTGTTTGTTTTTGCTTTCATTGCTTGTGCTTTCTGTGTCATTTCCAAAAAATTGTTGCCAAGACCAATATTAAGGAGATTCTCCCCAACGTATTCTTCTAGGAGTTTTATGGTATTAGGTCATATATTTAAGTCTTAAATACACTTCAAGTTATTTTTGTGAGTGGTGTAAAATAGGGGTTCAATTTTATTCTTGTGCATGTGTTTACCCAGTTTTTCCAACACCATTTATTGAAGAAACTATCCTTTCCCCATTGAGTATTCTTGGCTTCCTTGTCAAATAGTAGTTGACTGTATATGCATGAGTTTATTTATGGGCTCTTGATTCTGTTCCATTGTTCTATGTGTCTGTTTTTATGCCAGTAATTAAAAATGCTGTTCTCATTACCATAGCTTTGTAATATAGTTTGAAAACAGGAAGTGTAATGCTTCCAGCTTTGTTCTTTCTCATGCTTGCTTTGTCTCCTCATGGTAGTTTGCAGTTCCATATGAATTTTAGGATTGTTTTTTCTATTTCTGTGAAAACTGTCACTGGAATTTTGATAGAGATGCATTGAATCTGTTTATTGGTTTGGGTAGCATGGACTTTTTTTTTTTTTAAGATTTTATTGGGGAATTGGGTAAGGGAAACAGACAATTTGCTGTCCTTTTGTTCTTCAGTCTAGTTGTAGAGGACATCACTTCACTGGCCCATGTTGGTATTGTGATCATTGCGTTCTTCCAGGCTGAGGCAGATTGGTCGCCGGTCATTGGACGGCAGCTCATGCTGGCTGCTGGCCACTCATGGTAGCATAAGGCAGCACACTGCAGCCTACGCCCTCCCTGGCGACTCACAGCAGCTCAGCTCCAGGTCGAACTGTTGTTCACCATCTTAGCTGTAGAGGGCGCAGTGTCACTGGCCCTCATGTGGGATCCAAACCGGGGCCCTGCTGCTCAGAGATGGTGCTCCCAAGCCAACTTTTGACCAACACGCCACTTGGCTGGCCCTAGTACAAACATTTTAACAATATTAATTAAATAAGGTTTCTGTCCTTTTACCCTTCTCTTCTTCTGGGATCCCATAATGCATAGACTGTTTCTTTTAATGGCGTTCCATAGTTCACCTACACTTTATTCACTCTTTTTCATTCTTTTTTCCTTTATTCTCCTCAGGATAATTTCAAAGGACCTGTCTTCTACGTCAGAGATTCTTTCTGCTGGATCCAGTTAGCTGTTCAGGGCTCTCTATTGTGGTTTTCATTTCATTAATAGTATTCTTTACCTCTAGAATTTCTGTTTTGTCCTTTTTAATGATTTCTAGCTCTCTGTTTAATTTCTCATTTTCTTCATGTATTGTTTTCCTGATTATGTTGAATTGTCTTTCTCTGTTTTCTTGTATTTTGCTGAGCTTCCTTAAAACAACAATTTTGAAGTCACAGTTCTCCATTTCTTTGGGGTCAGTTACCGGAAAATCATTGTGTTCCTTTGGTAGTATCATGATTCCTTGATTTTTCATGCTTCTTGAAGTCTTGCATTGCCGTCTTTGCATTTGAAGAAGCAGAGTCACCCCCTTCAGTCTTTACTGTCTGGCTTTGGGAGAGAAATACCTTCTGGCAGCCCTATTAGGGATTCTGAGGCTTTCTGAATATTTTTCTGTGGATACACCTGCTCCACACTTTTTTCCCCCTGTGTCGGTGGGTTGTCAAGATTGTGTGGGAACCCAGCCTGGGTGCTGAGAGCCTACTGTTTGCTGTCCCGAGGGTGGTGCTGAATGCTCAAGTTTGTTTGCTTTTTCCCAATCCTGCAGGGTTTGGCCAGTTTTCTGTTTGTGCTCACTAGCTGTCTGCAAAGGCTTACCCTTGCTGCTCTCTAGGGCACACACAGGAAGCCGGCCATGGGGTGGTAGTGTGTGTGGGTGAGGTACATGGAGGATTGGGGGTACCTCTGGGCTAGTTGGGGGTTCCACAGGTGAGGCAGCCCAAGCAGCACATGGGTGGGCTTCATGTATTCCATGACACAGTTAATAGGATGATTGGCCCTTTAATGCCTTCCAAGAGCCCTGTTTGCTATTCTAGCAGCTACTCCCTGCCCTGCCCCACCCAAGTCATGCAGAGCTCCTTAGTATTCTAGGTGGGTGAGAAAGAAGTGGGTCTCTTTGGCAGCATCTCGCATAGCTGGACATGCTGGGTGCTGGCTCACACACTCTCACTTTCCCCTGTGGTAGAAATCATGGGCTGAGTAGGTCTCTCTTGGCATTGAGCTGTGTTGCCTTGGGGAGAGGTGACACAGGTAGAGTGAAACTGTTTCCTCTTACTCTCTTCAATGTATTTAACATCAATTTTTTTTTTCCTCCAACATTGTGCTGGAACTTCTCCATTGGACTCTTGGACTTCCACAAAGACACTTTTGCCTGTGGGTGACTGTCAGAATCAGTGTTCTTTGGAGGGAAGGTGGTAGAAAACTCTCATTTTGCCATTTTGGTGAGGCCACTCTGTGTGTTGTGGTCAGAAACATTTTAAAAGCATTGTTCAGTTTATATAGGTGCTTAACACATCGAAGAAAGAACAGACTTAAGAACTCAGCAAGCATAGATTGTGGAAATTTAGCGTGGTTGTTGTTGTCAGGTGTTCTCCATACTTTAATAGTCCCCAAGGGCCTCATTGCCATTTCAGAGAAGATTTAATTCAAAGTTCCAGAGACCCACTCAAACTTGGAAGAGCTAAAAAGAGACACAAGACTACAAGGGTGTTTCACAGAACCAAAGGTCTAGAGAGAGCCTCATGAGGCACCAGTCTGAGTGCTGGAAAGTCACTGGAAACCAAGCTGTCTCTCCCTTCGTACCTCTGTTTGTGAGGCTTCATGGTCTTTTATTTCTGTTCTCTCTGACTGTGCTTCATGCTTTTCTTTCTTTTGCTTTCATGTCTGCTCAGCCTCCTACCCATCCTCTTAAGAGAGATAATCTGATCGCCCAGCTTGGCCAGGTGTCTATCCTTGGACCAATGAAATGTGGCCAAAAGGGTAAAATCAACAAGACCAAGTTTATGGAAATCCGCCCCCCTCCCCCAAAGAGCAGTTCTCAGAGAAGAATCCCAAAAGGAATCTCTGAGAACCATATATTGTTTATGTTCCTTGCAAGAACTCATCAAGAGAAAGGTCATCAAAAAATAATTAATGAATGAATAACTGCCTTATTCTAAAAAAATATATGAGGGAACTAAATCTTAAAGTATGCATAGCTACAGACTTTAACATAATAAGCTCAGAAAATAAATAAATTTAGTAGTAAAATGCTTTCCTACAAAATCATTAAAAATTTCAAAGTGTGACTTAGTGTAAATGATTGTTCTAAGTGGAAAATTCCATTCCTAGCGATTATAGGTAAGTGCGGCGATTTAAAAAAGTTAGTATTTGGCTAGTTTGTTTCTCTTTGCTTAAACACAGTCTGTATTTTAGCTAAAATTACATTTGTAAGAAAATGTGATAAAACAAGAACAAATCAATTTGAATTTAATCAACAGAGGGAGCTGGTTTTAGATATTTAAAATATTTCGGTCAATTGTAATATTTTAGTTAACGAATTGTTCAAATTTCATAAGGAAATGAAACCCAGTTGTCTGGCTTTTACCAGGTGTTTCTATATGACTGTAGATAATTGTATTTCACAGCATGGATGTTGCACATTTTAGGCTACATATCTTGTTTTACTGCTAAATGAATAGGGGAAGTGAAATACAGAACAAATCATTACTCTGGACAGGAAACAATAGAAAGGCAAATTAACGTTGTTCTTGACTTGGTCCTTTGTACTGTTTTTATATTTTTACTGGAAATGCTTTATTGCAATGCCTCTTCGGATCACCATTTAGTTGTTCAAAAAATGCGCATATATTGTCTGCTACAGCTCGAGCCCCAGCTGGGACTGAATGTTTCTGTTCCCCTGAGGAAAGACCCTGTAGCCTGGGTTAATTTGCATATGACTCCAGGTGGCTAAGAAAGGGAGAGTGCTGCTGACTTGAGGATCAGACTTTCCACCTAGGGGTAGAGGAGCTAGTACTCCAACAGGCATGTGAATGTCCTGTTGTATGATTCTAATAGGGGAAGAGAATGTTAAGAAAGGGAGGGGTCAAGTAATAACAAACTTCATTAAGTTGAGCCCACTGCAACCCTCAATGAAGTGGGGCTTAGGGGTAGGCTCAGCTTGGAGGATAAGCCAATAATTGCATGCTAGGCTAGGCTTTTGGGTAGCCTGTGCTTCTTTGTAAGGGGAAGCAAACATTTATAAGGTTAGGGTCTCCTTGAAAAGAACCTCAAGAGAGAAAAAGCTGGGCTTCTGTCAGCCTCTCTTGAGCAGACAGACCTTGTCCAAGAGAGCTCAGCCCTGTAAGGACCAGCCGTTGCTTCTTCTCCAGACAAAGAAAGAACTCAGAGATGGCTGAGGGGTTTTGTCAACAGACAACTAGGGAAGGGGTATGCAAGCAGTTGTAGTCAGACAATGGAAACAGCAGTGGGAGAACTGATGTCTCTTCCTTATGAGGGCATCAGCAAGAGCAGTGGGGGAGACTCCAGGAGAGGCTGTGGACTGTACGTGAGGTGGCAAGAAGATGCTTGTATCTGCAGCTGTGCCCTCTGCCCTTTCTACAGCACCATTCCCGTCTACGTACAAACTGGTTGCAGTGTCTCCCATCTTTCAAAAAGCCTTCCCTAGATCCTTCATCTGTCCGCCCACCACCCCAGCTGCCAGACCATTTCTCTGCCTGTCTTCCCAGAAAAACATCTCAAAAGTGTTACCTATACTCTGCTTCCAATTTTTCACCCCCCTTAAACCTACTATTTATCTTTAGGATGCTTTTGCATTAAATAACAGAAAACACTGAGTCAACTGTGCAAAATAAAATGGGGATTTATAAGTTTAAATAACAACCCCACAGGTAGAGTGGGCTCCAGGCTCTGCTTTTCTTGGTTCTGCCCTCCTCTTTGGTGTTTGTTGGCTTTATCCTCAGGCTGGTACCAAGATGGTTTCCACAGAACTAGGTGTCACAGCAGAAATGATAATAGCCAGTGGTAGAAGAGAAGCTGTCTTCTTCATATGTCACTTTTTAAGAAAAAAGAGACCCACCGCTACAGAAATCCTCCAACAGACTTCTCAGATCTTGTTGTCCAGAATTGTATCACGTGCCTATTCCTAAATGAATCATGCCAGAGGAAAGTAGGTTGTAGTGTTTGGCTTGGACCAGTCAAGATTTACACTGGAACTGGCCATAGGGGTTCTGCTTGCAAGGAAGAAGAGGAGAACAGATTCTCAGGAGGTACCATATTTGCCGGCGTATAAGACGATTTTTTGGCCCTGAAAAATATGCCTCCAAGTGGGGGGTCGTCTTATACGCCAGGTACACTTCAGATAGACTGCCCA
>NW_017731364.1:1777965-1800292 GCF_001890085.2 Hipposideros armiger | reverse complement strand
AGAGGGGGTAGTCTTATACGGCGAGTATATAACAAACTCTGTATTTTGAGTGGAAATGTTAGGGGGTCGTCTTATACGCCCAGTCATCTTATACGCCGGCAAATACGGTATCTAATATGTCAATTTAATTTTTGTCCCTAACGCTACACTGAAATGGAACTGCACATTGCACCAAATCCAGTGAAGATTTCTTTGTCTTCACCTTATTCTATTTGTTTAGCAATACTTGACGGCTTGGGTACACTTTAGCTTTTGCAATATCACATTCTCCTGATTTTACTTTTCCCTCTGGTTGCTCTTTCTTGGTTTTCTGGGTACTCAGGATTGTAAGACAGGACTCATCCTATTTTGTCTTCAGCTTTGTCTTCCCAACAAAATCAGACAAAATAAGTCCCACATTTCAAAGTGAGGAATGAGACAATGAGCCAGGACTTGCAAAGAAGGCAGCTAAGAGTGGGCTTTATGTCCCTTAATTGATTAAACACCTCCAGCTTATAAAAGAGGTTGAAGAGACCAAACTGCACAGGAAATAGGACACCCAGGTTGCCTCCATATCTTGGTTATTGTAAATAACGCTGCAATAAATGTGTGGATGAACAGGTCCCCTCAAAGTAGTGTTTTGGGTTTCTTCGGATACATACCCAGAAGTGGGATTACTGGGTTCTTCTTTGTCTCTTGTTATAGCATTTTTTTTAAAGTCTATTTTGTCTGGTGTAAATATTGCCACCTCAACTTTTCTTGTTTGTTCATTTCCATTTATATAAAATAACTTTTTTCATCCCTTTACTTTCAGTTTGTGTGTGTCTTTTGACATAAAATAAGGCTTTTGTAGGCAGCATATGTAAGGGTCTTGTTTTCTTATCCATTCAGCCACCCTATGTCTTTTGATTAGAGCATTTAATCCATTTACATTTAAAGTAATTGTTGATAGATATATAGGTATTGCCATTTTATTATTCATTCATTTATTTATTTAGGTCTTAAAGAATTCCCTCTAAGATTCTCCCCATTTTGGCTGCCTCCCTGTGTTTGTTTCTATATATTAGGTAGGGCAGCTATGTCTCCTGGTCTTAGGAGAGTGGCCTTATGTAGTAGGTGTCCTGTGGGGCCCAGTGACGCAGCACCCCTGGTTACGAGAACTGGGAGCTCCAGGTGTGTCCCTGGTGTGGGTTGTGTGTGCCCTCCTGGTATACTTGAGCCTTGTTTGCTTTTGGCATGTCAGTGGAAGGGATTAACCCTCAGGCTCATTGTTTGTGAGGACTGGCCATGACTACAGTGAAGGAGCTGTTGTGGAGGGGCTGACCTTCTGGAGCAGGATTTGCTTTAGTAAGGCTCTGGGCCTACCCAGTGTGCCCTTTGGGTGTGTCATCCTTGGAGGTGGCAGGGTTATGCTCCAGCTTGGTTTGAAGCTGGCCACTGGGTATGCCAATGCCAGGGTCACCTGGGAGGGGACCTGCTGCAGGCTAAGTTCAGTCACAGCCTGTGCCCTGCCCGGGCCACCTGGTATGAGCCACAAAGCAATCCACAGATGGCTGCTGCCCATGCTGTGCTTGGAAGTGCCTTGAGAGGCTCAGCTGGAAATCAAAGCCAGCTGCTGCTAGTGCTGGGCTTAGTGTTGCTCAGCTAGAGGTACAGGACACACTGAAGCCAGATGCTGCTTGTCTGAGTTTTGTGAACTTTTGGGAGACTCTAGGAAAATATGCAGCATGAACAAAGGCAGGCAGTTTGTACAAAAAAAAACTACTGGAAGCGGCTCAGGTGTGCCCAAAAGTTGGGTGGGCGTGGTTTCAGAATCACTGGGGCTGGGCGAATGAATGTCATTAGCCAAGTTGATGGAGACTCAGATATGGCATCTGCCTGCATCTGCATGCTGGGAGGGGAAGGGCTCAACAAAGAAACAATGGCTTCTGCCAGCTCCTCTGTCTGGAAGAAAACTGCCCCTCAGCCCTCATGCTGAAGCCAGACAACATGGTTCCTCCCTATATGTCCCTTTCACCTTTCAAGCTGCTGCCCCAGAACTGGAGCTCAGGGTGAATGAGTCTGTCAGCGAGTAAGTTTGTGCATGGGCCCTCCAAGAGGAGCCCCTCAGAGCATAGCCACCCTCTGTCTCATTCAGCCACAATCTATGCTGGTTTGCACAACCAGAAATTATGGGGATTTTCTCCTGAGCACTGGAACCCTGAGCTGAAGAGCATGGTGCAACACTGGGACCCCTCGCTCTTCTTGGGGGGACTTCTGCAGCCGAGATATATCTTCTGAGTTTTAATGGTCACATGCGGGTGTGGCACCAGCCCATTCTGCATATCCGCCCCTCCTACCAGTCTTAAGGTGTCTTCTTCTGTATGTCCTTAGTTGTAGGGCTTTGGTTCAGCAAGACTTCAGGTGATTCTCAATGCTGGTTATGAGAATTATGGTTGTTTTGTAGTTTAGTTGTAATTTTGATGCGGTCATGAGAGGAGATAAGCACAGTGTTTGCCTACTCACCATCTTGACTGGAAAAAAACCTTGACCACTTTCTCTTTTGCTCACTATGTTGTAGCCTTTCTTCCTTGAATGGCCCAGTCTCTTGCTTACCTCAGGGACTTTGCACTTACTGTTTTCTCTGATTGGAATGCTCTTTTACTGACTCTGATAAGGTTGGATTCTTTTCAGCCTCAGGTCTCTGCTCAAATACCACCTCCTTGGGAAAGAGCACCCTTTGTGAAGTAGCTCCTCTTCACTTCTCCATTCTCTATCTAATAGCCTTATTTTTTTTATCCATTGCACTTATCCAAAATTTAAATGATCTTATTACTTATTTGTTTACTAATTTTAGTTTCTATTTTTTTTTACCAAAATGTAAATTTCATAAAGACAGAGACCTTTCTATCTTGTTCACACTAGTATTTTTTGCACCTAGAATAGTATCTGGCAGACAGTAGCTCCTCAATAAATCCTCAGTGAATAAATGAATGAAAGGGGCAACATCAAACAATGAGTAGGCATCCTCTGAAGGAACCATGTAGGCCTGATTTAGAGAAGCCCAGAGTGGATTTAAAGTACAGCATAGGGAATATAGTCAATAACATTTTATAGTATCAGATGGGTATTAGATTTATCAGGGTGATCACTTTGTAAGTTTTACAAATGTCTGATCACTATGTTTTACAGCTAAATCTAATATAATATTGCATGTCAACTGTAATTGAAAAATACAAAAATATTTTTAAAAAGAATATATATAGTATACACCGGGGGTGCCAAAAATATGTATACAAATAGATGCTTTGGTCAGTGTTGCTCAAGCAATAGTTCCTCCGTAATCAGAAGTGTCTGGGCATTGATGGTAACCACTTTGAGCACCTCTTGTAATTGCAGAAGTCAAACGTGACTTGTATTTATCTTTTGTTATCGGTATATATTGAGTATTACAATTTTAATATAGTTTCCCTTTCTTAAAATGTGTATACCTTTTTTTTGGCACCCTCTGTATATAAAATAGAAGAGCCCAGAGTGAAATCATATGGCTCTAAAGCTTGTTTAGAGGGGAAGATGTTGCTTCAAAGTGGGGTTTCCTCCAACTGAGTGGGCCACTTCACCACCCCACCATATTATGTTGGAACAGAGGGGCAGTATCCTCTGGGCCTGGGGGAGGTATATGTTGACAGTGATTAGTTTTGTCTTCTCTGGGACAGAAGATGACAGAGAATGAAACTTACTTAAGGCTTGGGCAGTCTCTCCTTAAGAAAATCCTGTTAGAATGGCAAAAAGGGCCACACTTTAAGCATTGTACCCTGGCCAGACTGAGCAACCAACTTTTCAGTGCAGAGGGCCCAGGTGAAGACCTCCCTCCTCAGGGACAGAGCACTTGCCTGTACTGGAGCCCTCAAGACCTCCTAGGGCTGGAAAAGTCTAGTGTACACACAAATAATAGAGGATCCAAGGTGATTTGGATGAGGCGCTGAGAGTCACAGAAGTGAAGAGGAATTCTGAGATACCCTCCTATGATTATAACTTCCACTCTCTCCTCACAACCAAATTTAAACTGACAATGAAAATAGACAACAATCACTATTAGATCAGCACAGTATAGTGGAAACACACATGGGCTTTGGCATCAGGGACATCTGGTTCAAATTCTATCTCTGCCACTTACTGGCTTAATGATCTTGGGTAAGTTGCTTGACGTCTCTGAATCTTAATTTCTTCATCTAAGAAATAGTTACCTTTGCGAAGTTGTTTGGTTTAAGGGCCTGATACATGGAAAGGACTGACAAATGATGGCATGATCATTGTGGTGGGAGATTTTCAGCTTATACCCCAGCGTGCTAAAACACTTCATAGGAGTAATGAAACTCAAAGCCTGTCTTACCTTTCTCCTCCGATGTCTATAAACCTTGGAGGATCTGAGCCTGTTAGAAAAGCCGAATGCCTTAAAGCAAGAAGTTGATTTCAAGTGAATTTGGGTCTAGGTTGAAATGTAACATATCATTAGTGTACTTTAAGACTGGGAGGCACCTGTGATCCATGCTGGAAACAAAAGGAAACTTAATTCCAAGGGACAGGCGGTTACCAGGAAGTAGCAAAGTTATAAGATGGTAGGCTGAAACGTAACTTAAGAAGTTACGTCTGAACAGGGGAGTGGCCATCTAGGCCAGTTCAACTTCTTGTAGACAAATGGAGATTTATGGGGCCATGAGACTATGTTAATTACCTCTTCATGTCATTGGGTTTCTTCAAAGCCTCTGTTTTCTAGCCCTTTATCAGTGACATCTTACATATCCCCTCAAGCACTGGGTAATTGTTTGCCATGAGGGATGAATGGCATTTTCTACCACATGAATAAGAAAGCTAAAAGAGCCAGTCTGAGAAAAATAATAGATCAGGTATTAAAAGAAAAGACTGTCTACTGTTTTACCCAATGCCCTAGGAAAGTCTAGAAGCATTCTTCGTCATGGTTTTAAAGTGTTGTCTACATATCTATAATAATATCTATTTTTATGCTTGTGTCAATTTGAGTTGGATTTTGTTACTCTTAATAGCATCATTATTAAAAGTGTTTATAAACACTTCTATAACTGTATTACAGGAGAGTTATCACATCCATCCCCTGAAATAACATTCTTCTCAAAGTAGCTTGCTTGCACAGAATGAGTGAGAGTCCAATCTAATACAGCATATGACACATTGCTTGGTACATAGCAGCAGCTTTTCACAATGATTACTATCATTATTAGCGATCATTTATTACAACTCTTGCCGTTGGTATTAGACCAGGAAGATTATACCCCTAGCCTCAGTGAGGCATTCCTAAAACTCAACTGTCCTCAGAGATAGTTTGGGGAGGGTGATAATTCCTGTCTTTAATCTTTGCTACTGGTTGTATCTGTGTAATACATCTGTTCCTACTTCTCTCTCTCTCTCTCTCTCTCTCTCTCTCTCTCTCTCTCTCTCTCTCATTCATTTATTCATTCATTCATCTATTTACTCAGTCATCCATTCAATACACCACAAAGCAGGAAAGACAATTTCCTGATAGTCAAATCATCTGATAACAAGAAACAGGGATTCTTCAACTTCCCCAAAGGAGCCTCCAGTGGAAAACACTTGGGAGTGAGAGAATGCATTGGGAATGGAGTTCTATGATGACTTGTTAGATCTCTACAGTTAGAGTTTTATCATCTTTGGACAGTGCTCAGTTGGGCCACCCCCGTCCATCGGCAGCAAATGGGTATTTTACAGGCCTGAGCTTGTCTATGTCTGCCTGACTCTGCCTGACCTCACATCAGCCTCCTGGCCCCCTCTGTGCTTTGTCATTAATTACCCTGTAACAGCTGCTGCCTCTTTCCTTGGTACTGCCCCAAACAGGGCCTGCCTTCCAGCTGGCTTCACGAGAGCAGGCATCCGAAGGGCTGGAAGAAAATGTATGCTTATTTTTGCAGAGGGGCGTTTTCCTTGATAACATGACCTCTTCAGAGTTGCAGAGAGTCTCTTTTCTGTCATCCTTGCCGTTAGCAGTGGCCTTTTCTGCTATTGGAGCTCACCATTGTCAGAGATAGCTGGAGCAGTAGTACATAGCACATAAGGAGTGTGTCCTTCATCAGGCAGGGAACCAAGACACTCTGCATTCTGCATTCCCTGAGAGTCACAGTCATGAAAGCACAGACCGCATAGAGAAGCTAAGCAGCTATATCGCTATGCCCGAAAATGCCCCAGCAAAGGCATCAGGGCAGGGAGTGGCCCTGGGTCATTGCCATAGCATCAGTCAGTGCTCAGCCTCCAGGCCCGAGGCCTCTTCTCTGGGCTCTGCCAGCAGCCTTGGGGTGTGGTATTGCTGGGAGTTTTATGGAGGTGGGACAAGGGAACCAGGGAGGAGCAAGTGCTTCTGGGCTTGGGACTGAGGATTCCTCGTGGCCCGATGCCATTCTCAGGACTGAAAATAGTTCTACTTACAGGAGTGGGGCCAGGGCATGAGGGTCACAGGCAGGTCAGATGGGGGAGGGCTGTTTGCTTGAAGCAGCCTGAGCCCACGTGGCCAGGGTGGGGAATCAAAACCATCCCCAAATCAGCATCACAGTCAGAATGAAATAAAGCATGTGGAACGAGTCAGGGAGCCCCTTTCAAATGAAGGCTGTGAACAGCAAGTTGTGAGGGGGCCTCCTCCCTTCTCTGTGGGCTCGTGTGATTCTGGGGGTAGTGTGAGGGCTTAAAGTAGCTGCACAGGGTGCACAGATGGACGGCTGAGCCTGGAACCTGGCGGAAGGGGAGTCTGCAATTTGCTAGGGCTATAGAAATGAGGGAATGACTGGGTACCTGATACAACTGGCCACCCTGGCTGTAAAACTTTGTCTTATGTGGATCTGTGGATATTTTTTGCTTTCTTTATCTGTGATAATGAAATGTGGACTGTTCTCACATGAAAGGCATCTATGAAATTTGCAGACCTCTAAATAACATCCCCTTCTTTTTAGATGGCCTTCCTCAGGTGCAAAATGGAGGCCCTGGTTCCTCCACTATGCTGAGTTCTGGTTTGTCACAAGATTCACACTTGCTGGATTGTAGGCAATGTCTGTTCTCTTTATCAACATAAATGTGGTTTCCGCAGCTTGCCGATCCACAAATTAGGGGCATTTGTTTGGTTAATTGTCTTCCATATTTTCTCCACAGCTGCTCCAAGATGTCTTTCTTATGTTTTTGCATGTCATCTAATCATTTTGTTCTTTACCAGTAGGAAAGGAAACCTCTGAAAGTGTTAAATGTTTTTAAATTTGATTGAAAAAAAAAGATTTTATTGGGGAATTGGGGGAGGGGAACAGCATTGGGGAATCAGGGAAGGGAAACAGACACGTTGCTGTCCTTTTGTTCTTCAGTCTAGTTGTGGGGGACGCCACTCCATTGGCCCATGTTGGTATTATCATTGCGCTCTTCCTGGGTGAGACAGTTGCTCGTTGGCCATTAGATGGCCACTCATGGTGGCTCACAGCCCGCTGCTGGCCAGCCCCACTGCAGCCTAAGCTATTGCCGGCGACTCACGGCAGCCCAGCTCCAGGTTGAGCTGTTGTTCACCATCTTAGCTGTAGAGGGCTCAGCATCACTGAACCTAATGTGAGATCCGAACCAGGGCCCTGCTGCTCAGAGCTGGTGTCCCAAGCCAACTCCTAACCAATGTGCCACTTGGCCAGCCCTTGATTATTATTATTATTATTATTATTATTATTATTATTATTATTATTATTTTAAACAAAGGCAAATCATAGTGAGCTGTGAGAAACTTGAGAAAAACTATATTATACACATTTTGAAGAATACCTAACTATAGGCTAAATCTGAAAAATAATAATGTAATGGAAATAATCTGGTAGTAAAGAGACCTGGGCTCTAGTCCCATTTGAGTCTCTAGTTAACAGCATGACCCCTGAAGTCACTTAGTTTCTTGGGGCCTCATTGATGAAATGAGAGATTAACTGGAGCAGCGCTTCTCACACTGTAACATGCACACGGAGTACCTGGCATCTTGTTGAAATGCAAATTCTGATTCAGTAGGTCTGGGATGTGACCTAAGAGTCTGCATCCCAGGAAATGCTGCTCTGCTGTTCAGACCTGAGTAGCAAGGGCTTAAAAGACCTGTAAGGAGCTTTCAATCATGGCTATACATCAGAATCTGTTTGGGAGTTTAAAAGGACTCATAGAAAATACAGGTGCCTAGGCCCTACCTCCAAAGAGAATGATACGATCTCTCTGGGATGGGGCCAAGGCATCAGTCTTTTTTCAGAAGCACTTCAGGTGATTCTAGTATACTGTCAGGGTTGAGCATTCCTATGATGAGCTCTGAGAGTCTATGAACAAATGTATATACACAGACATACATATGAGGTCTGACAATTAAGTTTGCTAACTTGTTGCAACGATGTTGCTAACCTTTTTTGATATCAGAGGGATTATTCATTATGAATTTGTACCAACTGGACAAACAGTTCACCAAGTTTACTATTTGGAAGTGCTGAAAAGGCTGCATGAAAAATTTAGGCAACCTGAACTTTTCGCCAACCATTCATGGCTCTTGCATCATGACAATGCACAGGCTCACATGGCACTGTCTGTGAGGGAGTTTTTTAACCAGTAAACAAATAACTGTATTGGAACACTCTCCCTACTCACCTGATCTGGCCCCCAATGACTTCTTTCTTTACCTGAAGATAAAGGAAATATTGAAAGGAAGACATTTTGATGACATTCAGGATGTCAAAGGTAATACAATGACAGCTCTGATGGCCATTCCAGAAAAAGAGTTCCAAAATTGATGAGTTCGTGAACTTAATAGTCATATCGTCTTATATGCATATAATACTTATGTGTGTGTATTGAACACACACACACACACACACACATACCACACACAGTAAGAGGGTGCTCCTTTTTATTTTTTTCAGAGAATGAACAAAATTAGAATCTTCCCCCTTTCTGCTTTTGATGTGTGAGTAGGGATGGCAGAGAAGGATCAGAGGAAACAGCAAAATGACTGTGAGCCAAAAAAGCAACAAGAGTACACAAGGCCAGCCCTTTACCTTGTGTAACCCATTGAAACCCAGACAGGCACGGATCGCTGTAAGGCAGCACTCCTGTGACAGGCTACTTAACACTGAGCTCATCAACCAAATGGGGCCTGTCAGGTCTTGGGCTGTGGCCTGGCCAAGATTTTAAACTAAAAACTCTTTCTGTCTTTAAACCTAAGTAGCTAGCGCTATGCACAAGTAGGGCTAAACCACCTGTCAGTTCATAATTTGGGAACTTTACTCTAAGCTTGGAAAAGTTGAATGCACTTACTGTAAACCAGACACCTGCAATGAAAAGGGGAAAAAAGGTTTCCACTGTTTATTCAAGCTGAAGAAAAAGGTTCAAGTGCCTGATTTCCATTGTACCATTCATCAGAAAAGCAAAAACAAGAGAAAATGGCTCTTTGAAACCACAGCTGTCTTCAAGGATGGTGAATTTGTGTTTTTGGTTTTTTTTAAAAACCAACTATAAAGTCAAGGCCTCTGCTAAAACAGTAAATGGCCCATTTGTTCAGTTGAGCCACTTGAAGTGTTTGCTTCAAGTTGGGCCTGGGGTGACTTGGGAAGGAGGGGCTGAATGGCTCATCTCAAATTGTGAAGAGAATTTGGACCTAGGGTAAGGTGGGGACTGGAAAGATGAGAGAGCTGAAAGAGGGAGAGGCATGAACAAGGCCAGGGTGTCCCCAGTCAGGGGTGGGTAGTGAGATGTGCCCAGTGCTGGTTGTCTGAGGGGCCCTTTGAGAACAGGTTTTCTACACGAGTGTCCGCTGTGACATCTCCCCACAGCAGCCTAGCTTTCATGGTTGCTTCACAGGGTCACAAGTGAAAGGGCTTGTCCCATGTGAATCACACCAGGGCCAGGATAAAGGAACACCCTAGGTGGCAGAATGGAGAGCCAGGAGTCTAGGGAGGCTGGGAATCAGAACTGAAAGAGCCATGAGCACAATCCTTCCTGCCCTGAACCATTTGCAGAAATCTCAGGAGAGCCCTGGACTTTCCACAGGACACAGAACTGGGATTTGAACCTGGCTTATCTAGATCAGCTACCCCAGCTGACATTAGGGCCACATTGCAAGTCAGGCTTATTGAAGGATGTGATGGAAGAAATGGTTAAGAGGATGTATTTTCCTCATGCCTGTGCTTCGAACTATGAGCGGTTTATGGACATTTGGAAGTACTTGAACCCAAAGTGTACAGAGAATGGCTTATTTTAATATAATGAGGGGATTTGTTGACTTGCTACTTGAGAACTTAAGTACCATTATTGGGAATTTAAGCTCTGAGGGTCTCAAAGGCCTGTAGACCACCCTTCCTTAATGATATGACGTTGGCAACTTGTAGGAACACTGACCTTGATATTCATCCAGGGAGGTGCAGGGCTTTCGTCCCAAACTGTACAACTGAAGACTGTGCTCATTTTCCACTTCTGAATTGCTCAGAACTCAGTGAAGTCACAGGTTTTTGAACAGTTACAGAGCTATTTGGCAGCAATGACTTGTAATTTTGGAAAAAGTTTAATAAGTTTGAAACATGCTTCAAGTTTCTGCAGCTGTTGCTGAGATTTTAGGAAAGCATTTCCATATAGTTCAGTAATTTCCCAGACAAACTGGTTTCCTTGGTTATGAATGTTAATTTAAAACATACGGAATGAATATAACGCATGAGTGTATTTTGCACCCAGTGCATGGCCCAGGAAGCTAGTAGCAGGGCTTCGGCATGGGATGGAAATCTTGGCTGAGATCCGCTCCCCTCAGCTGCACACCCCTGAGTGAAGTCTGCATCTGGGTGACAAAGGGGTGCCTTTTTCTAAATCGCACAAAGGTGATGTGTAGGAAGGCAACTGAAAGACCTTAGCAAATGATGCCACTGGGCGTCATTGTCTCCCTTTGGCTATTCTGAGATGGCAACAGGGTGGGATATCCCTGTGCAGGTGCCACATTGAGGGGGGCCCAAAGAGAACTTGGGTGTGCCTCAGTACAGATCCCTTTGAACTAATCAGTTCTCAGCTGCCTTGGGAAAATTAAAATACTTTAGCAGACTTGTTATTTAACTCTGGACAGCAAACGGCTAGATGTTCCTGAATTAGCACGGGCTTGCCTTATCAGTGTATTACCTTTTCAAGAGCTTAAAGATAAAAATGTTATTATGCTGGGCCGGCCGAGTGGCACGTTGGTTAAGAGCTGGCTTGAGACGCCAGAGGGCCCCGGTTCAGATCCCACATATGAGGGCCAGTGACACTGCCCTCTACAGCTAAGATGCTGAACAACAGCTCGACCTGGAGCTGGGCTGCTGTGAGTTGCCGGTGACGGCGTAGGCTGAAGCCCCTGTGGCAGTGGGTTGCCATGGGCTACCGTGTGTAGCCAGCAGCCAGCAGTGAGCGGCCAGCAGCCGCAGTGAGCGGCCGTCCAGAAGCCAGCGACTTATCTACCTCGCCCGGGAAGAGTGCAATGATGGTGCCAACTTGGGCCAGTGAAGCAATGTCCTCCACAACTAGACTGAAGAACAAAACAACAGCAACTTGTCTGTTCCCCTTCCCCCAATTCCCAATAAAAGTTTTTTTAAAAAAGTGTTATCACGCCCACGTGGCAACCTCAGGGTCTCTGGGGTTTGGAGGTGAGTAGGTGGAAGTGGACATCAGACTGAAGCTCCATGAGGGTGTGGGCCTGGTTCTATCACGTTCAGTGCTGCTTATCCTGCCTGGAGCACAGTGTTTGCCATAGAATATGCACTCACTCAATACATTTGAATGGAAGAATGTATGACTGGCGGCCCATGGAAGTAGGCCAGAACCAAGGAGAGAAAGCAAACTTCACATAGTGATTCACCAAAGACGTTAATTTGGGGCACATCTAAAACAATTCTTTCTTTAAAGGGATTTTTCAGGGAGCAGAGTTTTGTGTTAGTAGTAGAGCTGAGTTAATACAATTTGATAAAATTATATATTTATATCTATTTAAGTATCAGAATGTCTTTATTGATGGTGGAGTTGCCCAAGAAACATGTGTCTAGGGCATTCCCTATTTTATTTATCAGACTTTATTGAGTGTCTACTATGCTTAACATTAGGGAGATGCAAATGTCCAAGGCACAGTTTCTGCCCTCACATTGCACACCAGGGTAGTAGAGGAATGGGCACTGGAACAGATGTTTCCAATAAGGGGTGTCAAGGGCCATGGCAGCGATGCCCAGGATTCTATGTGAGCAAATGGAAGGCACATCTAATCCAGCCTGAATGGGATGAGAGAAGACTTCCTGGAGGAAGTGGCCTTTTTGAACCCCTCTCAATACAGCATATGGTTCCTTTGGATTGGTGGGCTATGGCTTTCCTATTTTCATTCTTCAAAGGTATGGTCCCACTAAAAGTTCTGTCTTAGGCTTGGCCTCCCCTCTTTCCATGAAAAGCAGTTCCCATCTAGGAGAAGCCTACACCTGAAAAAAACCCCACCATTTTCTCTCCTGTAGCTGTTACTTGACCCATGGCAGAGGAGACCAGAATTACGCTGAAATATCTCCCTCCTAACTCAGGCAAAAATTTGTTGAAAAGAGCTTTGTGTGTAGGGATTTCTGAATGAAAAATAACCACTTATTTAAATGTTTTAGCTGTAACATCTTCTGATTCTAAACGGGCCACCTTCTCAGATTAAGAAATCTGATTTGATGTTGTGAAGCTTAGAATTTTCCTTTCAAGGATAAGGATTCAAATAACTGGTGTTCCATCCCCTAGTGTTTAATTTTGTGAAGAATAGTAAGATGGGAAGTCATTACAAAAATGGGACCCTCTGTCCTGGTTGGTGGTAGTAAAATAAAGAGCAAAAAATTATTTTGGGTTTAGAAAGTACCAATCAATTGAATAACAACAGTCTCATTTTAAATAGAGCTTACAGTACATATATAATTATCTGTTGGGTATCCCACATCCTGTCCTTGCTTAGGATGAATTTTTGAAGGGGGCAAATTTAAATTTATCGGTTATTAAAACGAGAGGCTAATAATACTCTAGATAGCAGGTGGTACTCAAGCACTTCTTAGTTGGTTCATAGAGAGCTTAGCCACTGTAAGAGGTAGGAGTGTGGTAACCAGTTGAAATGGGGAAATAAGATGTGATGGTTGGCAGAGAATCCAGTTACCTATAGGTCATGTCCACCTGCATGACCCTTGTACATTTCAAACTTAACCCTAAACCTAAACCCATCATCTTCTACCTTAAACCTACTCTGCCTCCTGTGCCCCCATACTGGTAAAGCATATCACCATCTATCCACTTGCCCAAAGCAGAAACTTGGGCGTTTTCCTTTATTTCTCTCTCTTCTTCTTCCTCTTGTTCCTCACGCCTTACTTCTAATCACTTACCAAATCTTTTTTGGCTCTACCTTTTAAATATTACTTGAATCCATTCACTTTTCTCCATCCCCATGACCACGTCCCTATCTCAGATCCCCATCATCTCTCACTTGGATTGTTGGAAGGTAGCAGCTTTCTGATTTCCCCACTTCCCTTCTTACCTCACTCCAAGCCATCCTCCAGGTAGCATCCAGAGCTGATCTTCCTAAAGTGCACCTCTAATTGTCCCTCCCTTGCTTCAAACCCTTCTGTGGTCCGACACCGCTGTCCACTTAATGTCCAGGGTCCTGTGGCTCATGTAACCCTTCCGGAGCAGGCCCTGAGGAGGTGGTCTCTCTAGCTTTGTCTGTAGCCCACCCCAACTTCCATGCTGCAGTCTGCTTCCTTCAGTTCTTTGAATAGCTCTTGCTCCCTCTTGCCTTTAGGTTTTCATGTCCTCCCCTACATTTGAAATGCTTACCAATCTCCTTCTTGTCTTTCAGATTTCAACTTAAATGTGACTTGGTTCATGAAGGTTTTCTCTGACTTCCTTAAGTGTACATCAGGTTCCCCTGCTATCGGCTCCCATACTATCGGGTTGTCGGAAAAGTCATGACGCATTTTTGCAACAAAAAACATAGAAAAAAATATGTCATGACTTTTCTGACAACCCAATAGATATCCTCTATCATAGTCCTTATTCTGGGATGTCATTGCTTGTCAAAGTCCTGAAGAAGTAGATGAGGAGACAGTTAAAGGCAGGGCTCTTTTTGTCTCAGTGTTATAGCCCCAGTAATTACCATGTGCTGGTGCCCAATAAATACTTGCCTATAGTTCCTGGAGGGTCCAAAAGGGATGACTGCCCTCAGAAAGATTTGATAGCAAAAATGTTATGATAAAATTTTTTAAAGGAATTTTGTTCCCAACCCCATCTACATTCTTTGCAGTTCTGTCCTCCAAATGCTATGAAGCTTTGACAATGAGTGTGTGTAATGGGACAGACTGGTATGGTAAAAAAGCTCCAGACTAGGGCAACATGTGTTGAGTTCTTACTGCATGCCAAGCTGTGTTCTAAGCACATAATACATATTAACTAATTTAATCCTCATAACAGCTCTACTAAGTGGGTACTGTTATCTTCATTTGGCAGATGAAGAAATTGAGGCACAGAGAAGCAGACCTCAGTTTGAACCCATGCTCTCACTTATTAGTTGTGTGACCTTGGACAAACAACCTTTCCTTCTGAACTTTCATCTCCTGAGCTGTATAAAATAGAGATGACACTTGCTGACAACTTGACTTCCAAATTTTTGGGTTCTTTACACCCTATGCATATCACACATTGGCCTTCCATAGGTCAATTTTGAAGGCCATGGATACACTGTTGTACGTCAGTGCACAAATGAATGTGAGCTGTAGCATGGTGGTGTTCCAGCCAACCAGCCATCAGTCCAGTTTTAGTAGCCTGGCTAGTATGTTTGTTCAAGTTAATATTTTATTGTAACTTTCCCTTATTATATTATAAAACTGTGTGCAAAATGAAAATGAAAGTTCTGATGCTGGTAATTAATAAGCCTAACCATTATTCAGAGCTGTGCCAGTGACTAACTATTGTCTCGCAGCTTCAAACTCTCTCACATATTCGGCTTTGTGATGCAGCGGCTGGGACTTGACAAACCACAGTTTTCCTTTGTCAGCTGCTTCCTTTTAGGCTCTGTCAATAAGGGAAATTAGAGGGAGATCACAGGGCTGGATGAGGAAGAAGGGACTTACTTTTTCCTTTTTGCGCCTGGTTAATTTCTGGTTGGCTTCCTGTTCCTATCATCAGAGGATCCAGCAATGCTACTTCCTCATTCCAGCGGAGGCAGGTGCATTCCAGAAGCAGTTTGTTATGGGCTGAATGGTGTCCCCCTAAAATTCACATACTGTAGTCCTAATCCCCAGTACCTCAGAATGTGACCTTATTTGGAGATAGGGTCTTTACAGAGATAATCAAGTTAATGTGAGGTTATTAGGATGGGCCCTAATCCAATATGGCTGATGTCCTTGTAAGAAGAAGAAATTTGGACACCGAGTATACATAGAGGGAAGACAATGTGAAGAGACATAGCAAGAAGACAGCCATTTACAAGCCAAGGACAGAGGCCTGGAACAGATCCTTCCTTCACAGCCTTCAGGAGGAACCAATCCTGCCGACACCTTGAGGCCTGCGAGACAATACATTTCTGTTGTTTAAGTCATTCAGTCTGTGCTCCTTTGTTATGGCAACCCTAGCAGATAACATATAGTTCAGTCCAGTTTGCGGTTTTACCAATTTGCAAAGCCAACCGCATTTTATCCCTGCAGAGACACCTGCACAGCTGGCTGGCACCCTCCCCTCAGAAATCTGGGTCTTAATCCATCAGGACTGTCCTCCAAGCCTCTAAAACTTAATAATCCCACCCTCTTCCCTTTGTTCCCTCAGCCCTATGAACTGCTACCTGCAGTTGCTCCATCTGTCATAGTTCAGTGTTCTTTTTGCCTTTTCAGTTACCTTGCTCACAATTCTTGATTACCTAGTTAGCCATTCTACATTAAATTCTCTCTGTTAAAATAACAGGAGCCCTGGGAGAGATTTGCTGCTGGCAGAGCCTTGGGGGTGACCCTGGCCCAGCAGAGCTGTGAAGTGAGACAGCTGCCCCAATGGGTCTGGATGGAGGGACACGGAGCCAAAAAGGCTCATTCTTGAGCACTAAGACCTAAAGGAATTTGTCTTGCTAGGTTTGGGACTTGCCTGGGACCTAGCACCCCTTCCTTCTTATTTCTCCCTTTTGGAATGGGAATGTTTATACTATGCCTCTCCTACCATTGTATTTTGGAAACACATTACTTGCCTGGTTTCATAGTTCAGAGCAGGAGAGGAATTTTGCCTCAGGATGAATCATGCTTCTTGTCTCACCTATACCTGATTTAGATATTCAGATGTAGTCTTAGAGATATAGAGGAAAAACTGATGCTTGCTAGTTGAGAGGGGGTTGGGTATGAGGGAGAAAGGGAAGGGATTAGACAGCATAAATAGGTAACAATAATATTGCCACAGGGATATGAAAGACAGTTCGGGGAATATAATTAATAATGTTGTGAATGTTTTGTGGGGTGTCAGATGGTCACGTCTTATTAGGGAGACCACATCATGGATGTGGAAGAGGCTTGATCACTGCACTGCACACCTGAAGCTGATGTTGTATAATATTGTATGTCAACTATAATTAAATATATATATATATGTATATATATATGTTGTCACAGGATATGGAGTATAGTGTGGGAGTGGAGTCAATGGAATTGTAATAGATATGTATGATATGGGGGGGGTGGGATGGCGAATTGTGGGAGGAGGGTTGTCACTTTGAGGGGTAAAAGTATAACTGTTGCACTGTGTTGTACAGCTGAAACTAATTAAAATAATTTAAAAAAGAGTTTGGATTTTAAGCTTCAGAGTTGATGCTGGAATGAGTTAAGACTTTGGGGCTGTGGGGATGAAATGAATGTGTTTCATAAGCAATAGGGATTTTGGGGGCTAGGGGCAGAATGCTACCAACTGAATATGTCCCCACAAAATTCATATGTTGAAAGCTCTAATCCCCAAAGTGGCAGAGAGATCCTTTCTGACATTGCTTTGTCCAGATTGTGTTAGGTACCTCTGATGCTAGGGACAAGAACCATAAAACACCCAATTTAGCATAATTGAGACAAAGATGGCAACTTTTAAGCAAACTGAGAGAGGTGGATTTTGTTTCCTCATTTGAATATACATTGGACTTAAGCCTATTTGCAGAGTGTTCAATTGTTAAGGAAAAGAGCTAAACTGAAGAACAGAATAAAATGTTGAAAATGTATAAAGATTGGGTCTAAAAGTCTTCATATAATTCCGGGTATCTTATTTGCTCATAGTATCCTTCATGTTTCACGTTCTGTTTAGTTTTTCTGTTCACATGTTGGCTTCATTAGGCTGGGAGCTCCTTGAGGGCAGGGAGTGGGGTATTTAGTCACCTCTGTATTACCCAGTGTCTAGCACTGTGGCTGGCCCATGCTGGATATTTAATAAATATTGATTAAACTTAAACTTGAATTCTGGGAAAGGGCCTGTTTCAACTCGCCATTGTCAGCTTCATCTCAGACCTGTCAGTCCAGGATAGAGCCAGTGGAGAAAGAGGCAGCCGGGTGAAAGGGGTGTACTTTGTCCAATTTAGATATAGAAATGACTTTCCATTAAGGTGTGTTATTTTGAGAGTTAGACATGATTTACATGTCAGTCAGTGAGTCAGTGTCCAAAATGGTTCTCATGTCTGGAGGGAATTTATATCTCTGCTTCTTTTTTTTTTGCAGTTTGAAACTTTCGTTATTTAATAATAGGGTTTTTTTTTGTTTTTTTTTTAGCACTACTGTATGTCAAGGGTGTGGTGCATAGGACTTTACATAATGATCATAGAGAAAGAAACTGAGGATCCACAAAGTTAAGCAAATTGTCCAAGGCCACACTATGGGAAATACAATAACTGGGATTAAAATTTAGGTCTTTCTGACTCTAGAGTTTGGCCCTTTCCAGTGATCTTCTGCTTATCTGATCAAGCAGAGCCCCTAGACCCTGAGAATGGGGTGATGGGTCTCCTGACTCTCTCTCCACACTAGGACCGTTTTTCCAGATATAGCACTCAAAATCTCAATTATCCCTCTGAAAAAGTGATGGCTAAATTTTCCAGTCCCCGGTTTGAATCGGTTGATACACTTTCATTCACCTTCTCACACACTACATGGAAGGAGGCAATTTGCAAAGTGGCTAGGTGATTCAGAAGTAAGGAGGGCGTTTTATTTTTGAGTGCTGCCACCCTCAACATCTCTTGCCATACTTGGACCTGCAAGGGTTAATATGATGATTAACCATGTTATGAATAGATTATTGGTTATATAGGGCACCTTTAAATAACATTTTGTCTTTTCATTTATGTACATCCACAATGCTGAGTAGCAGTGTTGTTAATCAAGCTGGGGTTTATGCAAAAGTCCTCCCTAAATGGTTTTGGACTGTGCTGAAATGTGTCTATATATTTTGAAAGAATCACAAAAGATCAAAACTACTAGATCATGTTTATTGTATCAAGTTTTCAGTCTGTTAAGTCTAGAAGAACTTAGGTTAATTCAGGAATCTTTGGATAATTTGGGCGCTACACCCATGGATATACATGAAATCTTCTCTTGAGATGGAGAGACAAAGTAGATTTTTTTTAACCCAATGTTTTTCATCTCTCATCTAAAGCTGTATTGAAATTCTGTCGCTTGAAATTTCAAACAGATTTGATCACATTTCTTTACTCTAGATGTAGTAGTGTCTTAACACCTGGCTGTTTCAGAATGAGATTGATAGGAAGTCCCCGTCCCCCACCTTCACTGCCCCATGCTATGCCTTGAACTTATTCTTAGCAGATCAGGCTCACACTTTAATTTTAAAGTGTGATATCAAACCTTTAATATCATGTTATGCGAGATGGTCGCCCATCTCTGTCAGATTTATTTACTCATTTGGAGGTTGTTGTAAGATCAAGGCCCTGGGGAGGCAATGGCACGGAGGTAGCAATGGTGTCCCCGTGCCCTGTACTAATGGTATCAGTGGTGCAAGCTACAGCCACTTATACTTGGGGATGCGGAAAGTGCCGTCCTGACTGGGCTGATCTTTCAGAGTGATTTTTCAGCCTGTTCTCACTGGCATCTTTCAATCCTTGTTCTCCATGCAAGCTGTAAATTTTGTGCTCCTCATAAATCCCCCAAGCATTTTAAATTGAAAATATAAAAGAATAGTATAATGAGCTCCCATATACTTTTTACTTTATCTCTTTATATAAAATATATATTTTTTTGCTGAACCATTGAAAGTAAATGGCAGGTGTCGTGATGCTTCATCCCTGAAAAAGCATGTGTCTTTGAGTACAAGGACACTCTCCTGCATAACCACAATGCCATTGTCACATGCAAGGGTTGTAATCTTCATATAATATCACTGAGTATAGTTCATATTCAAATTTTCCTTAGTCCTTAAAATGTCCTTTATAGCTACTTTTTTGGGTAATGTAATCAAGCCTTTAATATAATTTTATGCTAGGTTAATCCACACATAAATGGAAAATCTCTTAGGTTATTTCAAATATTTCAGGATTCAACTTTGATTAGTTTTTTATTTCAAACCCAAGTCCACATTTAATACCGCTTGATCTAAGGATATTTTGAAACACGTGACATTTGATGTTAATACTTTTGAAACTCTGGAATTCCCTCTGCCCGATATTCCCACTATGTTAAGACTAGAAAGAAAACTTATTTTTTTTAGCTGTTTTTTTTTGTTGTTGCTTTTTGCTTATCATGTTAACCATTTTTAAGTGTAGTGTTCAGTAATTTTAAGTCCATTCACATTGTCATGCAACCAACCTTCAGAACTCTTCTTATCTTGCAAAACTAAAACTCTGTACCCATTAAGCTGTGACTCCCCACTCCCCGTTTTCCCAGGCCCTGGCAACCGCCATTCTACTTTCTGTGTCTATGAATTTGACTACTCTAGGTGCCTCCAAGCAGAATCACACAGCATTTGTAGTTTAGTGACTGGCTTATTTCACTTAGCTTAATTTCCTCATCCATGTTGTATTTAAATTCATCCACATTGTAGCATATGACAGAATTTCCTTCATTTTTAAGGTGGAATAATGTTCTATTCTATGTATATACCTCATTTTGTTTATTCATTCATCTGTCAATGGACTCTTAGGTTGCTTTCACCTTTTGACTATTGTGAATCATGCTGCTATGAATATGAATATGGGTGCTGTTTTTCTTCTTAAATCTAGGACCCAAACAATTACATACCCAATATTGTGCTAATAAATTCAGTTTCTGCTAAAAATCAGCTAGTGCTGACGTGTTGCTAGTCACCAGGGACTCAGACTCTATTGAAATGTACACGGGACAACATTGTTTTCTTGTATGCGATACAGTTTGATTTATAAACCAGGTGCTAAATACATTAATTCATAGTGAGTGATGGTGAGCATGAAGGCTGCCTCCCACTTCTGCTGTTTCCTTGCATGAGCCTTCTGGCCTTTCTCTATCCTTACATCCCTCCTTATTCTGCCTCAGGGAAAATGGTGAGTTAGGAAATTGAAACTGTGTGTATGGCCCAGTGCTCTCTGTTTTGCACCTCTGCGGTGAGGACGGGTGGAGGTTGGCTCTGGTTCAGTGTTGCCAGTACAAGGTGCATTATCTATTAATTGGTTTGACTCTCTTAGTTTAGTGCTCAGGTATTTGGTTTTCATCTCCCAACTCTTTGTTTTACTCCCCAACTGGTTCGTCTCCAGGATGACAGGGGAAAGTTGCTGTTATTGGGTTCCTTAAAACACCTCAGTTGTCAGGGAGATACCTGGATCGCAAACTTGGCCATCCACCTGTGCAGTGGACCCCTTCCTGTTACATTTATCTGCTCAGGACACCAAGTTACAATTTGGAAGATAGCTAGATCTGTGTAGACCTATGTAAAAGAAACATGGTGTTGCCAAGGAGATATTAGCATTAAACTAATTGGGCTTTCCCCTACTCTAGGGACATTTCTGTTGAGGTCACTGATTCCAGCTGTGAGAAGTTTTCCCCCTTGCTACCGGCACAAGGAACATCTTACTCTTTTTTGAAACTATTTACAAAAAAAAATTGTTTATTGCTGAAAACTTAGGAAGAACAGAAAATCACAAAGAATAAAACGAAAGACATGCAAAAACTTATCACCCAGAAATAACCACTTTTAATGTTTTGGTCTATTAATTAATATCTCCAACCCAGGCTTCTTTGATCTCCTGACCGTGTGGCAAACATCTCACCTGAGAGCACACACATCTTGAATGTCTCAGGCTCCAGACTCAGCATGACCAAGAATAAACTCATTCTCCTCTCCCCCAAACTTGTTTCCTTTCCAGTGTTCCCTGTATCAGAGTGTTCGTGTCTCCATTCATCCAGCTGTTCACACTAGAAACCTAAGCCATTCTTGAAAATTCCTTTTCCTTTATGAAGGAATTGAATGAAAATTCATTCTGTGTGCAATCTATCACTAAATCCTGTTGATTTTGAACTTTCATATAGGCTTCAAATTCATCTTCTAGAGCATTCATGCTGGCTCCTAGTAATTTTTTCTCCACATAGAGACAGACATTTACAAAGTGAAAATCTGATTATATCTTCCATATCCACCCTCGCTTGTTCCTCAGTCCCTCAGTGGTAAAGACAAAACTCCTTAACCTGGCCTGTAAGGCGCGGCCTGAGCTGGCCCCACCTACTGCTCCAGCCCCATCCACACCATTCTCTGCCCAACCACATGGCTTTCTTTCAGTTCCTTGTACTGGCTATGGTCCCACCTACCACTGTGCGTTGCCCCTGTTGTAACCTCTGCCTGGACAACTCTGTATGTATTAATAGGTATTGTGTCCTCATCCATCACAGCTCAGTCATCAGAGAAGCCCTTGCTGACCTACTTTACCAGGGAAAATTGTCCCTGATAAAGGTTCTCCACCAGCTGCATCTCCTTCATAGCACTTAGAATGATAGCAATGTGTGTGTTTGTTTCTTAATGTTGGTCTCCTTCACTGGACTGAAAGCTCCTTTGTGGTAGGAACTGTGCCACTTTTTGCTCTCCATTTTGTCCTGAGCACCTAGAACACACTCATTAAACATTTGATGAATGAGTGAATGCCTTTCCTTCAGGTCTTTTATAGACACTCATATTTGCAAAAATGGGAGTATTCTGTACCTACCATTTTATAGCCTTTTCCCACAACTTCACGTCAAGTGAACATTTGGGAGCTATTTTTATTAACGAAGCCCACTCTTTAGAATTTTTGCTGTTTCCAGTTTACTCCTTGACTCTTCATTTGGAAAGTCCATTTTAGAACTGGAAATGGATAGCAGGC
>NW_017731364.1:1773962-1775495 GCF_001890085.2 Hipposideros armiger | reverse complement strand
ATAAAAAAATAATAACTCCTTAATATCTTGAGCAAGTCTGGCCAAAAGGCAAACTGGGACACGAAGCCATAATGGGACAATGAGTGAGAGGCTACCTGGGGCTAAATGGTTCAAAAGTTAGTGTCTATTGGGAAATTCCCTGAATGAAAAGAAATGCATTTGCTCTTAGGGAAGATATAGAAGCTTGAAGGTGCCAAGTTGGCTGTAGGTGTGGATTCCATAGAGTGTGCTTGGAGGTCAAGCCAGCACTGGAGTCTGTGGTGAAAGAGGCATATGGTGGTGAGTGTGTGGGTCAGACAGAGGAGCATCCTGATACTGCTCTTCTCTGTTCCAGTGAAGCCTGTTTGGGTGTAAGGAACAGCTCCAGCGAGCTGCCTTGAGAAAAAGGGGGTTTAAGCAGAATTTCTCTGAAAGTTAATAGTACAGGCTTAACTGGAGCTGGACGGTGTTCCAGATTCAATGTGACCTCAGGACCTCACAATCTGAAGGAGGAGGTGGTATATCAGTTGTATGTGGTAATCATTTTTCAAACAAACAAGCCCTGATATGTAGCATTTACCAGTTTCTATGATGTAAATACTTCTATAATGGTCAATTTCAACCAACACGATTATCACTAAGCTTAAAGTCAGGAAGAAATGAATGTAATTGAATCTCTTGAGTCAGTATGAGTCTATTCTAGTACACCAAATGTTAACTTTGATTCTTTTCTGAATTTTTGAAGTTTTCACAAAGGTGATTTATTATTGTTTTATAATCAGAAAAACACATAACAAAAGTTATTTAAAAAAACATAAAGAAATATATGGGGTGTGGGGTGGTGTATTAAGGACAAACTTCCCTGACTTCACCATTTGTTGAGGGTCAGTTTCAGCTTTTTCCTTCAGTTGCTTCCATTGGCCCTGGGACCACCTAAGGGCTTGTATCAGGTTTGGTTGGGCTCACACCTGCCTTCAGAAAGGCACTTCTAAATTTTGACTCCCTGTTCTATGGACATTGTTTCAGAGCGAGGTTGCTCAGAACCACCTGGTGGGGTTTTGGGGGAACACCTGGCCTTCCTTAAGTTCAGGTCTGTGGAGGACACTCCAAGGGATGATCAGGTACCAGGGTAGGTGGCTCTGAATAGAAAGTTTAAAAAAACTATAACCCATATATGATAAGCCTTTCATTATGTTGACTGAAAACGAGAAGTTATGCTACGGAAAGTGCGGTATGTAGAATTTATAAGAGAATATACAGTCTCGACACAAATCTTTTGAAAATAATCCCCTCCACATTAAACTACGAAACAGTTGACTCTGGACTTGGCACTGCACTCAGAGTTTGGTTTAGATCAGCCTTGTGCTCCTTCTCAAGCAACTTTCCAACTTCCTGTTTCTGACTCAGGCTGGCCCCTAGCGCATTGTTCTTTATGAAAACATTTATGTTGTTACTATTTATTCTGGGAAATGGGTTTGTCGTTCTCTAAATACTCCTTGTTCTTGTAGACTTCTGAGTATATATGCTATTCCTTTTTCCTGAAAGCCTTTACCC
>NW_017731364.1:1755002-1771602 GCF_001890085.2 Hipposideros armiger | reverse complement strand
GTGTTTGTGGGAAATGGCATTCTGGACTCTTCATTTTGCTTTGTATTTCCTAAATCTTCAGTGAACATCATTACTTCTGTAATAAAAAAATATGACACTAATCCCCCCAACAGGAAATAATTTAAGTAGATTTCAAATATACATTAAAGCAAAAATATGAGAAGCATATATTCTTATAAAGCAAAAATATCAGAAGGATATAAGAAGCATTACTAATTTTAGCATTCAAAGATAACCACAGTTTAACACTTTTGATAGGTATATATCTAGGGCAATGGTTCTCAACCAGAGTGATTTTACCATTGGGGGAACATTTGGCAGCGTCTGAAGACATTTTTGATTTTCACAAGGGAGGGAGGATGCAATTTGCATCTAATAGATTGTGGCTAAGGATGCTGCTAAACTTCCTACAATGTACAGGACAGTCCCCTCTTCCCCCAACAAAGAATTATCCAGTCCAAAATGTTAGTAGTGCCATGGTTGAGAAACCCTGATCTAGGCTATACATATGTTTTTGGTTCAAATTTACAAAAGTGGTATTAAATGTATGTATTGTTCTATGATCTGAATGTATAGTATTTCTTCAGGGAGAGAAGAGACAGACAGTCTCAGAAAAGGGAATAAACACATCTCAAAGACAAGAAAACTCTGAGCATATTTAGAGAGGAAATATGTAGTTACAAAATCATGGGGACAGGATATATCATAGTGGTTAAGAACCCAGGCTTTGGAGTGAGCAGATGGGATTTGAATCTTAACTCTATTTATTTGGATCAAGAGGCTGAGGAGAGCAGAGAAAATATGAGATAGGAGCTGTATGACCTTAACAAGTCATTAACCCTCTAGTAGACTCATTTGCCACAGGCTTAAGTTGAGGAACAATGACACCTACTTCAAAGGATTATTGTAAACATTAAAAGAGGTAGTGGTTGTCAAGGTCCTTGTATCTGGTAGGTGTTCAATAAATGATGATTGTTGTTACTATTGTTACCTTTTTATTATCAAACGAATCATATAGAAAATGACATACAAAAATGTATAGCTTAGTGAATTATTATAAGGCACACATACCCTTGTAAATATCATACAGATCAACTCTATGTTCATGCACATAATGTGTGTTATACTTCTATTTATATAAATATATTTGGTGGGAGAATGGTAGTGATTGTTTGGGATGGAGAGAGGGTGTATCACAGTAGAGTTTTTACTCTTTTGTTTCCATGTGGTGTTTTCCCATTTTCTTTTAAATCTCTTAGTAAATTTTGTTATTTTTCTCTTACATTTCTTGTTAAGGCTATTCCTAGGTATTTACATATGCCTTATTACCATTGTGAATGGCATTATTTTTCCATTACATTTTCTGACTAGCTATTGTTGGTATACTGGAAAATATTTTACATATTTTTATCTTGTGTCCAGCCACTTTACTGAATTATTTGATAATTCCTGCAGGAGTGAGGTCTCACTGCCCCCTCATTCACAGGCTGTGATGCCACAATGAGCCCCTTTGACCTTCCTGCTATCATCAGAAAAAGAAAAGCAGGGTCCTCTCCTTCCCTGGAAGAGAATAGCAGAAGCAGTGGGCTGTTGACAATTGTGTGTTCCAGGCAGTGTGCCCTAGAAAATGCGGCAGGCAGAGGCCCTGCAAGGGTAGCTTGTGATGCATTGGTGCCATTGCAGCTGTGACTGTGCCCTACAAAGGCAGGCGATGGTCTGGTTGGCTTTGTGCAGGCCTTACTGTCAGTGATGAGTTAGGCTATTGAATATTGGGATGCAGCAGCAAAGAGCAGGAGCCAAAGCTGACTGGACATTGGCTATGTTGATGGAAAGAAAGAATCCCCTGACTATGATAGATCAAAGTCACCATTGTCTCCCCTTGGAATTGGGATTCTGTTGGAGTCATGAGAGGAACAGCGTAAAGTGAAAAGCATGGGTGTTAGAATAGCCAGACCTGAATTCAAATAGTCAAAACCTGCCACTCAGTAGCTATGTGTCTTAATTTGGCTTCCCTCCCCACACAAGGCAGACCTTAAGACAAGAATTGGGTGCAAGTAGTTTATTTGGGAAGCACAGTGAGGGGGTGGGAAAGTGAGCTGGGAACGGCGGGGGGCCCTTAGAGGATGAGTGGGTTACTACTACGGGCAATTGACACTCAGTGCTCTGGGAGTCCTCTGACAGACAGTGTAGAACACACTTCAGTGTTGTCTCACCAAGAGACAAAGAAGCTAGCCTATTTATTTACCAACTCCTGGCCATCAGTTGCAGGTCACTCTTGGGGGCATTAACTCTTCAGCAATTCTGGTGAGCTGGCGTGCTCTTGGAGCTGGAGAACGCTCTCAGGCAGTGATGCTTTTGGCATATATGGGAACTGTCTGTGGGTGAACTCCAAGGTGGGCTGGTGGGATGTTATGTGTTACAATTATGTGGCCTTGTCTGCTTTCATGTCTCTGAAATGGAGATATGGTATGTAAGTGCACTGGATTAGTGGGAAGATTAAGAGCATTAGAGTTCACAAAGTGCCTCTCATAGCTCCTGCAACATAGTTGATGCTCAATAAATCATCATTTTGTAGCAATAAGTTAACATGAAGGAACAGTGGCCCTTCCTCTGTGGCTGATTTAAGACTTGTTTCTGTCAGTGTAATTTGTATTAGAGAAGATAGTTGACAGGAGTCAGAAGGGGCCATTTGTGGCCTTAGGAATTGAGATTTTCCTTGAGTGAAGCCACCCACTGGTATGGGGACAGAATTTATTCCTTATAAGTGTCATAAAGCCAACTAGCTTAGTAATATATAATTACATTATTTTCTCAGTAATAAAGCTTTTGCCAATGGCTTGTACATTTTGTTGCCTGGTAGAGAAAATAAAGCTTTCATGGAACAGAGTTATTTTGCCTATAGCTATAAAAAATATCTATCAGTTCATGCTGAATCTCAGAGCATATCCAGGTTGACATAGATGCCAAGCTGATTGTGTTTTTCACCTTTACACTAAAATCTAATTGAAGATGCTATCATACCTTTGGCACAACTCCGTGTGCTTGCTTACCAGGGAAATGGAAGGTTGGGGGGAAGGTAATAGTTATTTGCTTATCTCAGGGGATGGGGTTGGGTAGGCTTGGGAGGCATATGAAAAATAACAAGGGAACCTGGTGAACAAGATTCATCACGATGAAGAATTTTAAATTTTGCTTTATTTGTGGTGGTTGGGATGGAGTTGAATATGGCCAATGTTGTTTGCAAATTGAGAGGTTTGGGGGCACAAGATGACATGAGAGGGCCGTGCGCTCTCCTCAGCTCTAGCAGAGGTGGTGGTTACAGTCATGAAGGTGGAGGTTCTGAGTTCCTCCCAGCCAAGGCCGGCAGGGAGAGTTAGGATTGTGCATGTCCTTGTGACAGGCACAGGTTAGGTAGGTGCACACCAGCCTGTCCCTGTCCTCTGTGCTGTCAGCCCTGATTTCGTTCAGCTATCAGATGGCTATTCCTTGATCTCAGGGAAGGTAGGCTAGTCTCAGTGGAGGATTTAAGTTTGGTTTAAGCCAATCATGGTATTGCCTTTATATTTCCTGGTGTTTGGTGTGAAGTAGCCAAGTGGCCTAGAAGTCTGATGGGGATTTTAGGAGATATTTTCTCTCTCTGGTAAAAAGAGGGTGATGGAACAAAAGAGGTCTGCTTTTTCATTTCTTGATATTAGATTGGGTTGCATGAAGACATGGTGTTTGGTACTGTGGCAGTTATTATGTGACCACAAAGGGACATCTCCATTTCACTAAGGGTGACAGAATGGAAAGATGGAAAAATTCTGTGTTCTTGATGTATCACTAAGCTTCTGGGTCAGCTTGGGACTCCACGCTTCTGTCTTCTTACACCAGTAATGTGAGACCCCTATTGTTCAATCCACTTTTGGTGGGATATTCTGTTATTGAAGCCAAAGGCATCTTGATCGACAGAGCTCTGGATAAAGAACAAGTTTGGGGGAATGTTGAAGACCCTGATTTTAAGAGTAAGTATCCATGGAAAAGAAGAAGAACGGAGGTAGAAATGGGACTCCTGGGGAGGGTTCAATCGTCACTGACCAGGACAGCCAGAAGATCGGGGCTTGTGCTGATCGGGAGGCCAGGTAGTGCTCCCCACTGCTACAAGGTGAGTGACAGCAGGAGTGAGACAGCGGAGGCCACTTGGTCAAGGCGCCAGGATGGTGCAGCCAGGGCAGGCAAGCCTTGCGGTTCTCTCTGTGGGGGACTCAGGATTCAGGGTCAACATGATGTTACAGCTCTGAGAGCCTGATGGTGGCGCAGGAAATAGTGGCTTTGGAGCCAAGAGGAACTGGGCCCTGCCGCTCACTTGAGCAGAGCTCCATCCAGTTTCCTTAGCTGTAAAATGAAGGAAGTCCTATCTACCCCAGTGGGTTGTTATGAAGATTAAAATACATTAACTTCTGTTAATTTTCTAGGATATAGTGAGATTTTAATAATAAAATATAGTTATTACTATTCAATAGAGACCTGCAGAGGTAATGAAAATACTTCATGATCCATCACCAGATGCATGACCAACAGATGCTGGGTGAATTCAGGCCAATTTGAGGCTTGCTAGGACAATCTGGTGTTGACCTCCCTGACTGGTCTGCTAAGACAGAAGACCCTGGGAATGGAATTTCTGGAGACCATTTCTTCTCTGCCTCCAGACGCATACCTGAAACTAGACATTTGGGAAGGGAGGGTGGTGAACATTTATATTTGTCATGACATTGTTTTCCCATGAGCAGGAAGGAAGACAAAGACAGAAGATGAGCACTGCTGATAGATATGAGAATACCAGAGGTAAGCATGTTTTCCAAGGTCCCAAAGGACTTCGTGGGGGCTCATTGTGGGGTCTCAGACTCCCGGGTAGAGGGATGGAGAGGATTGTAGAATGCCCTCTGCCCATTCTATCATTGACCACTTCAGTTATAGAAGCACCAGGAATACAAATGTGATAACCAGAACCAGAGGCTTCCTGCTCACGGATATGAGGGAGGAGGTGGACCAAAATAACTGCACAACACTAATAGCAGACTCTGAGAAGCCACCCCTTCTCTCCCGGAGCCCCTTCCTACATATCCCTTCTAAGTAATTTCTAACCTTCTGATGATTCAAGGAAAGAAGAAGAATAGAAGTTATTGGCGTTTGTAGTAACAGGATGAGAAAGTGCGAGACTTCCTGTTATGTGTGTGTGACAGCTGGTGATAAGTGGAGGGCCCTGCACAGGAAATCCGCTCAGCTTCTGCAATGTGACCTGCCTACAACTTGGGCACTCCTTCAGTCTAGATGTTGATGGCAGGACAAAGGGGTGCCTGGACTATGGGTGACGTGGTAGAGAAGAGTTTGGAAGGACCCCTGGCATCTCCTACAGATGGACCCTCCCAGAAAAGGGGAGACCTAGTAGAAATCTTAAATGGGGATAAGGTAAAATTTGACGACACGGGGCTCTCCTTAATTCTGCAGAATGGCCTGGAGACCCTCCGACTGGAAAACTCTCTGACAGATGTCATCTTATGTGTGGATATCCAGGAATTCTCCTGCCACCGCGTGGTGCTTGCCGCGGCCAGCAACTATTTCAGGTCAGCACGCCTAAAACCAGGGTCAAATTGGGTGCAAATTGTCAGGAATCTCTGTATAGATGTGAGAGCCCCATCTGACTAGTTGGCTGTTGTGTTTATAGTTTGTATATCTATTTAGGTTTGTGTGTCTATTAAGATGCAAGAAAGGAAGCTATTAAACCTTCAATGTTAGGATTTAAGTCATATTAAAAGAGAGATTGGTATTACTTAAAAGCAATGTTTATATATTATGGTAAATCTTCTGTGTGATGTCCTTGTTCCAGAGGATGGAAAATTACTGAAGTCATGGGGATTTTTTTCTCCCTCGGTCTGACTAGTGTGTTGGAAACATGATGTTGTCTTTGTTCACTGACAGAGGTAGAGAAAAGGATGTGGCCCCTCTTTTGGAGTTATCAAATGACTTGCTGAAAATTAGGGGTTTCTGTCTTCGCTGAGGGGGTGGGTGGAAAGGGAAAGCTGTTACAAAGAAAGGTGCTTTAGGAGAAAGTGGCTCCTAGTTACAATGAACTCGGAGATCTGGGTTCCATCCCACTGTGCTCCTCCTGACCTTGGGACTTTAGGCAAGTCACTCAATGCTCTGGGTTTCTGTTTTGTCATCTGTAAGATGGGAACAGTGATGATTACCTACAAGGATTGTTGTGATAGTTAACTATGAGAGGGAAAAGGGTTTCACATGCTGCCTAGCACATAGTAGATGCTTGCTGAAATTCGCCACCTTATTCTGCTTGTTTCAGCTAAGAACCATTTACTGTGTGTTTACCATGAGCAAATGCATGGGGTAGGAATATGGGAGAATCAGGAACCCAACAAATACATACATCTGGATCCAGAGTTCTCCAAATTGATGTAGACATAGTATGAACCAGCCCCCAATGGAAATGTGGATGAAGAAGGTATTTGGGGAACTTGAAAAAGAAATACCCTTATAATTCTTTCAGTGAGAGTCTTCTTAATGCTTGATTTTGGCTGAGGAAATTAAAAACAGCATATATATATATATATATATATATATATATATATATATATAATTTGCTTCCTTCCTTCCTTCCTTCCTTCCTTCCTTCCTTCCTTCCTTCCTTCCTTCCTTCCTTCCTTCCTTCCTTCCAATGCTTAGGGGTAAATTTTTTTTGGAATTCCAAGAGCAGGGTCAGGAGGTTGTTGTGGAACTGATGAAGTCCTATATGTAGACAAGGCAAGGGGAAATCTGGGTCTGCAGGGAGTGGTGCTTGCTAAGTGCCAGACAGACATAGTTACCTGAGTTAATTTTTGCAACAGCATGATGAAGGTGGCTGATATGCCCTTTTACAGATGAAGAAATGGAAACCCAGCATTACTTATCTAGTCATTGCTGGAGCAGGAATTGGGCACATTCTAGTAATCCTTGTTTTTACTGCAAAATAACTGCCACTAAATTTGGGGCTTCACTCCACAGGAAGTGTATAAAAGGTAGAACATAGACACAGCAGTAATGATTGGTTGATGTAGATAAACACATTACTTACTCCACCAATATTGACCATATGCTTTCACATTGGTCACAACCCCTATAAGAAGTGAATGAAAGTCATCTTAGCTCAAATGTGCTGAGTACTCACTGTTTAGGTTCATCCTTTCTGTTTTGAATCACTGGACAACTGCTGTTATAAAATGTATACTCGAATAGTAATTTTGTTAGTGTCTGGTCCTAGGGAACAGACCTGCTGGCTATGTGCTCCTGAGTACATCACTGGTTTCTCTGATCCTCGAGTTTCTCATCCTAAACGGATGGTGTGTGGGCGCAGTCCTTCCAACCCTGCAGATATAGGATGCTTCAGGAAAGTCTCTGCCAGTCCTCAGAGGAGGCGGCGCCCACACAGGGCCTGTTTCTGCCTGTGGCTAACGGGTTGCTTCTAAAACTGCCTGGTCATGAAGGGAAACTTCTTCTACTCTTTTTTTCAGAGCAGTGACTTTTGATTCTTATCTTGGTATTTCCAAGATGACTTTCCTCCTCTAATGAGCACATTAATCCTTGTTTTTCTGGTACTACTCTTAATAACTTCTGCTGTTGAGCACTTAGTGTGGGCCAGGCCCTGTGCCACCTGTGTCACATACACTATCCCACAACAACCCTGTGATGCAGGGAATGTTATCCTCATTTACAGATGAGGCACCCAAGCCGGGAGTTTCTCAGTTAAAAAAGTGGCCAAGTGGGATTTGAACCTAGGACTGACGATAACTCTGACATTGCCTCGCCGCCTGTCTTGCTTTGTTTCTAAGATTTGAAAGGAGTTGGGAGCCAAGTTCCCCTTCTGCCCAGACTTTGGAAGGGCGAAGAGTCTGCTCTGTCTGGGAGGTTTCCGGCACAGTCCTCTGCACTTTGGAGGCCCTGGAAGCTGGTTGTGAAATTATGTAGGTTTTTTTTTTTTAATTTTTGTTCATTGAGAGCATAAATATCTTTCACTAAGTGATTGAACCATAGTTTATTTAACCAGCCACTTATTGACAGACTTGGATGTTTTTAATTTTTTCCTATTACAAACAATGCTGTAATGAATAACCTTACGCATATACATATGAGTATGTCATTTCATATGCATGCAGGAGTGTCTGGGGTGCATTTCTAGAAGAGGGTGTGCTGAACCAAATCCTAAAGAGAAATACATCTGCAGTTTTAGTGGGTATTGTCTGATTCTCCTTGACAGGGGCTCAATCATTTTGCACTCCCCACAGCCTTGCCAAAGGAGGATGGCTCCAATCTTTTGGATTTTTCCCAGTCTGATAGATGAGAAACAGTATCTCAATTTAATTTTTTTTTTTAAAGATTTTTATTGGTGAATTGGGGGGGATGGGAACAGTGCTGGGGAATTGGGGGAAGGGGGACAGACAAGTTGCTGTCGTTTTTTGTTCTTCAGTCTAGTTGTGGAGGACGTTGCTTCACTGGCCCAAGTTGGCACCATCATTGCGCTCTTCCCAGGCGAGGCAGATCAGTCGCCGGCTTCTGGACGGCCGCTCACTGCGGCTGCTGGCCGCTCACGCTGGCTGCTGGCTACACACGGTAGCCCATGGCAACCCACTGCCACAGGGACTGCAGCCCACGCCGTCGCCGGCGACTCACGGCAGCCCAGCTCCAGGTTGAGCCGTTGTTCAGCATCTTAGCTGTAGAGGGCAGTGTCACTGGCCCTCATATGTGGGATCCGAACCGGGGCCCTCTGGCATCCCAAGCGAGTTCTTAACCATCGAGCCACTCGGCCGGCCCTATCTCAATTTAATTTTAATTTGCATTTCTCTTATTTTAAATAAGGTCTGCGGTTATTTTTTTATCTTTTCATAGCCTTTCAAATTTTCATGTATGTCTTAAAATTAAAATTCATTTTTATCAAAGTGCTTCATGCAAATGGTTATCAAAGAGTAAAATAGTACTTCAAGACTAAAGATGAAAAACAAAAACTCCTCTTCACCTCCTCTACCCTTCAGTCCTGCTCACCAGAGCCCACTATTTTTAACATTTAACATTTAACATTTAGCTGTTTCTTCTAATATTTATATTTCTACAAAATATGCTTATATGAGTCTTTATTTTTTTGGCTTATAAGTGTTTTTTATTCATAGTTTCATTTAGGTATAATTTAAATAAAATAAGATTTAGCCATTTTAAGTGTATAATTTCACTATATCTTAGTAAATTTACAGTTGTGCAGCAATCATCACAATCCAGTTTTAGAAAATTTCCATCAATCCCCAAAAGGTCCCTCCTGCTCAATTGCAATCACTCCCATTCCCACCCTCACCACCAAGCAATCACGATCCTTCTGTTGCTGTTGGTTTGTGTTTTCTGGATATTTCATATAAATGGTATTCTGCTCTTTTTTGATTTCTCAGTATTAGATATCATTTATGGATTCTTAGTAGGTCTGATAAAGACTTAGCACTTATACCTAACTCCCTTACCATACACTTCCTTTCCCTATAACCTCTCAATACAATATCATCCCATTTTTGATTAATTTATAATAAGAGTTTACATTATGTCCATGAAAAAAACATTGTTTCCTGCTGAGCCAAATTGTGTGATAGGATTACATTTCCTTTCTTGTAAATGCTTTTGTCTTTCCTGAAGTTAATCATTCACTCTGTTTTTCCATTTGCTTTGGGGATATCTTTTGCTCACCACCTCTCCACAATAATCTTTCTGTGGTCCAATGCCTCAGAAAATCCACCAGTACCATTTTCCCCCAGAATCTCCCTCACTCTCATCATCCTATACATGTTCTCGGGACCTGCTGCCTAGCTATTGTCTAGTTGTACATGAAACCATGGTGGCCGTAAACAGGAGCTATATTAGTAACTCAGACAATGCAGTTTCTTTTGGAGGCCTATTTAAAAGTCTTGAGTGGAATGAGGAAGTTGGGAAAATCTGTAGAGCTGAGACTGAGAAAAGTGTGAGGGAGAATAAAGCTTAGAAAGTAGCTCATACATGCCTTAAATGTCAAACAGCCAAATGTCAAGGAGTCCAAATATTTTCATGGCAGAAAAATTGAGGAAAGCATAGATTTCACATTTATATTCATGTTTTAAAAAATTTTATAAGACTACTAGTGTCTTTTATAAGACTACTCATAAAGCTGTCATTTGTGCTATGCCTTTGGACAGGCCCCCACGTCAAAGTCATTGGAAGGAGTTGCTCATCCTACGTACTGAGCTCACCTCCCAAAGGATCTCCATTTAAGCGAGTGGTTCTCTCCATTTGGAGTGTGGGGAGCAACTCCCTGCGGAATATGGCACACTCCATAAATGACATTGATCTGTGGGAGCAACCATGTTGTGATTTTCAGGGTTGGCAGAGGGAGGGGAGTAGTGGTGATGCAGGGAGGGGTCATTAGGCTTCTTTTAGCCCCACCTGATGACTGGCCCTTCCTACATGAATATAAAAGCTTCCAGGCTGAGGCTGAGTCAACAGTAAGCTCCTTTGTTGCAGCCGATGCTGAAATCCCTGGACTTGGCCCTGACTTGTCCCTTCGGTACCTCAGTCTCTGGGTCTGGTTCCCTGAGGCTGTGGTGAAAACACTTTGACCACCAGCTTAAAAAAATCAAATATGAGACCAGGAATGGGAAGGGTATTGTGAGCACAATCTATTAATCATTATTGTGTATTACTCAATTACTGGATGGCGGAGAGTGGGGGTGAAAAGCTACTCTTAAGCCGTGTTTAGATGTTATAATCTTTTGCTTTTTCTCCAAACTGGTGTAATGTGCCTAAAAGGGAGTCAGCTAGTTCAGGCAATAGAATAAGTACAAAGGGAAACAAGAATGGGGTAAGGCCATTTGGGTCTGGATTAAATGCGTAGTGAACAGCAAAAGTGTTGAGGGTTGCTGCTGCCACAGTGGGTCTGGTAGACTCAAGTGAACTGATGATTGTACTTCTAGCATCAGGTTCTGCATTTTATACTTTTAATGTTGTCCTTTAGGCAGAACCAATATGGTGGTTAATATTTATAGGTCTATAATCCCTTTTCTGGACTTCCCAAACCCCCAAACTGCTGATAAATGAAAACAATTTTTATAACTTATTTGACAGACAAATCTGTGACTTGAACTACACTCATCTAGTAGAAGGAGACACCTGTTCTGAACTGAGGAGAGGATACTTAAAGTCTTCATTTGCTCCACTTAGGGCAACTATTCATAATATTCATTGTGGAAGTTACTAATGCATTGGATTAAGGAGTGCTGGTGGTGCTATACAATATTTAAGATATGGTAATATCCAGATAATTCTGAATGCCAAAGCATATCTGGCTGTAAGATATTTTGCTAAGGGATTATGGAACTTCCTGACAAAATTAGTTTTCATTTTTGAGTTATTCTTATACCTTTTTTCATCTGCATATTTTTACATATTGGTAAACATAGTTTCACATACAATTTTGCATCTTGCTTTGCACTCCTTTTTTATTATAATCTTTCCCCATAATGCTCCATAGTGTTCATAACTACTGTTTATTGATCTAGTTACCATTTTTAATAGATGCATAATATAAAAAATCATTCTCTCATTGTGAGTATAGGGTGCTTCCAATTTTTTTAAATTAAATTTGATGAGGTGACAATTGTTAGTAAAATTATATAGGTTTCAAGTGTTCATTTCTATAACGCATCATCTATATATCACATTGTGTGCTCACCACCCAGTGTCAGTTCTCCTTCCATCACCATATATTTGACCCCCTTTCTACCACCCCCATCCCCCCTTACTTTACCCACTGGTAACCACTAAAATGTTGTCCGTGTTTATGAGTTTTTTCCTTTGTTTGTTTGTCTTGTTCCTTTGTTGCTTTTAGTTTTATATCCCACATATGAGTGAAATCATATGGTACTTGACTTTTTTCTGTCTGACTTATTTTGCTTAGCATAATAATCCATCTATATAGTCACAAATGGCAGTATTTAATCTTTTCTTATGGCAGAGTAATATTACATTGTGTATATGTACCACATCTTTGTTTTTATAAATGATATGGTAATAAATGTCTTTGTATTAAGTATTTTTTACAATTTAGAACATAAAAAGGCCAACATTTTTTTTAAAGCATTGAATACATGCCAGGAACTGCTGGATTCTTTCTCATTTCATTTAATACTCACTATATCAATAATTAGACAACAAGTAGATAGCATTATCTCCATTTCATCCTCCAGGGAGCTCACTTTATAGGAAGAATGGTTTCCCCATTGGGGTCCAAACTAAAAATAGACCTTCCCACTGGGCAGAAATGTGGCTGTTAGGATATTTCTGTGCAAGACCATTAACTCCTTCTCCGTGCCAGGCACTAGTGTGGGCTAAATATGTAAGTTGAAAATGAGGATAAAATGCAAAGATTATTGCCTCCATGTGCATGTACACAAACGCACAGGTAGGATACTGTGGGAACATTCAATCCAGTTTGCACCTGGAGGCTGAACTGACAGACCCCTCCCTTCAGCAGCAAAGACCCGGCATGCCTTATGGCACCAGTCTTGGTCAAAGGGCTAAATAAGAAATAAGGAGGCAAGTCAGGATGCTTTGAAAATATAGGGACTCAAGAACCTACAGGACATTACTGGGGCTGGAACCAATACCTTCTTGGTATCGTGGAAAGAACACTGTCTTAAAGTCCTGTCACTGGGAGTTGAGTCCAGACCCTGCCACTTATTGGCTATGCAAATCTTGAAGGAATTGATTGGCTTCTCTGAGGCTCAGTGCCATTATCTACAACACAGTAAGGCTAATGATTTGTATCTTCCTATCCCGGTGAGTTGTTGTGAAATAAACACAATAAAATGGAGTCATTTATGAATTTATTTTCCTAAACATTTTATGCATGGTAATAAGTCAGATTTCTTAGCTCCAAGGAATAGAAGTCAACTGGATTTTTTTGAGAAGAGGATTTATGTAGCTAACTCACAGAACCCTCCAAATGGCTGGAGTACCAAACTCAGAAAACAGACAAGAGCAAGGTAGTGGCCAGGTATTGGCCAGGTAGCATCCACCCAGAACCTACATGGGGAGGACTCCCATGCTGCTGTAGGAGTCCTCCCACTGCTGTCTCTGGAACCTGGAGGCTGCTGCTGCTTCTGCTGACTCCACCAGCACAGGTTCTCCTCTGTCCTGCTTCTGTGCATCACCAGCTCCCAGTTCATAGCTTGGGATAGGTTTATCTGATTGGTCAAGGCTGAGTTACACGTGTTAATGTGTTAGCTTGGAAAGTGAGCTTTGGGCCTTTGTAGCTTCTGGGTAGGTAAGTGGCTTATGCCACATACTACATCTCATTCAGAGGGAGAATTTTCCATTCCTAGGGAGGGTTTCAGACGCTGGGCAAGCAAAAAGTGACAAGGGTCCATTACATGCAGCTATTATGTGCCAGGCTTGCATTAGGTGCAGAATAGGAGTTAAGGTATCATGAAAACTATGCAAGTATTAAGGAATTCTGAGACTCTTGTCACATATGCACCAGAGATAAAGATCCTGAGATCCTAGCAAGAGGCCAGTTATTTGCACTTTCACTCCTCCTTTCCCTCCAAACTGTGAGTAGCCGTGGGTACACTTGTGTGTGTGGCATGTGTGTGGCATGAAGACATCTTCCACCATGTGTAGACTAGAAACAGGTTGAAAGTGTGAGCTATGAGAACCACTGCAATGGCTGGCATTCAGCATGAGTCCTGTAAATGTTTGGTGTGAATAAAACTGATATTCCTCCTGCAGTTTCAGTCCTTGATTAAGTAGCATCCTGGTCAGAGCAGGAAGTCCTCGCAGAGTTGGGAGGCTATTGCACAACTTTAGAAAAGGGAAGGATGATAAAGTGTGGTCACCATAGGAAAACTTGAAAAGAGCCGTTAAAAAATCCAAAATGCTTCAGAATGTTGTTGATTCAACAAATCACTCAAGTGACCATCTGCACTCAGATGAGCTATGCCTCATAGGGACGCCTGCAGACCTTTCTTAGGATTGGAAGGTGCTTGGTGGGGGTTGATGCCCCAGGGCAAGAGTACAATCGAGTTATTTGAATTTTCAATAAAACGTCGTCTGTCATCTCCACCCCTGGTGTCTAGCGCATGTGAATCTTCTTTCAATCAAGACCAGAAAATCCATTCTTCCTGTTTGGAATAGCATTCCATGCAGCTCTCAATTAAAACACAGCAGAAAAATACTTCCTCACTCACATCTCAAGTTCTGAGGTTTACCCCTGCATCACGTACATGGATATGGAGTGTCCTTGCATGAAAATGCCTGTGTTAGAATTAGATTCTAACATACTAAACACCAAATAGTCCATGAGAAGAGCTGGCCATATGCAGAACATCTGTGTTTTTGGTAAAACTGCCTTGGAGCTCACCATCCATCCCATTGCTCAATGTTCTATATTAGTCATTATTTTTTTGGTTGTAAGGGATAGGGACTCAAGTCAGACCAGCCTAGGCGAAAGAGGAAGGTATTTGGGCACATAACCAAACCATAGGAAGGGCTGGGATACAGCAGAGCCCAGGGTGAAGAGGAACCGGGACTTTGAAAGCAGTCAGGGGGCTTTTTCTCCAGCCTCACTTGGCTTCTCTCTCAGGTGGTATTTCTCAGATGGACTTCTGCCACATGGATAGGAGTTTGCCTGTTGGCAACTCTGGAACTTTGGTTCCAGAGAGAAACTGAGGAGCTAGCTTCAGTCTGGAAAGCCCCTGGGAAAGACTCTGATTGGCCCGGCCCCATTCACTTACCCAATCTTAGACCAATCACTGTGTCAGGGAGGTGGGGCACAATGATCAGCCTAGCTTACTTCAGGAGTCTACCATTGGCCAAAGAGGGTGTGTGTGTGTGTGTGTGTGTGTGTGTGTGTCTTGAACCAAACCATTTCCCAGAAAAGGGAGGCACTGGACCAATGGAAAATAAATACCCATTAAAGAGGGATGACAGATTCTGGTTTATTTTCATTTATTAGCCAACTTATTGTACTTCTGTTTATGCTTTGGCTGTCAGGAAGCTCATTGCATTAGCTTTCCTGAGCTTAGGTTTCAGTGTTATATTCTTCTCCTATTCTAATTACTTAGTTCTTATCTTCTTATTTGATGTTGTTGTTACTGTTTTGGATTTTATCATACCTCTGCTGCTTTAGTATAAACCACCTTAAGTTCTTTTGGAGAGGCTACTTCTGTATAAAGATAAGTCTTCTTTGCTATGAAAGAATATCATTTAGGCAACCTACATGTCCTCTGCCAGGCGTAAGGGTAGGCATTCTTTTATTACATTTAACTTTTGTGGAATGCTTTAAGACTACAATAATTATAGGAGTGCTGATACTGCTATGACTTTAAAACACAATCAATATAGAAAGTTACATCATAGCCCTTTCTGAGGAGACAGTCAAGGATCTATAAAAATTAACCACCAGCAGGTTTGCATATAATGATTCAGGTCCAGGGTCAAGTAAGAGCTGACTGGCATTCAAGAGATCATGATGTGTTATGTAGAGTAAGCTCAGGCTTGTAGGGGGCTGGATATCAAAGGCATTTTGGTGTTGGGGGAATTAGGGGAGGGACAGATGCCCAGTGAATAACCCCTGGAAGGTGGGGTTAATGGACACAGCGCACACACACACACACACACACACACACACACACACACACACACACATGACCAAAAGAATTGAGATTAGGAAATTTAGGAAAGTTGTCCTTAAAGCTCAGGATAGCAGGTTGGGTTGGCAGGAGATGTCTGTCTCATTTGCAGATGAACTGGCGATGGAGAGGGAGAGAATTTTTTGTAATTGCTATGAAAATCTGCACTCCTTCCGCACTTTTTAAGCCTACCACAAGTGATTTGTAGGCCTTTAACTGAGGAACACTGGATCCTACAGCCTTTCTTTAGGTGCAAATATCTGGGTGGCAGAACAACACAAAATATTAAGCTTTTGGTAGTGTAGTGTCTTGTGGGTTTAATGAAACTCCACCCATCTACCCATTCATGCATTCATTCAATTGACACAAATTTATCAAGTGCCTTCTCTATGCCAGACACTAAGTATCCAAAGATGAATGAATTATATTTCCTCCTTGACCTTGAAATCTCAACCAGTTAGTGCAGAGGGGCAGGTAAATCAATGTTTCAGTACAAAGTGACAAGTGCTATGATGGAGCTCTGTTTATTACATCAGACTGGAGAAAAAGCAGTCAGAGAAGGCTTTCTGGAAGAGACAATATCTGAGTAGCGTTTTAGAGGATGAGTAGGCATTGACCAGAAGGAACCAAGTGAGGAGTGAAGGCAGGCAGCATTCTAGGCCAAAGGAAACACATCTGGGAAGGTATCACGCAGTGTAAGCACGGGCATCATAGGTAGAAGAGTAGGGTTGGAGTAAAGGATATGCCTGGGCCAATAAAGCCAAGAGGTGCGCAGGGTCAGGCCATGAAAAGTTTTGCTGGGCCAGGATGAAGAGTTTGAAATGTATCTTATAGGTAGTGAAAAGCCATGGAAGAATTTTTAAGCAGGAAAGTGATCC
>NW_017731364.1:1748894-1752284 GCF_001890085.2 Hipposideros armiger | reverse complement strand
GTTTTGGCACCACATCCTGTTTTAAAACTAGCTCTAATGAACTAAGTTACTTGAATATAAGCTGCAGAGGCCCTGTCTATGCAGCTAAGCTGGATAAGACTTAAGAGGCCAGGACAAGGCCTGCTTCTATCTCATTCCCCCTCCTCCAATTTTGGATGCAGCCCTAGGCCTCATGGAATTCTAGGGGGGCTGGATCTCAGAAGATGAGAGGGAGAAACTACAAGGAGGGAGGGCTTTTAAGAGGCATGTCTGTCCCAGCATCACAATCAGTTGTTTCCTTGAACTTGACCTTTGTCTAATTCCCTCCTTCTCAGGGTGAGCCAAAAGGACCTGTGTTGGGAAATGAGGTGACCTTTCTAGAGGGCAGTGGTTCTTAAACTTTGGTTTGCAGATGAATTATAGGTGGGGGCTTAGTGAGCCTAGTAAAATTCATATTCCCGGCTTTCAGCTTAGAAGTGGTGGGCACCATAGAGAATGATGTTATCCCATGCTAGGTCACTCTTGCATCTGCTGACTTCCTGCTTTTTTTTTTTTCAATGAAAACCCTTTTGATCGGCCACATTGGGTTTGTATCCAATAATCCTTTCTTAACAATAGTGTTTATTGAGCAGCATATGATTACTAATTTAAAAAAAATCTTTAACCAATTGTACACGTATGGACACTTATATTCTTAAGCAGAATTTAACTCAGTTTGCAACTCATGTTACAACCACTCCAACCCAGAATATCTCAGTGATGCAGAGGAGTTAGTTCCTGGTATAAATGGAATAGTGAAGGGCCAAGAGGAAGAACAGAGCAGGGGGCAACCCTGGTGCAGCCAGTCTAGCAATGAGACAGTGAGGGTGGGTATTTGTTTTTAGGACTGTAATGGGGTTACAGGTATAGGAGGCAGGTTGTTCAGAGGCAGGTGTAGAGGCCTGGGGAGAGGCGGAGGCACAGGGGATTTGGGTTGGGTGAAAAGTTCTGGTTGGTGACATTTAGAAACTGCAAGAGCATGTAGAACTCATCCAAGTTGTAAATGGAATGTTCTAGTGTGGGTATGTCCTATTTGAGCTCCAGGCCTTAGACTTAGTAGTGTGATACAAGTTCTCTATGGGGGCGGAGGGCACAGGAGGCAGGCCTTCTTGGCCTTATCCTTCAGAGGCTGTTTGATAATTCTTGGAGGCACAGATTCCTGTCAAAAGCAAACACCCAGGGTCTAGGAAGGACAAGTTCGTTTGTTCATTCATTCATTCATTCATTCATTCATTCATTGACTCATTCATTTTTCTCCCCAAATATTTAGAGTCTCTACTAGGTTACAGGCAGTGTTCTAACCCCAAGGATACAGTGGACAGCATGGCTCCCATATCCTCACTCAGCACACAATTGTTAAGCTAGTTAACAAATAGATGTGTAATATACTTTCAAGTTGTGACAAGGTTATGAAGAAAAATAAAAGAGGTAAAGATGTTAGGGAGTGACTATTTAGATTGAGGGCAGTGTCAGGGAGGGCCTCTCTGAGGAGGTGACATCTGAGCAGAGACCTGAATGAGGTGAGGAGTGAGGCCTGCAGAGCTCAGAGGTGAGTGTAGCCTGGGCAGTATTTGGGGCCATGCCCTGACTTCATTCCAGAGACTCTGGGCCCATGGATGTCTTTATGGCTGTTGTGGCAGATGAGCTCATTTGCACAGCCTTTATTTTGGGGCCGGCGCTGACTCACTGCTGAAGTGTTGTATTGGGCAACTGGCTCCCTGCTGTGAGACTTCCTACTGTAAAATGAGGATTTTAATAGCTGTCTGTGTTGTACCAGAGTCTCATGAGAATTGGTCAGTGTCTGTCTAAAAAGTATTTTTTATATTTATCTCATGTATAAGTTAAATGGGAAATGGTTAGCAACTAACCCAGCTGTTTTTTCAGAGAGCAAAACTTGGTCTGGTTCACTCAGTGTTGATCCTCAGTTGACCCCCTAAAGATGGCCTTGACCTCCTACTGGTTTTCTTGGTTTCGGTGCCCTGGTGAGCTCCAGACTAAGAGACCAAAGTCCTAAGTTCTGGTCCCTCTTCCATTACTGACAACCTGTATTGTTCTTGGGCAATTCACTTAACTTCTACCTTAGTCTATCACCTATACAATGGGTTTAATAATGAAAGACAATGCTGTTTGCCCTACAAAGTGCTATGAACATAAATGTAAGGGATTACTGTTATTAAAGTGGAAACCTAAGGGCGGCCCACCTTGCGTAGGTTATGTACATTTCAGGGGTCCCAAGGTTGCCAAAGTGAGTCTCCTGGGAGAGCAGCAGGAGGCCTCGGAGTTTGGTCTATGAGAAATTCATAGATTTCTCCTTAGTTTCACTTTCTCAGTGTTGAGCATGGTGGCTGTGGCCCAGAGGAGTGTATTTAAGTGACAGAAAATGAATGAAAAAGTTTCAGAGGAGAGCAGAGAAATGCTCTTTGGGAGCCAAAGCAGGCAAAAGAGCTCCCAGAGAGAGGACTCTGTCTTAGGGCACTTCTTTCCTCTCTCTCATGAACATTTACTGAGCTCCTACTATGTGCCAGGCACCATGCTAATGTCTCTAGTCCAGTTTGCGTGCAGCCTGAGTCCCAAATCTACTCTGGATGGGTGGTGGACAGCAGTGCAGCAACTCTGACACCCACTGACCTGATGTGGACCCAGCTCTGAACTCAGGGGTCAAGGGTTGCGAGCCAGAGTGTGATTGCCTGCCTACCCCAAGAATCTCCCACCAGTCTGCCAAGATCCCTCTGATCTGGTCCAAAATACCTCCCCTTAGTGAGTGCTCACCACTTTCTCTTACTTATCCTTCCCAACATCTCACTGGGGTAGGGGCTATTATTATACCATGTCACAGAGAAGGAAACTGAGGTTTGCTCACTTGTACAAAATCACGTAGTGAATTAGCATTAGAGCTTAGACCAGACCAAAGCTGCCTCTCCACCTGCCAACAGCCAGTACTGCAGTCTTCTTCCTGCTCTCCCCAAGGCTCCCAGCCCCCCTTTGCTTGTGCACACGCACATTCACCCACTGAAAACCAGAGTGCCTGAGAATTTACCTCCTCCTGCGGTGGCCTACAGCTAAAGCTGTCAGCAGGTGCTGCAGTATGAGAGCCCTGTTTCTTTGCCTCTTGTTGGGACAGCTCTGGAGTGTATTCTCCAGCAGCCCCCTGAAGGATCAGACCAAAGTGACTTTCTATACCACTTTTGTCTTGCTTGGTCTCCTCCCATCCCCATCCTGCTCCCCCAACTCCCCTAACACATCATTAGCTCAGGAGGTTTGGTTTCTGGGGGATGCAGACACCCAGTCAGGTGTGGGCTGAGCTGGGGCAGGATGTTATTCAGCAACTGATTCCAAGAGAGAATTTAGGAGCTGCATAGGGCAGTGATAGCC
>NW_017731364.1:1745319-1748539 GCF_001890085.2 Hipposideros armiger | reverse complement strand
CTATCCTTTCCTGCTAACTGTCCTATTTGCCATGTATTAATGTACATGGCATTGATGTGGGTGGCATTCACTTTACCCCTTGATATGACTGCAGGTCAGGGTGACCCAATACCAGAGTGCAGGATTGATGCCTGAAGCTGTATTAGCTGAACTGTAATAGACAATTCTAATACAGTAGCCACTAGCCACATGTGACTATTGAGCACTTGAATTATGGCTAGTCTGAATTGAGTTGTGTTTTAAGTATAAAATATACATGAAGGATTTTGGAGACTCAGTATGCAAAAAAGAACGTAAATTATATCATTAATAATTTTAGAATATCTATTGCATGTTGAAATGATAATACTTGGGGTATATTGGGTTAAATAAAAGATACTAAAATTAATCTTATCTCTTTCTTTTTACTTTTTAAAAATACAGTTACTAGAAAATTTAAAATGACACATTTGGCTTTAATTATATTTCTACTGGGTAGCACTGCTGTAGAGACTCAAACAAAGGGAGGTTTAGAGAATGAGCTTGTCCAACTCCTCCCAGGAAGGCAGGCTGAGCTGAGAAGAAACTGTATGGTTTCTTTGATGGCCAGGTTCTTTATGGAGTCAGGAGGCAGCAAAGTGAGCCGTACATGACATCACTTTAAAAGGTGTGCAGTTCTGCCGACAGCTCTAGGCCCCTCTGGCTAAGAGGGTTTGTCGCTGAAGACAGTGTCTAGGAAATTGGTCATCTGTCCAAATGACATCGTTGCTCCTTTGGTTCCAGGCTGAGATTTGTTAATTTTGCAGAGTTAGCATTTGCTCTTTGTTTTCATGCTGTCGTATTCTGTGAGGAGAAAGAGGTCAGTTGAGGGAAGCGGGAAGAGGAAGGAGGAGAGACAGGTAGGAGAATTATTGACCAAAACAAGGACAGAGGAAGAAGGACAGAGGGAGGCCCAAGGGAGAAAATCACATTGGCTACAACAAAAGGTTCAAAACATCAGATATCAACAGATAGTCAGATGAGTGATTTCCAGAGATTACTAGGAGATACAGGAAAGGGAGGAGGAGCAGAATTTAGGGGTAGAATCCTAATCCCTTTGTTGGGATGGAAGTCTCAGTTTTGGGAAGTAAATTTTGTCACTAGGGCTTCATTTTGGGACCTTCCCATTTCAATGACTTGTTTGGAAGATAATGGTTCTGTAAGGCACCTTGTTCTAATTTTAGAGGCTGGAAGTCCAAGATCATGGTGCTAGCATGGTCGTTTTTTTGTGAGGACTCTCTTTCTGGCTTATAGACGGCCACTGTGTGCTCACATGACAGAGAGAGTGTTTTGGTCTCTCTTCTTCTTATAAGGACACNGTGACTGTTGGATAATGACATGGAGGTCATAAGGAAGCCAGCACGGGGTCCTGGGGGCTGATATGAAAAATGTTTGGAAACAAGAGGGTGATAAGGCACCTCCAGGGCAACAGCCTGCTCAGGACATGGCTGTGCACAAAAAGCACAGTATTGACCCTGCTCCTGGCCCAGTGGGAAGTGGGAATCAGACCAGATCTCACTGACCAGTGTTGTGAGGGGAGTGGCGTTTTGTTAGGGGAAGCCAGGTTTCATCTCCGGCAAGGAGGTGGAAGGTATGCAAAAGCAAATTAAGGTGAAGAACAGCCCCATGTTTTGTAATGGAAAATATCAGGCAGGAGGACTTAGGACAAACATCCTGGGCCTGGGGTTCCAATTTGGAGAACCACTAGATAATGCAGTTCTCCACACACACATGCTTGGCTCCAGATCACTCAGTCTTGGAGCTCATCATTATTTATTCTCATGGTAATTAGAGGAAAAATGTGGGATTGGAAACTGTGGGGTAAAATAGGCAAATCCGCTTGGCCTACTTGAAATACAGGATTGCAATGCATGTGTAGTTTCCTTTCCATCCATCCATCCATCCATCCATCCAACAAACATTAAGTGTCTACTGTGGGCCAGTGAATAAGAATTGAGAGGAAAATAAAATCCAATCCTTGCCCTTCAGATGCTTATGAATCTAAAAGAGGAGAAGGCATATTAAAAATAGGCCCAAGACAGTGTACATACAAAGACCTCTCTAGAACCCAAGAGAGTTGATATAAACAGAGGCACATGTTGGAAATTGCTAGTCATTGGGTGTAGCTGCATCAGGGATGGATGGGAAGGGGACAGATCAGACTGTGAAGGGCCTTGTATGCCAGTGTTCAGAGTACTTCAACATTTCTTTTCCTGGGCACTTTTTAGACATTCTTCTTTGGCATTTGGGCACCGTTGCTATTCAGGGTTTCTCTTGTCCAAGCTGTCAGTCAGGACTCTGCATTGCAAATGGCAGACACTCAGCTCAAACTGGTTCAAGCATTAAAAATAATTACTTACTCACACAATTTTAAAGTCTAGATATGTTAGTTTCAGGCCTAGTTCGATTCTTGTGCTCAAATAATGTCATCAGGACTCAGTTCTTCTTTCCTTCTTTGGCTCTACTTTCTTCTGTGTTGACCTCTCTCAAGGAGGGTCTTCACACATGGAGGCAAAAAGATCTCCACCAGCTCCACCCTTTTATTTCTCCCAGCTCAGCAATCCCAGTGGGAAGAGAGCTTCTCTTTCCCAGTATTTCCACAGAAAGTTCTAAAATTGGCTTCAATTGGACCAACTTCTTTCTGTGCCCATCTGTGAGCCAATCACTTTGGCTTGGGAGGCATAGTATGTGACATGGACCCTGGTATAGGAGGTGGGGCTAGCTCCACCCAAACTTCCTGATTTTGGAAGAGAGGTAGTTCCCAGAGGAAAGTCTGATGCTCCTACTAAAACAATTAAGAATGATGTTGGGCAGGCAAAACAAGAACTGCCCATTACATCTTTACGGTTGAATCATTGCTGAATCCTGGCCAAAAGCATTTGCCGTGATTGATGTTCTATCCTGTCTGATCTTGCAGGATAGATAGAACAAGGCCTGCTTTCTGTCATTAACTTGGATGGGCTGAATAACATGGCATGCTGAGGCCTCAGCAATGGGCCAATGGGGCTGGGAGGGACTCTGGTTCTATAAGAACATAGCTGGAGTTCTGCTCCCCAAATGGTGCATGTGCAGTGTCCTTGAGGAATGGTGAACTTGGGCACGGAGCTTGGCAGAAGGCAGTCCTTTTGAGGCCTGATGATGTTTTGAGTCAGATGGGGGCAGCTCTGGTGTTCCAGCTCCTATCAGTTCAGAACAAAGACTT
>NW_017731364.1:1736380-1741089 GCF_001890085.2 Hipposideros armiger | reverse complement strand
ATTTCTTTCAGGCTATTATAATATATTTGAAGTTTTGAAGTTTTCTTCTGCTCTCTCTCTTTCTTTTGAGTTCCTTTACTCTACTTATTTGCTTAGGTCTTCAACTTTCATTTTTAAGGGTGTATTAATTTCCTAGGGCTTCCACCATAACAAATTACCACAACTGGGTGGCTTAAAAAGACAGACATTTATTCCCTCAGAGTTCTGGAGACCAGAAGTTCAAAATTAAGGTTCAGCAGGGTTGTAGTTCCTTTGGTTGGAGACTCTATGGGAGAATCTGTTCTTTGCCTTTTCTAGTTTCTGGTGGCTGTTGACACCCATTCACTTGTGGGCACACCACTCCAATCTCAGCATTCATGGTCACATTGCCTCTTCCTCTTCTGTATGTATTCTCTTCTGCATGTCTGTGTTTTATAAAGATACATGTGATTGCATTTAGGGCCCACCCAGATAAGCCTCTCTTGTCAATATTCTGAACTTAATCATACCTTGTGTCACATAAAGTAATATTCATTCTTTTGCCATAAAAGATAATATTCACATGTTCTGGGGATTATGATGTAGACATACCTTTTGGGGGCTACAGTTCAACCACTACAGAGGGGTTCCTCAAATACCTTATTGATGATTAGATCCTTGGCTGTTTAGTCATATTTAAGACTGAGGACCTAATATGATGGTTTGAAGTTTGGTGCCCATGGAACAGAAGAGGAGGTTAGTAGACTAGAGAGTTTAACCAGGGTTATCAGGTGACCGACAGTTTTTTGTGTTTTTTTTTAATTGGGGATCCCCAAATGTCAGTATCTGTTGGATTGTTCCTGGGGCTGTTTGGTTTCTCCAGATAAGGATCTTCAGCCTCTTGCCTGGGGATTATAAGGCAGCTGCATGTATACTGGACTGAGTGTGTGTGCAAATCTTTACTTAACCTCCTTATTTTAAGTAAGATGTCCTCATTTGTTGTCTTCAGTTTCTGGTGTTCCTGAGTCTAGAACCTCTCTGGTGTGGTTCCTCCAGAGGATAAATCTCCTTCTCCAGTGGGAATAAGAATGGAAGTTGTTAGACTGTGAGAGGTGAGGAGGAGGACCAGGAGGCTAAGCTTATTCTTAAACGGACTCCCTGTTATCATCTCCCACCTACCCTGGCCTTTGTGGTTCCTTGGGATTTTAATATTCCTGTTTATTTTTTGGGGNTTATCAGGTGACCGACAGTTTTTTGTGTTTTTTTTTAATTGGGGATCCCCAAATGTCAGTATCTGTTGGATTGTTCCTGGGGCTGTTTGGTTTCTCCAGATAAGGATCTTCAGCCTCTTGCCTGGGGATTATAAGGCAGCTGCATGTATACTGGACTGAGTGTGTGTGCAAATCTTTACTTAACCTCCTTATTTTAAGTAAGATGTCCTCATTTGTTGTCTTCAGTTTCTGGTGTTCCTGAGTCTAGAACCTCTCTGGTGTGGTTCCTCCAGAGGATAAATCTCCTTCTCCAGTGGGAATAAGAATGGAAGTTGTTAGACTGTGAGAGGTGAGGAGGAGGACCAGGAGGCTAAGCTTATTCTTAAACGGACTCCCTGTTATCATCTCCCACCTACCCTGGCCTTTGTGGTTCCTTGGGATTTTAATATTCCTGTTTATTTTTTGGGGGGTGGGGGGTGGGTTCTGAGGGACAAACTTGTTCCATTGTAAGCACTTGATGTTACCTCTCTCTTTTTAGCAAAGTCACTTAGCAGTCTTCATATTCTGTGGTTTGAGGTTACTGATGTCTCCTGGTTTCGTTGAGGATGGAGCTTATGTTTCTGTTTCTTGTTCTCCTTTCAGTTTTGGGTGATTTTTCAAGAGAGCTATGGAAACTCTTTAGATAGTAAATACTGTAGTCTTTTGTAATAAAGTTGCAAATATTTTCTATTGGTCATTTCTCATATAACTCATAATTTTAGTTATAGCTTTTTTATGTACAAAGTTTAAAACTAGTATTTAGTCAGATCTATTGATCATTTCCTTGATGGGTTTTGCCTTTGGTATACATTTTTAGAAAGAGCTTCCCCATTGCTTGATTATATACTTAAGAATTTATAATTTCATTTAGTTTTGTTACATCTAAAAACTTACACTTAAATGTTTAATATAGCTGGAAATTATTTTGGCATAAAGTTGTTTTTCAACTGGTGAGCTTCAATGGAGAATTTAGATTTAATGAGCAACGTGGGAGAGGAGGACAGAGACAGATTAGAGACAGAGCAAGCTCTATTTATTGTTGGTTTCCCTTTTTTGGTAATCCCTCACCTCAATTTTTTCTCAAATCTTATTTACTTTTAGGCAAAAAATAATATTTCTCTCAGACAATTTTACTCATTTTCCTTTAAGTGTTAATCTTTATGAAAATAAGAAAAGAATGCAATGGGTTTCTGGATATTTATTTGACCTACTTTCTGATTTCTGTTGCTTCTAGACTATTTGTTTTGAAGTTTCAGACATATAAAACTGGGAATATTTTCATGCTTGAAGGTTCCATAAAAGACAGAAGTTTATAGGTTGTTAAAATCACTTTGTGATTTAAAAAAATTATTTATCCTTTTGGATGGGTGAAACATACCCCATTCTGAATTCAGAAACACAAAAGAGGAGACAGTGAAACATTTGCCATCTTCACTGTTGGCAGAGTCTTGCTGTCCTTCATATTCTATGCACATACCATCATATATGTGCATATATCACTCCCATTCATTGCCTCGATTTTTAAAACACAAATGTTGGCACACTATGCACTCAATTTTGCATCTTGGTTTTTTGGCTTCACAGTATATTTTAGAGATTGTTANCCAGGTCATTCCCAGGGACTGGTGACAAGCATCAGTTCTTGTCTATGGTTTGGGACTTTGAGTGGTGGCATCCTCTTGGCTCATCACTAGCTCAGCAGTTGAGGGGCACAGAAAACAATGTCTGGGAAGGTAGGGAATGAGGGGTCCCAAGTCAAGACCATGGGCAGTGGGATTATTTATGTTGAGGCTGGAGTCTGTGCAGGACTTATGAAGTTCATCCAGGAAGAAAAGGTGGAAAGAGGGAGCAAAATCAACCATGAAGCAGTGCTGATGAATTCCAGTAATGGGTTGCTGCAATGTTAGCCAATTTTATTGTCTCAGTTACCTCATGGCACTTTAAAGATACAGAGGGAGTTACTTCTAGCAAGACTGGCCACACCTTACCTAGAGATGTCTCTAAGTCAGTTACCAGTCACTCACTCTGTCTCTGTCCTTACCTGCTTACACACTCAGTCTTACTGACTGTCAGGGAGTATGTGGAGGGAGAGCCTAAGCAACTTCATGCTCAGCATCCCCATCTCATCGCCTTTACCCCCTACTCCAACAATCTAACTTCAGGGAACTCCTTCCTATATCATGGAGAGGCCTCTATCTAGTTCAGGTTTTATGCTTAGAGCCAGACTACTGGATTTTAGCCCTAGTTCCACCACTTACCTGCTGTGTGACTTTGGGTGAGTTTCATAATTTCATCGTGCTCCAGTTCCTAGTTCAGTAAAACAGGGGTGATGATAGAGCCTATTTCATGGAGTTGTATTATTTGTAAAGTGTTTAGAACAGTGCCTGGTAAATGCTATATACATGTTTGAATATTATCATCTATTATGTACAGGTTTTAGAAGAATAGGCTGCTATTGAAAATACTGTTTTAAGTCTGTTTATCTTACTTGTAATCATCTTTTCATGTCAATAGATACTTTTCTGTAATAGCTCTTATAATAGCTGAACTGAATTCAGTGGTATAATAGTTTAGTGACTCAATCAATCCCTATAACTGAAATTTAGGTTGTTTTCATCTACTTGACTATTCAAAACAATGCTGTCATAAACATCTTTTTACTTTTATTCCATATGGATGAAATGAATATCTTAATGGAAAAAAAATACGCTAAGTACATGAACAGGAAATTTACCAAAAAGGAATATTGAATGATCAACAAATATATTTTTTAAATCCAAACCTCATTAGTAATCCAAAAGGCAAATTAAGACAACAATAAAATAATATTTTGTATATCACTTTGGCCAAGAGCATATACAATATAATATTCACTTTTTGCAAAAGTGAGGAAAAATGGGCACTTTTATCCATTGTTGGTGGAAGTGGAAATTAAAATCTTTCTGGATGTCACTTTGGAAACAGATGTTAAAAAAAATATATATATATGTATATATGTATATGTATATGTATATGTATGTGTGTGTATATATATATAAACATATATATATATGAAATAACTAAAGATTTTCAAAGTATTTCAAAGCTTTGAATTGTGTCTCCCAGAGAGATATGTCCAAGTCCTAACCCCTGGTATCTGTGAATGAGATCTTATTTGGAAATAGGGTCTTTGCTGATATAACTAAGTTGAGGGTCTCAAGATGAGATCATACTGGATTTAGAATGAGCCCTAAAGCCAATGACTGGTGTCCTTCTATGAGAAAGAGAGAGAGAGAATTGACACAGAGGCACAGGGAGAAGGCCATATGAAGACATAGACAGAGATTGAAATTATGCAGCCCCACACCAAGGAACACGAAGGGTTGCCAGCAGCTACCATGAGAAGCTAGGAGAGGGACATGGAAAGTAGCTCCCTCAGAGTCTTCAGAGAGAACCAATTCTGCCAAAAACTGAATTTTAGACCTCTGATCTTCAGAACTATGAGAGTTCTGGTTGGTTAAG
>NW_017731364.1:1730105-1730995 GCF_001890085.2 Hipposideros armiger | reverse complement strand
TTTGGATGAGGTAGCCATGTGGTCAGTGGCTGACTTGATGGCCTGGGTTGGCTTCTTGGCTTACTCAATACTTGGAATGCAGTACATAAATATTTGTTGAATCAATGAATGCATGTGTTGCTCTTATTCATTAATGGCTGAACATGAGGACTACTTCAGAAACTGCTCAAGACCCCAACAAAAATTGCCTGACCTTCTTTAAGAGGACACTGAGAAGCCCAATCCTGGTTCTTGGAAGTGTCATGGGCTAGCAGAGAAGAAAATAGTCCACAGGCTAATACTAATAATCGCCTCATTTTTAAGCACTTACTAAGGGCCAGGTACCTAGCAAAAAGTAGGTCACTTTACGGTAAAGTATAGATGAACTTCTGTTGCCATTGACAGGGACCCAGAGATTTTATCTACTCAGCATCAGAATAGCCAGTTGATCTAGGCAAGAAAACCAACCCAAGTATTTCTTTACCATCATCCAGATAAAATCATCTTGTTGACTATCTGATGCGCTTTTTCTCGCACACACTCTTTGGCAACCAATGACGCTGTGTGTCTACTGTGAGTGTTAAGAAATCAAGGTTAATCTCCTGGGTCCACATAACAGTAGCAGTTGCTTTTTTCAGAGCATTCACTATGTGGCAACTATTTTGCCTGTACTTTTTCATTTAATGCAAGGTGTTAGAGGTGAAGAAAATAAGATTCAGCAATGTTAAGTAAATGTTCAAGGTGTTATGGCTAGTGAGACAAGAGCCTGAATAAACTCTCATCTGCTAACGTGTAGCCTGTGTGTTCTCCACTACACAGCCATCTCTCAGAGCGAGGCCTGAAACACGCCATGGTCCGGAAGGCTGCTGGGGTCTTCAGCATCCCAGGGGAGGGCTGCTCAGTGAAAGGTT
>NW_017731364.1:1718025-1720635 GCF_001890085.2 Hipposideros armiger | reverse complement strand
CACAAGCCCGTGTATTTCTGATCTGTTAAATGGGGATGATACTGCATCATAGACATCTACTAGAGAATTAGGTGAGATTCAGAGATCACCCAGCACCTTACTTGGCACACTCCTCCTCATCCCAGTTGTGTACAGGCAGGAGGTTGGTGGGGTTGATGCACACACGGACAAAATGTGCCCTGTCCAATCACCGTTCCACGGGGTGCTGCTTTCCTTGTTTGCCCACTCCCGCGAACCTTGAGTCTCCTGGATCTCCTCGGATGTTACCTGAGTTCAGACTCTCATTATCTCCCTTCTGATTTCAAAACTCACCTTCCTGCTCCCAGTCTGCCCTGTCTAATTCATTCAACAGATGGATGATCGAAAACTCAAGTCTAATCTTTTCTCTCTTGAGCTTACCCTCTTCACCGGCTCCCCACCGCCATCAGGATAAAGCCCACACTTCCTACCTGAGCTCTCAGAGCCTGCAGAGCCTGGCCTCGTATACTTCATCTCCTGCCTGCCTCTCTAGCGCCATCTCCAACCCTACTCTTCTGCTGTAGTCCTAATGCACTGCTTGTAATTCCCCAAAGCGGACCTGCTTTTTCAGCCTCCAGGCGAATGCAGATGCTGTTCAGACGCCTTTTTCCTCTCCTTCATCAAGTTAACCTCTGCTTCTGCTTCAAAACCCAGTTTAAGCATCACCTTCTCCAGAGGCTTATCTTATTCTTATAAAACCTGGTGCATTGCTCTGCCACAGCACCAACTTCTGCGTGTTAACCACTGAAGTCCTCATCTGTAAATATCTGTAGACTGGGAGCTTGTTATGGTAGAAAATATGTCTTATTGGACTTTTTATCTCCAGACCTCAGGAGAGTCCCTGGTATATAGCAAGTGATTGGTAAATGTTTGTTGAATGAATAAACGAGGACCAAGATGGTTAATACACACATCATTTGGATCTACCTGGTTGTGCTTAATAATTCCTGAAGACGTGTTTTATTCAGAACCATATAAAGACAAGAATAGGCTTAGTGGGGAGAAATGAAACAATTAGGAAGTAATACTATAGGGGCAGTTTGTTAAGTTTGTACATACGAACACTCACACACACANGGCCCCTTCCCCAGAGGCAATCACTGTTACTAGGTTCTTAGGTGGCTTTCCAGAGACAGTCTACATATTTAGAACGTTGATTTGATTTTCATATTATTTTCCTGGCAAGAAAACACTGGTGTGGCGTACCTGCTGTTTCGCTTTGGAGGCTCCCACATAAGTGAGTTCCTTTTCAGTCCTCGCAGATCTCTCTGTGGGCAGGGCCACATAGGGCTCTGGTTACAGGTTCTGAGGGCTCAGTGAGGCTTGGTCTCGGTTGTATATTTTTACTCTTTGAACTGAAAATCTGCAAACAACTAAACAGGTGTTAGAATTCTCAGTCTCAACCGTTGCCACAGTTGCTCATGCGAGGAGCAGATCTGCCGGCGGTTGGGGCTAGCAGACAGGGTGATCTGAGGCAGAACTCTGGCTCGCTTCAACATTACAATGATTCTCAGTCAATGTTTTCTAAACGGACAATTGGAAAGTGTACGAGGTCTGACAATTAAGTTTGCGAGCTTGTTGCAATGATGTTGCTAACCTTTTTCAGTATCAGAGGGATTATTCATTATGAATTTGTACCAACTGGACAAACAGTTCACCAAGTTTACTATTTGGAAGTGCTGAAAAGGCTGTGTGAAAAAGTTAGACAACCTGAACTTTCACCAACAATTCATGGCTCTTGTATCACGACAACGCACTAGCTCACATGGCGCTGTCTGTGAGGGAGTTTTTAGCCAGTAAACAAATAACTGTATTGGAACACCCTCCGTACTCACCTCATCTGGCCCCCAATGACTTCTTTCTTTACCCGAAGATAAGGGAAATATTGAAAGGAAGACATTTTGATGACATTGAGGACATCAAGGGTAATACAACGAAAGCTCTAATGGCCGTTCCAAAAAAAGAGTTCCAAAATTGTTTTGAAGGGTGGACTAGGCGCTGGCATTGGTGCATAGCTTCCCAAGGGGAGTACTTCTAAGGTGACTGTAGTGATATTCAGAGATATGTAGCATCTTTTCTAGGATGAGTTTGCGAACTTAATTGTCCAATGTCATAGTCTGACACAGAAAGATAATATTTTGCAATTGGGATTGATCCAAAAAATCAGGGGTATGTGTCTCCTAGAATGCTCTGGAGTGAAGGACAAAGCCTAAGTCAATATGGTCTTCTCTAAGACCAGTCCTGCCCTCACCCCCACTCTTCAAGCCCCACAACCCTGCTACCTACCCTCAAGCTCTTGTCACTAGAGCTTCTCTTCTGCAGGCCATACCCCTACACTCTACTGCAGGCCTGCCCATCGATACCAGGCCCTGTCTTCAGACCGGCCCTCCTTACCACACCCTGCCCTCTCAGCCTTCCTTTCTCCATCCTTCCACTAATTGATTAACCCAAGAACACTGAGAACTTGACCCATAAGGGGCCCAATGGACAAGGAGGAGTTTGGACTCATTCAAAGCTAAGCTCCAGAGAGCAACTAATAAGAATGAACTGATGCATTTGAGACAGTTCATCTGTAAAATGAGTGTTAAATAA
>NW_017731364.1:1714931-1717685 GCF_001890085.2 Hipposideros armiger | reverse complement strand
TTATCTACACAGTATATTTCTTGTCCATCGCTATTGGGCCTATTTCTATGGGAGGATTATTGTTCCCTTGACAACAAATTTTGCCACGAGACTTACTATGGCCACTGACGAGTATGAGTGGGAATGGCTCGTGCCACCTCTGAGCAAAAGTTTTAAGAGCCTTTTGTGTGGTTCTGCCATCCCTTTACTCCTTCTGTCACAAGATCGACATATCTAAGTAAAAGGCTTTTCCATCATCCTGAGTCACGGGATGAAGAGCCTCGTGAAGAGCATGTAATGTGAGTGAGAAATAACATTTCTTACTGTAAGCCCCTGAGATTTGGGGGTTGTTTGCTACTGCAGCATAATTAGTCCTAAGATACCTAATACACAGAGAGATGCCAACTGTTAATATTTGGATGTATATCCTTCAGTCTTTTTTCTATGCCTGTATTCTATATATCTTTTCCTTATAAAAATAAGGTCATAGTGTAGATATGATTTTGTGAAGTGCTTTCTCATTTCATTTGCAAATATTCCCATACCTATCTTTAAAATGTAAGATTCTTCCTTAAACATAGCCATACCATAATCACACTTAAAGTTAATAATAATTGCTTCATATCACCAAATATTAGTCATTGTACAAATTTCTCTGACATTTAAAATTATTTCTTTAAATCAGGGACCCCAATAAGGTCCCTAACTTTGTGAAAAGTTGATATGTCTCTTATATCTTTTCATCCATAGGCTCTCCCTTCCCCACTCCCCCACCCCCTCTCCCCTTGTGATGTAGTTGATGAAGAAACTGAACTGTTGTTCTGTAGTTTCCCACAGTCTGGATTTCGCTGATCATATTCCCATGGTGTCATTTGACATGTTCCTCTTTCCCCTATACGTGGTTACATGTGGATTTTCATCTGTGTAGGAGGTCAGCACCCTACCCCGTGTTATTCTAGTGTCAACTGTATTTCCTGTAAGTTGCTGATTAAATCTAGAGGCTTGATCAGATTCCATGAACACATTTTTAAACTTAATGCATTATAAAAATTTTCCATATCATTTAATAGTCTTCTACAGCATGTTTTTTAAAATGACTATAGAGCTGTCGGAAATACGAATGTATTTTTATTTATTTAGCTAGTTCCTTATTGTCGGTCAGTTAGGTTGTTTGTAATTTTTTGCTACTACACACAGCTCACTGATAAACCTCTTTGTGGACTAATCATTGTGTGGGCTGGTTTGCTGCCTTTCTGTTCTCTTAGTTCCTACGGATGGTGGATGCCTGTGCCAGCTTCCTCACAGAAGCCTTGAACCCAGAAAACTGTGTGGGAATACTGAGGCTGGCAGACACACACTCCTTGGACAGTCTAAAGAAGCAGGTTCAGAGTTACATCATCCAGAACTTTGTGCAGATTCTAAATGCAGAGGAGTTCCTTGAGCTTCCTGTGGACACTCTGTATCACATCTTGAAGAGTGATGACCTTTATGTGACTGAGGAGGCTCAGGTGTTTGAGACTGTGATGAGCTGGGTCCGGCACAAACAGTCGGAACGACTTTGCTTGCTCCCCTACATCCTGGAGAACGTGCGCTTGCCACTTCTGGACCCGTGGTACTTTGTGGAGATGGTAGAAGCAGATCCTCTCATCAGGCAGTGCCCAGAGGTGTTCCCGCTGCTCCAGGAAGCCAGGATGTACCACCTTTCTGGCAATGAGGTGAGTTGACAATGAGAGGTGCTGTAGTTAATTAGTGAAGTAAAGGAGTTAGTGGGCCTCACAGAGATAGAGGTGAGGCTGGCTTGCAAACCCTTAAAGCATGGAGAAGAAGATGCTACACTNGTACTCACTTCTTCCTCCTAGAGATAAACTTCAAAGGGGACTTCTCTGTTACAATTGTGGAGAGCTATTCTGAGTCTTTTCTTTTTGTGGAACTCTGGAGTCAAACTTGCCTGGTTGAGGAGAGCAGGATTTTAGCATCTAGTGATGAGGGAGAAGCTGGTTCAGGCAGAAGGCATGGCATGAGCATAGGAAGGCATGGGGACAGGCAAGCTTAGGGATGTTTGCAGACAGTGGTTTGACTGTGGGGAGGTTCCAGCGGGTGAGTCCTGGTGACAGCTTAGAGCCAGATTTGCATGGCTGGAGGGGTAGGAATAGGAGTCTTGAGATTCAGGCAGTAGAATCACTGAACTTGTTACATAGCATTTATCACAGTTGTAATTTTACACTTATGCGATTATTTGATTACTGCCTGCCTCCCCCCATGGATCTGGCAGCTTCAGAGAGCACAGGCCCTGGGTCTGTTTCTGCTCACCTCTGTACCCCTAGCACTGGCTGAGGGCCGACCACATAGCAGGTGGTCAGTACACATTCAGGAAATGCATGGGTGGATGAGTGCACCATCGAGTAAGGAGATACGTTGGGGTCAATGTTTCTAACAAATGTAAGCTTTGGTACTTGATTTGATCCTCCCTCATGGCTTCCTTCTTTGCTCATCAAACAATCACCATGCAGGGGCAAACATTGGCATCTTGCTGGCCAGGCCTTCCTGCATCAGGGCAGCTCAGATCAGCTGAGCTCTCCGGTGAAGTGTGCAAATCATGTCTGGTATCTGCCAAGGCACTGTCCTATGCAAACACTATTTGACTTGAGACAGTTAGAAATAATGTAAAAACATGCATTTTTGGAATCAGATAAGAATGTTTCAAATTTTAGCTCTACTTCTTATTAGTTATAAGTCACTTCTCTGAATCTGTTTTCCTCATCTATAAATCATGAA
>NW_017731364.1:1712918-1713708 GCF_001890085.2 Hipposideros armiger | reverse complement strand
TTAGACCATTGGTACAAATCTTAGTGAAAAGTATCTTGGGAATTGTCTTTGTGAAGCCTCTTGGGAGCCTCATCCTTTTTCTGTGTGTCCTTTCTAGTTCTGTGTTCTCCTCAGATCCATTGTCATTCATTCACTCTGCAAACACATCCTTAAATGTTGGGTAGAATTTACCAGTGATGCAATCAGAACCAGGAGTTTTCTTTGTGAGGAGGTTTTAAACTACAAATTGTATTTCTTTAATAGATATAAAGCTATTCAAGTTATCTATTCTTTTAGATTGGGCTTTGGTAGTTTGTGTCTTTCAAAGAATTTTTCCACTCCATAGAGGTTGCTAAATTTATTGGCATAAACTTGTTCACAGATTTCCTTATTATCCTTTTAATATCTGTAGAATCTGTAGTGATGTGACATCTCTCATTCCAGATATTGGTAATTTGTGTCTCCTATTTTTCTCTCCTGATCAGTCTGGTTAGAGGTATATCAATTTGATTGATTTTCTCAAAGAACCAGCTTCTGGTTTCATTTGATTTTCTTTATTGTTTTTATGTTTTCTATTTCATTTATTTCTACTCGAACCTTATTTCCTTTCTTCTGCTTCCTTTAGGTTTAATTCTCTCTTCTTTTTCTAGTTTCTTAAGATGAAAGTAACCATCGTTGATTTGAGGCTGTTCCCACCCCCCTTTTTAATTAAAATTTATTGGGGTGTGATAATGGTTAGTAAAATTACATTAGGTTTCAAGTGTACAATTCTGTAATACATCATCTATATGTCACATTGTGTGTTCGCCAC
>NW_017731364.1:1707561-1708518 GCF_001890085.2 Hipposideros armiger | reverse complement strand
AGAGTGGCACATGGTAAGTGCTCCACAAATGAAGACTGTTCTTAGTTTCACTCAGTTCCTTTATGGTGCTCTATCTCTCACAATCAAGCATTTTCTTTCTCTGAGGCTAAAACATCTCTTTTCACTGTGTCCTAGGTCTTTGCTGCCCTATTGCCTCAAATCCTGCTCAAGGTACTTTCTCATTCCCATTGTACAGTCTGGGTACTGAACCAATCAACCACAGAGATCTCCAAATTGAGGTCTCATTGCCAGTTGATTCCCTGAAACCTGTTGTCTGCTCACTGCTTGAACAATTTTGAGTTTATTCCTCATGACAGTAGTGTAAGCCTGGAGGCTACTCTCTGAACACACTTCTCTCTTTAACCTTCCTTTCCCAAACTTTAACTCTTCTTGTCCTATCATCATCTCTCCCTCCTAACTTTGTTCCTCCTCTAAGATCATGAAGGCGGGGACATTTTAGAAACCTAAATGCAAATGTCAACCTACATTTGATTTAGGAATAGTAACTGGTACTTTCATTGGGAGAGGTCTTTTGGGGCAGAGAAAGTTGCCCCTTTTGTTTCATCGCCTCCTAACTTTCCAGGAACCACCTTGACATATACGAAAGACCTGATGGCATAGAAATGATCTCAGGCACTTACAGAGACTGTGTCACTTCTCCAAGGTCACATGGTCATAGGTGGTAGTATTAGGCAAACTCAGGTGTATTTGACTCCAAATCTCTGCTCTTTCAGCTGGGTTCAAATATCCATGATGTGGAGTTCTTTGTTTGAGGCTTTGAAGTGTCATATGTTTGATGTTGGGATCCAGTCCCTCAACCTCCCTGGTCACACCCTGCTTCCTTTTTTTTTTCTTCCAAGTCTCTGGATACTCTATTGTGCCAACTGTCAGGACCTGTCTTCCAGAATAAGTCCGGTAGTGAGCAAAGTCTGGGATATCATTAAGAAATTGAAACAA
>NW_017731364.1:1620512-1706360 GCF_001890085.2 Hipposideros armiger | reverse complement strand
TTAATCATTTGCCTCTCACATAAACTCTATAAGGTATGTAATTTTAATCTCCAGGTTACAAATGGAGACAACTGAGACTCAGGAAGGTTATGGAATGTACCTAAGGTCACACACTGGTAAATGTCAGTCAGGATTCCAACCCAGGTTCGCTGAGTCCCGTGCTCTCTCCATGATATCAAAAGCCACCCAGCTCTTCTTGGGGCCCCAAGAGAGGAGACAGGCATCCTTTCCCCCTTCTTGGAGGCTTTCTCTAATCTGCACTTGTTTGAGGAAAAGTCTCTTCTTAGAGCTGGCGCCTCCAAAATCGAGGGCAGGTCAGTTCTTCTTTGGATATATGAATACCATAGATTAGGTTATAGCTTTCTTTTATCTTGTAGAAATCTTTTTTAAATTGGTGTAGCAGATTCAAACAATACAGAGAGTATAAAGTAAAATATGGCAGTTTCCTTGTGCTATTACAATACTATATGTTTTAATATTTTTACAAAAATATTTTATATTGTCTTAGAGTAAATAATGCCATCTGCTGTAGGGAACTTTATATCTCAGTGAATTACCACAATAGTATGTGGGGGTTAGGGGGCGTGGATCTGTTCCACTCAGTCATTCAGGGACCTAGGCTCCTTCCATCTTGTCTGTTTTCCACATGTGCGTGGCCTTCAAGGTTGATGCATTTTAAAACACAATGCAATATGTAAATGATGTATTATAGAATGGCACAATTGAAACCTATATAATTTTACTAACCAATGTCAGCCTAATAAATTGAATAATAAAAAAAAAGGTTGATGCATTTTGAGAAGAGAGAGGAAGTGAATGAGCCGAGAAGACACACCTGCTCACAACAGCTTCAGCCTGGACATGAGGCATCAGTTCTACTCACGTTCTAGTGCCTAGAACTAGCCATATGCCCTCCCTGTGCACCCTACCTGATGCAGGTGGCTGGGAAATGTAGGTTAGCTGTGTCAAGGAAGAAAAGGTAGATTTGGTAATCACAGTCAGTCTCAGATTTGGTTGTCACAATCACAATCACAGCCACATCCACTGCACATGTTAGTCTACAATTTGTCCTTCCTTTTCCTTAAATTTGTTGTTGTCATTTAAAAAATGATATTATACAAGCAATACATATGAAAGCATACTATTATCTACAATTAAGTCAACAGAAACTTGTACTTCAATTCACAGTATATTTTGGACATCATTACATATTGGTATGATGGATCTATCATATGTATTCAGTGATATCATACATGGTGAGAGCTCAACAGTGTTCACCATCATTAGCATTATTGTCATTACCGTTATTCTTTTCATCAGCTGCAGGGCAGCTTATTGAATGGACGAACCATGGTTTTGTTCAGCTTTTATTTTCCTCCTGAAAAAAAAAAACTGCACTAGGCATTCTTATGCACATATGTATATGAACTTGTGCTGCTATTTGGAGAGATTACTGGAAGTGGTCATAAGATGTGTGAATTTAGAATTCTTATAGATGTTGCTAAATTGTCCTCCAGAAAGTTTGTTCCAATTTACAGTTCAGCCAATGATGTATAACAGTGGCCATTTTCTACATCCTTGCTAACATTTTTTGTTATCAGTCAATTACAAGATAATAGACTAGAATGTTTAAATTTACATTCTTGGATTATTAATGTTGGGCATATTTTCATATATTCATTAGCTAAATGTATTCATTTAAAAAATATCTGTTCATATCCTTTGTTTTTCTATTGGCTGTTTATCTTTTTCTTAATAAGTTTTTGTAGCTCTTATTATATATCCTTTGCTATTTGTACAGCAAATACTTTCCCACAGGCTGTGTTTATCTTTTAACTTTGATTTATATTTTGAATAGTAACTTTCTTATATTATTCATGAGTATGGGTTTCAAGTCATACTCAGAAAGTCCTTCCCCACCTCAAGGTCATTAACATTTTCTTCTATATATTCTCCAGTTAGTTTTATAGCATTTACATGTGAATTTTAAGTGTAATGTGAAATAAAGGTTCTAACTTAATTTTTGTCTAAATAAACAGCCAATTGTTTTCTAATATCATTTATTTAATGATCTCTATATCATTTGGTCATTTCTGTACTCTTGCTTTTAATTGATCAGTTTGTTTAGTCTTATGCTAGTACCATGTTGTTTTTACTTTCATGACTTTTTTTCTTTTTTAGTATATTTTGATAATTGCTTGGGAAAGCCCCTGTTTTCATTCTTCTTTTTAATAAGTTTCTTAGAAATAATTTCAAATGTACTCTTCTAAATGAAATTTGAATGATCCTTTCAAGTTCCCTGAAAAGTCCTGAGACACTGAATATATAGATAAACCTGGGGAGCATTGACAGCTTTGCAATAACATGTCTTCTCATCTATGCACATGTTATGTCTGCCCAGTTAATCAGGTCTTCCATTACATCTTGAAGTAAGAATTGTAACGGTTTTCTCTTTTTAATAAAATTTGCATACATTTCTTTGAAAGTTTATAGTTATTTTATGATTTTTGACGCTACCTAAATGGGACCAACATCACAGTGTTTTGAATAGAGACCTCTAAAAGACACGTAACCCAAAGAAAAATGGTTAAACTCTATGAATAAACAATTCCAAGCAGGAGAAGCTCAGTCTCCTTAATAGCAGAGAAAACCAAACTGTGACATTATTTTTCTTCATCAGGCTGTAAAACCAAACCAAACCAACCAACAAACCAACCAACCAACCAACCAACCAACCAACCAACCAACCAACCAACCAAATAAACGTTTCTCATATTCCCTGTGGGTGGGGTGGGGAAAGGTCAACTAGGACAGATTTGGAGGGCTTTTTGGCAGCACCTGTAAAAATTCAAGGTGTGCAGGCCCTTGACCTAGGAATCCCACTTCTGGGCTCCACCCGGGAGAAGCACTTACCCATGACACGGAGCATCGTCAGTGATTTTCATTGCTGCACTAGTGCACATTCATGCCTGAAAAGCACATCTTTTACTTTAAGTAGTTGATGGTGCTCTGTGCTGATGGGGAAATGAAAATACAAAGCTATTAAAATATTTGATTAAAGTCACCAAAAAAGTAAGTTCTCCTTTGTTTTAGTCTCTCTTCCTAACTGAATTACGTATTTTCTGTTTATTAAGAGAGTTGTCTTGAAAAAAAAATATTTGCCAGCTCACTCTCAAATCATCTGTTGTGAGCATCTCATTCTTTAATAATAAAAATTGTTTAAAAACAGGACAAAACCACTTATATTTTTTTATGTAGATGCAAGATATGAACCAAGAGAATTTTGTAAGATTTCTTGGTGATTTTTCCAAGTTTGCTGTTTTTTTGTCTAAATAAATAAGCAAACAGAGAACTTAAGTTGCTTTCTAATTTGACTGCTGGTCAAGGCTTTACTATCCCCACCTGCTGTAGTCCAAGCTTACCTGTCCTACCTTACATCCTGCCCCTTGGCTGCACAAACACTGAGTCTAGGCTTCTGCTGGACACAGGAGGCCTTGGGTCCTGCCTCCCTGAAGCCCACCTTTTCCCTGAACTCTCACGGCACAGAAATGACACATGACAGTCTGGGGCATGATGCACCCCAGCCTTACTTACAATGTCTTTCCCTGTTCCCCCGTGTTGGCTCTATCTCCCTAAGCAGACCACACATATCTTCAAGGTTTCTTTTCTCTTTCCTTAGGGGGGGTCAACTCAGGGAATTTAGCATTTATGGGCCTGTAGGAAATTATGGGAGAAGCTGTATTTCTGACACCCTGTAGTGATTTCCGATGCTCTGCTTCTCTTCTAGGTGGCAAAGAAACACAGCACGATGTTTGGAAATACAATTCTTCGATCAACAAATGGATTCAAATTGAGTATTTGAACATAGGCCGCTGGAGGCATAAGATGGTGGTGCTGGGTGGCAAGGTGTATGTGATCGGAGGTTTTGATGGCTTGCAGAGGATCAACAACGTGGAGACCTACGACCCCTTCCACAACTGCTGGTCAGAGGTATGGGAAATTAATGAGTCACTCTGTTTGAGTTATTACTTCAAAGCTTCAAAGAAAGGTATATGCCAATATAGGTATATGGCTTTCTGATTGCTTTGTTCTCACTCAGAATATAATTGGTGGCTCTGAGCTTCGATCCTCATAGGACCCATTGCTTCAGCATTGTCGATCAGATCACAGAAACGACTTCCTTTCAGGTGGGGAAGCTCTGTGGACACCTGTCCTACCCTAACCAGAACCCCATATGTGGAGGGGAGGCTTAGTCCTAACCTTGGTGTATGTCTTGGCCCAGAGTCTATGTCCCCTCAGATGCTATGTGCCTTTGTGTTCTCCACATGGGATACATAGGGATCTCTTGAATATATTGCTTATTGAATACAGAGTTATTCGGTAGTGTTTAGACGTTAGCCCTTGGTGATTTGCCTATTAATGAGGAACCAGTTACAAGCCTGCATGCAGGACTTTAGCAAAACAACCTCAGGTATATATCATACTCAGCAGAGGTAAAGCATTGCTAATCAATGGGCATAAAGTTATGTGGGATAAATAAGCTCTGGAGATCTGCTGTGCAACACTGTGCTTACAGATAACAACAATCAATTTTACACTTAAAAATTTGTTAAGAGGGTAGGCCTCACGTTAAGTGTTCTTGCCACAATATTTTTTAAAAAAGGTAAAGTGATCTCACTTCCTGTATTTCCAGGTTATTCCCAATTTCAAATTTTCTTTTTCCTTATCAGATAATATGTCAGAGCATGTTCCAGCTTTGGGGAGTATAAAGCATGGTCACTGTAGGCACAGGCCAAGGTAGCTAGGTCATCATGGCATCCAGCTAAGTCCTGTCAACCTGAAAAGTGCCATATAGGGAGCCCTTAACATTTATGGAAGGGGGGTGGTGGTGCCTAAGAGCTTCTCAATTTGGTGAGTCCCATCACAGAGTTGCTCTATGACCCAAGAGGGTCATGTCAGTGGGCAAGAGGCTGTTGGAGGTCCCCTTTAATGGCCTGGGGTTCACAGGGTGGAATCATGAGTTTGGCTTAATCCCAAAATCTGCATGTTGCCTCAAAGTGGGAGAGTCTTCTTACCTGTGGCCACCTGAAACCCTTATACCAGCTTTTCTTCCTGGATATAAGCACCAAGGACAGTGCCTGACACATAGTAGGCACACTGTAAATAATTTTTGAATGAATGAATGTGAATATGCACGTTTGAGAAAGCATTTTTCTCCAACACTGGCTGGTTTCATCTGTATAAACACTTATTCCTGTCAACACCCCTCCTCACCTCAGTGCTGAATTCTGGGAGAAGCAGGCTGAAAACACCTGACACTCAACTCTAGCCTGCCCTGAGTCTGGGGGAAGGGTGGGAGATGTGTGTTTTGATCCTCTCTGTGTCTCAAGAGGAGTCAAGGCTACCAGCCCTGTGACTTTAGGCAAAGGATGCCCAGGCTTGTGACCCCTGGCTCCCAGCCTGTGTCCTGTGAGCCTCTGTATCAATCTGGGCAGTGTGACTGACAGCTTCTCTTGGGGCCCTGTGCTTCTGCAGGTTGCGCCCCTCCCTGTCCATGTCAGTTCCTTTGCAGCCACCAGCCATAAGAAGAAACTCTACGTGATTGGGGGAGGGCCCAATGGGAAACTTGCCACAGACAAGACTCAGTGTTATGACCCTTCAACCAATAAGTGGAATTTTAAGTCATCCATGCCAGTGGAGGCTAAATGCATCAATGCAGTGAGTTTCCGGGACCGCATCTATGTCGTTGGTAAGTGAGCAAATGGCTTTTTAAAAAAATTTTTTTATTAAAATATAGTTAACACATTATATGGCCAGCCAAGTGGCTCAGTTGGTTAAGAGCTCACTCAAGAGTGTGAGCTCTGAGCAAACAGGGTCGCCGGTTGGATTCCCGGCCTGAGCTGAGCTTCCGCTGAGCTGCCAACAGGATGGCTCAGCTAAAAAAAAAAAAAAAAGGTTTAAAAAATAATAAATAGATAAAATAAAATAAAATATAATTAACACATTATATTAATTTCAGGTATACATGATAGCTATTCAATATTTATATGCCTAAAGAAATGATCATCATGATAAGGCCAGCAACCATCTGATACCATACAGTGCTATCACAATATTATTGACTATATTCCCTGTGCTGTATATTACATCCCTATGACTTATCTGTTTTATACCTGGAAATTTGAATCTCTTATTCTCCTTTACTTCCCCATCTTTAAAATGTTTTCAATTACAGTTGACATTTAATATTATTTTGTATTAATTTCAGATGTACAGTATAGTGGTTAGACATATACTATATGTTTAACATATAAATTTATGAAGTAAGCCCCCTGACCCACCGGGCACTATACATAGTTCTTACCATATCATTGACTATACTCTCTATGCTTTACTTTACATCCCCATGACTATTTTGTAACTACCAATTTGTACTTCTTAATTCCTTCACCTTTTTCATCCTGCCCCAACCCCCTCCCATCTATCACCCTGATAAATCTAGTACCCATCTAACACCATACATAGTTATTACAATATTATTGACTATATTCCTTGTGCTATATCCTGCATCCCCATGACTACTTCATAATACCAATTTGTACTTCTTAATCCCTTCCCTTTTTCACCCACTCCCCAACTCCCCTCCCAACTGGCAACCAACAAAATGTTCTCTGTATCTACGAGTTTGTTTCTATTTTGTTTGTTTATTTATTTTGTTCTTTAGATTCCACATATAAGTGAAATCACATTGCATCTGTCTTTCTCTGTCTGACATGCTTTACTCAGCACAATGCCCTTCAGGTCCATCCATGCTGCTGCAGATGGCAAGAACCCATTCTCTTCCATGGCTGAGCAATATTCCATTGTATATATGTACCACTTCCTCTTTATCCATTCTTCCATTGAAGGACAGCTAGGCTGCCTCCATATCTTAGCCTTTGTAAAAAATGCTGCAATGACAATATGGATGCACAAACCCTGTTAAAGTAGTGTTTTGAGTTTTTTCAGCTATTTATTCGAGGTCTCCCACCCACTCAGCCATGCAGGTAGATCAGAAAACGCCCTTCTGAGAATTCAGAAATTCCTAGTTGAAAAGGAAGAGAAGATGGTATCGGGCCAGGCCTTGGTGGACCTTGCCGTCCTGGAGGCAGAAGCAGCTCACATTTAGGAGACATACACAGCAGGTCATCACTGAGGCCCAGGGGAGGAACTAGAAGTTGCTGCAAGAAATGTGCACCGTATAACGAGTGTCCAGTAAATGGTAGCTATCATTATTTCTTATTTTGTGTTCATAGGGATGTTACTCTCCCTACTTGCTTTGGGAGCTCTGAAAAGTTGCAGTTCACCAGAAGGAAAGCCTGGCCAGCCAGACCACAGTTAGCGTGTAATTGCTAATGATGATGGCTCTCAATACTGACTACTCATTAGAATCCTCTTGGGAGCTTTTTACAAAATATGGGTAGCTGGGCCTCACTTCAGACGAACGAAATCAGAATGGGAAAGAGGATGCTGGCCAACGGGGCGAATGTTTTTAATGTGCAGGTGATGTTAATGTGCAGCCAGGTTGAGAATCACTGATTAAGGCGATGCCAAAAACAAGTAACTTCAGGAAATAAGAGCTAATTAGAGAAGTAAAATATGGGAACAGATTAAGAAAAAAACCCTCTCTCCCTTGCTTTAGGTTTAATGCGTGTTTATGGTCAGGCTCATGACTCTGCTTAAAGGTCTAATCTCAAGATAAGTAACTTCGGCTGGTGTCCCAGGTCATACTCAGTCTATAGAGAGGCTGCCACCTCTAGTTATTGCTGTGTATTGATGGCTTCTATGTACCAGGCCTTCTGCCAGGGGCTCCATGCGCATGGTCCTTCTGACATCTCATAACCCCATGGTCTAGGTGCTGGAGATTACAGATCAAAAGGTAGCAGAGCTGGGATTTTGAGCTGAGTTTACCTGATGCACCAGGTGGTATTTCTTCCGGGGAGCAGTCTTGGAGTGCATCCTGGCAGCCAGCAAGCCAGGTGTCCTTTGGGACCTGATTAACATCTGGCTTTAGAATTTAAAGGATGTTGCAAAGTGTCTCCAGCACATCTTGCCCCTAGTGATCCACTCTGGTTTTCTGCAGAGCCAGAAATCTACTTTTTCTTGGCGAGATGGTAGACTGCACATAATCAGATGTAGGGTTTTGATGGCTAAAGGGGAAGAAAACCAGAAAAATAGTGAGAGGCCCACCGTGTTTCCCTTCCTCTTCAGGTGGGGCCATGAGAGCGCTGTACGCCTACAGCCCTCTGGAGGACAGCTGGTGTTTGGTGACTCAGCTCAGCCACGAGAGGGCCAGCTGCGGCATCGCGCCCTGCAACAACCGGCTCTACATCACGGGGGGCCGGGATGAGAAGAACGAGGTCATCGCCACGGTGCTGTGCTGGGACCCCGAGGCCCAGAAACTGACTGAGGAGTGCGTCCTGCCCCGCGGAGTGTCGCATCACGGCAGTGTCACCATCAGGAAGTCGTACACCCACATCCGGAGGATCGTGCCGGGAGCAGTGTCAGTCTGACAGAGGGGAAGACGGAGACGTAAGGGGAGGGGAGGGGGTGCGGGCTGGAGCTCGAGCCAGGAGGCCCTCCGCACCCCTCACCCTGTCCGTCCATCTTCAGACAGCGGGCGGGCTTGGGTTTTTGGCCATTAATCAGGGAATCCCTTGGAAGCATAGCTTTAGGACACTCGAGAGCAGCCAGGAATGTTTGCGTGACCTACCTCAGGAGAGAAGAAGAAGAATAGTTAACATTCAGGACAATATCTGCTCCATGCCAGGTTCTATGCCAGGAACTTTTGTATATCAAGTCACTTAACCATCATAATGACCTGGTGGCTGGATATTAACACTCCTCTATTTTACTGATGCATTTCGGAGAGGCTAAATGATTTGCCCCAGGCCACTCTGATTGGAAGTAGCTAAACCAGGAGTCTAAACCCAGGTCTTTCAATTTCAAAGTCAGTGCCCTTACTGCCATGTTGTTTATCTCAAAGCAGGAAACAAAAACAAAAACAATACCCCCAATTTTTTTTTGTTGTTGTTCTGACAAGTTTGCTAAAGGATTCACTCAGCAAAGCAGGGAAATAAATGTGTTTTGTTTTTCTTCTCTCTTCCCCCTCCTATTTAAATGGTCTGTAATCCTTGGTGTTGGAGCTTGGGCTCATTGTCAAGAGTTTCTCACAGGTCGTTCCATCTGACAGGTCTAGGGAGATGGATCTGGGAAGGCCCGTTTGCTTTGAAAGAGGTAAAAGACTTGTGTTCTGTTCTCCCCCATCAAAAGCCTCTATTGTTTTTAGGATCACAGGAGGCCCATTTTTGGACTAGAACTGTCATTACCAGACAGAATTGTACCTTCAGCACAGTCCAGTGTCCTGGCCTCTTTATGTCTAACCATTGTACTGCCATGTCCAAAAGAGGTTCCCAGAGACAGAGAGCACTGTTTTAAAAAGACAAACATCCTAACATGGCTGGCCACTGCAGGAACGACCGACTCCTCTTGACAATATACTTCCCACTTTTCAGATAGCGATTTGGGTCCATGTCCCTGAGACCCCCCCACTCCTGGAAACTTAGTGTTCGTTCCTTTTAAGCCCTTCTGTTTGTTTTTTTTTGTATCAGCTTGGCACAATTTTGACTTAAAGAACAGAGTCTGTCCTTCACTCAAAGTGCTAGAGCTTTCAGATGAGCTCACTGCAAATTCATTCTAATCCCCAAGTTGGCAAAACAGATTAAGAGATCCTGTTTCGTATGCTGTATTTAAAAAGCAACAACAATGGTAACAACATAGTAACTGCATTACCCAATGTGCTTTATTTTCATCATATGATTTCAAATCTCTTTATAGAGTTTTATTTCATGTTAGATGTGGCATATTGTGACTGTACTTCTCAGCAGTTTGGGAAGTTAGAGGTATTAGAGTTGATAGTGAATTTAATTTTCATAGAAAAGTTATGACTGGAAGAAGCTAACATTCAAAGCAGATAAAAAAAGACTTGGAATATTACAAGTGAGATTTCTGTTTATTATACTTAGATCATTGAGGATAAATTAAATGCATGTTGGTGTATGAAAAACTCTATGCCTTAGGGTCATGTGTGACAGTTCAGCTACCTGCTATGAAACGTAAGATGGGAAAATGCAAACACATTTGTAGAAATTTAGAACAAATATATCACTTACTCATGAGCACTAATAACCTTAAAACAAAGCTCTCAACTGAAACAATTTAATCTAATTCAGTTTGGCAAACATTCAAGGAGTTCTTTATGTTTGTCAAGCCTTGGGGACACCAATGACTAAGACACATCCCCACCCTGGAGACTCGATAAACAGGTAAATAGGCCACTAGTCAATATTATAATTTTCCTTTTGCCATGTTAGCAAAAAAGGAGATGTATGCAAAGTGATGAGGCTGCATCCACGTCTTTATTGTCCTTCCAAGTGACCTCCCTGGGAGGCTGTGCCCTTAGGTTCACGATGTGGCCTCTGCTTACATGGTTGTTTTTGTTTGAGATCACCTTCAGAAACTATTTACGAACTATAGGAGAATCAGTGATATTCCAAAGATGGTTTCAGGGAAGAACTTCCCAAGACGATATCCAATGACAGCATCACTGGCATGCACAAAGAGCATCCCCCCGAAAGGCAGCTCCTTGTCATGGCTGTCCTTTGATAAGAGCAGTCAGCAAATTTTTAGCCCATCAACAGGTCAATCCTATGCTAGGAGAGTGAAGATTTAGGATCCCTGTGTTATAAATTTGGTTCTAAATGCGGGACCCAAGTTTCAGGACTAGTTCAGAATACCTAAATGAAGACAAAGAAGTAATTCTATATGCTGTTTATATGCAGGTGACTTGTGGTAAAATCTCAGGTGGTTGGTCCTCAAGAAGTGGGGATTCTCAATAATGGTATAGCAGCGTTCCTCTTAAGACGATCCAGAGTTCTGCACTTGAAGCTGCCAGTCTGTGGCTCTTAGGGAAAGAAAACTTTTCAAGTCATTTTGGGGAAATTTATATCATCAGGATTTAAGCTTCTAGGCACTAGCAAAGGATAGAAGCTCTCAAAATATAATTTTCATTCCCAGATAAACAAATGAAAATCTGGTTTGCAGCAAGTTAACTGTCATAACCCATCCCACCAGCAGGGGGATGAGGACTACTGTTGCCGGAGAGCTAGAAACCCAGGACCCCAGGACTCAGGCAGGGAGGGTGGGAAGCCCCAGCATGGTGGACTGGATCTTGATTCAGGTCCTGTGAGTGAACAGAGCATCCCTGGCTGGGAGGAGGAGGATGAAGAAGGAGGTCAAGTTTAAGGGAAATGATAGCTCTAGAAAATGATATCTGAGGCCCAGGAGTTTGTGAGCATGACTCCATTCTCAAGAATGGTAAGGGGAGAAATAAGGAACAGGGGTTCCAGGAAGCAACCCACTTCTGAGAAGTGAGGCACAAGTTAGAACAGGACTAGCAGTGAGACCCATGTGCTTTGGGGCCCTCTGAGCTGCTTGGCTGGGTCTCCTACCTTACTGGAACTAGAGAGGATGAGGCCCGGAGATGCAGGTGGGGTAGAACTTATGGGGGAGGTTAAGGGACCCCAGTTGACAAAGCTGGTTTTAAACTGGCAGGCAGCTAAGCTCATCCAAACACCAACAAATAAATGTTTTCTTCTTAGCTCTCATCACATTCCGCTGTCAATGACTTCATCACACACACACACACACACACACACACACACACACACACACACACTGTCCATGAACCCAAAGTAAACTATGCTCTCAGGGAAATGCAAATACCCTTTGCTTATAGCTGTGAAAAGTATAGCTTTGCTATTTATAAAAATCCTTGAGGTACTGTTGTTATCTACTTATCCTACTTGATTTTGAAAAAGAAAAAGTACTCAAAAAAATTTTCAAAGTGGGTAAACACCATTGGAATTTCTTTTGTAAATTTCTAACTTTGGGCTGCAAAATCATTTTTTCCCTTAATGTCTGATCTCGGTGTTGTAATAGATCTCATAATACAAAGAGTCAAGCTTTATGGAAATCCACTATTATTTTAAATATGGCTATTATAAAACCAGTTTTGTCAGGTTGGATTTTCATATTTATAGGTAAAAATAGTCAACACTTAGTTAACCACATCCTTTAAGTATTTCGGTTATGTGAGTTTGTATTTTTTTCAGTGATCAAACTAAGGATATTGTTTTTGGTAAATATACAAATAAAGTTTTTATTTATTCAATAAAATATGTGTGGAATGTATAAGACTATGTTGTATATCATCACTAGGTGAAACTTTTTTTTTTTTCCTTGTTTTGGTCGATTTGGGTACGTTGTATCTGAATATAAATTAATTTAGGAGGTGGAAATTTAAAACATTTCAGTTGTTTTGAGGTTTAGATAAATTCATAGGATAAGATTAATCAGATTTGGCTTATAGAATGGCAAAAAGTAAACAGCTTCTCTCTTCCTAACGCCTCGAGCCTCATTGTGTCTCTGAGCAAGCTTTTCCCAACCCATTTGCAAACTGTGCGACTCTCATCCTGCCTGGTCTTACCTCTTATTACAGGAGACACCCTTCCAGGTTTCTGATTTCTGGCCTGATCTCTTAGCCCTGAGTCAACCCACCAAGTCACATGTTGTCTTTGAAGCCTTATTTGATCTGTGCTTCTCAAATCAGGGCTCATGGGACTTGGCATATGAGACAGAGAGCTGTGGTTCTCAACCACTGGAAAACTTGTCATCAGTTGAGTTTGTTTTGGAGTACAATGCAAAGGTCCTATGCAATTGAGAAACAAAAACAAAAACCTGAGGCTTTAAAAAAATGTTGGGTCACATGAATAGCTTTAGACCTTTTCCCACTAGGCCTCCTTAGAAATAGAGGTTTTTGCTTCTCTGCCTTAGGGATTCTGGGTGGAAAACCTTGGGAAGCACTGCCCCATCTCCCAGGTGGGAAGTGCTCTGGAGTTAATCTTGGGCTATGGATCTGACAGCCAGTGCAGCAGCTGTGAGTCAAAATGGGGTTTTGATCTAACTTCACTGCTGAGCCCTCCGATTTCCTTCCTGGATCTAAGAGGTAATCTGAGCCTGGGCAGCTTGGCCGGGGCCTGGCACCTGCCCAGCTTTCCTTGGCTCCTCCTTCTGCTCCTGGTGCCCTCTGCTGTTGTCTGGCTCCCCCCGGACCAACCCTCCTTTCCCTGGAGATGCAGCCTTTATATATTGTAAGATCTCAATTCTTTCCCACCTCCCGTGGGCCCATGCCTCATTTTCTGTTCCTGTATGCTGCCACAATTAAAGACCCTTGGTGCTGGGGGTCTAATTTGGGTCAGGTTCCACCTGCCCCAAGCCGCCTTACCAATCACTCTGGTTTTCACGCCGATGTTTGTTTCTAAGGATTTTATTTTTCTTCTTGAGTGCTCAGATGTCTCGTTGTTATTGATCTTTGCAGGTCAGGCTACCTTGACACCCATGTCCCATCTCTGATCATCTGCTTGAGTCTTTTTTAACTTGCTGCCTCCCCTGGAGTCACCAAACATAGAAACCTCATTATCCTCTTTGTCTTGACCTCTAGCTACCCCAGCGTCTCCAGGGGTTCCTAATTTCTGAGGGCCGGAGACAGAGCGAAAGAGGATACGGCCCTTCCTGGTTACGAATTCAAATTCTTTAGGAAGGCTTGTATATAAGGAAACTCTCCTGCTCCCTTAGTAAAACTAACCCAGTTTCCCAAACTTTGGCATTGGGGGGAAGGGAGGAGACTCCCAGTGGGGGATCTCATAGACCCGACTCTTGTCTCTATAAGGAAAGAGTCCTGTACAGACAAGACTCTTCACCGAATTTCCCAAAGGACACCACAGACCAGGCTGGAACAGTTAAGTAAGACTCTACCGGTGACTTAGAGGTGATACAGGGAAATAAGCACAGAAAGGAACAATGCTCTGAATAATGAGGATGACAAGATTTTGCCATTCCTGAGAAGCAGTGTTGGTCCTTAGGAGGCATGCGTGTGTAGATGCTGTCAAAGATAAACAAAGCTGGATATTCAAATGGTGAAGAGAGATTTTATTCAGTCACTTTCGATAGTAAGGGAAAGAGATGAGCCCCAGTGCGATGCGTGCAGAGCGGACTGGATGCTTTAAAGGGAGAAGGAGCGTGGAGAGAGGGGAGCAGGCAGGGGCTCGAGAAGAGTCAGGGAAGTGAAACATCATAAAGGGCTGGTCAGTACACGTGACGAGGCCCACTGCATCTGCTAGCTGTCGATCATGAAGTTAGGATTCTGTCCTCAGCAGAGGCCCTGTCCTTCCTGATCATTACATTTCAAAGGAATGGCTTTCGGGTCAGTTGAGAAAGACACTCTGGGCTGTAGGAGAGACATACCTCTATATCTCAAAAGGGACAGAGCAGGGATTTACAATTGTAAGACCTTCTTAGGAAATGCTCTAAGAAAGGGAGTCAGGGGCCTATTGTCAGGCCTTGGCCAGAACAAATGGTAAGTTTTTTTTTTTTTTTTGATGGCCTTGAGCTTTTCCAGACAGAAACTCACAACGGGGGACTGGGTTGTCCTAGGGATGAGACCTTAGGCTGCCAGCAGCCATGCTAGGGGCTTGGCCAAGTCATTTAGTGCAGGGATTTGGATGGAGTGTTTGTGCAAATAATTTTTGCAGTTTTCAGTGCCCCAGGGATATTTGCTTTATGAGACATATTGTTAAAGACACAGGTGTGCCCACCCCACTTGTACTACCTAGCGCTGGGGAAAATTTAAGAGAACTGACAATTTTCTACAACCCAACACAAGCCCACTGTGAGAGTAAGTGTGCCAATACTCCTCCTTCTAGAATATTCTGAAGACAACTAAAGAGAAAAATAATGCTAAAACTTCTTTCAACCTAAATAGGCCAGAGCAGTGCTCTCAAACAGTTTGGACTATGTCCCACAGTTTCAAAATGAAACCATTTTCAATTTTTAAATTCTATTTTATTAAAATACTGTTTACAACTCGTTAAATTAATTTCATTACCTACCAGTGGGTCTCAACTCGCAACCCACATCTGAAGAACAATGCTGGAGGGCACAGACCTGGGCAGGAATGAGGGAGAGGAAGTTGGGAAACCCCGGGTTTAACAGTTGCAGCAGAAACTCAAGGGAAAAATCTGATGGCACAAAGAAACCTATGAGTCTGACCTTAGATAAACTGAATTTTTGTGGGTGAAATTCTATTCTTTCATAATAAAAATATAATAATAGGAGCAGATGGTGCTGTTGAGTAATTTCCCAGAAACATGGGACAGAGCCAGAAATAGTTAAAGAGACTGGGACAGTGACAAAAATAGTCTAGGCAGAAATGCTGGGGTTTTTAATTATCAAAGTGCTTCCTGGTAGAACGTTGCATTCAGAAATGGTCACTGTAGAAACCCTGAAGAAAAAAATGATACATTTGACTTTGTTATGGCTGAGTTATAAATAGACATTAATGAAGAAAATCATGAGGTCTTTGTGAAACAATGCAACAAATACTTACTGAGCACCTACTATGTGCCAGGCATGATTCTAGGTACTAGGGCTCCACATCCACGAAGAAAACAAAGTCCATGCTCTCATGAGCTCACATTCCAGCAGAGAGAGACAGGCAACAACCAAACACGTACATTATATAATGTCAAGTAGTGATAAATGCTAGAAAAGCAGTACATCAAGGTAAAGGGTATGCATGCTACTTTAAAGAAGGTCAGCAGGGATGCCCTTGCTGATAACGAGACAGTTAATCAGAAACTTGAGTGAAGAGGAAGTGTGAGGAAGCCTGATCCAGGTAGAGGGAACAGCTAATGCAAAAGCCTCGAGGCAAGTAGCTCAGTGTATTCAGGGGACAGTGAACAGGTCTTGGTGGCTGGAGTGAATTCAGAGTGATGGTAGGAGTCTCAAGGCCACCGTAAGCACTTTGAGTGTAACCAGAATAAGACGATAGGGCACAGGAGAAGCTCAGAAATGCTAAAAATTCATAAATGTTATGCACCCAAGCTTGTGACTTACAAATTCAAGTCTGCTGCATTCACGGTGGCAACGAGTAGCTAGAAACTACCAAACCCCAAGTTTTTGTGAAGCCAGCAAACATTGAGCTCTTTCTCCAAATCCTTGGTCTTTCTGACCCTGCTCTGTGCACCCACATTGTGATGGGCTGAGGCTGGCTCTCCCAACTGCCTGGTCACAGGAGTCTAGGGGGCTTTGGGGAAAGCCTCTCAAATAACTAAGATCTATCGATCATTCCCCGGATAAATGGAGTTGGCAGCACTCAGACACAAGGGCACCCTGGTGGTAATGAGACCAGCAGTGGTGATATTAGTGGGGTGGCACAAGGGGGATGAAAAAGCCAGAACTTTCAAAGTCAGTGACCTCCAGGAAGCCTAGATGATTTTTGAAAAAATGTGGACTGAGATTCAGTACATTAAAAAAAAAAAAAGCCTTAGTGGTTAAGTGCAAACCAATAAACCGTTTTTTAAAATGTATGTAAAATGTATGGCAATTCAGATGCAAACTAAAAATTAAGTGCTAGAAGCGCTATTTCCAGATGATTTTAGAAAACATGTCTTCCTGGGAGGAAGGTTGGAATCTGAAGTAGGAACCAAGGCTGGAGATGTGGTGGGTTAGACTAAGCAGCAGCGTCGTCACTGCATCTCCCTGACTCCAAAGGAAGTTAATAATAGTCTGCACCTCATTAAGTTGTGGTGAAACTTAAACAAGATCACACATGTGAAGTGCTCAGCTCACTGGCTGACAGATTGTAACGCTCCATACAGTTGGCTGCTAAACTTGTCTTTCCTTGGAGTCAGTCAGACCTGAGTGCAGTTCTGACTGTGCCAATCGCCCACTAGCTGTGTGGTCTTGGGTAAACCACTGAACCTCTCTGAGCCTCAGTTTCTTTGTCTCTAAAATGTGTATAATAATACCTATTTTGTAGGGCTGGCGTGAAGGTTAGCCAAAATGTGTATAATGTAGAGTGCCTGGAAACTCAAATAGGGCACGTTCTACGATTATTGTTTATAGTAATTATAACAACACTAACTAGAGGGTCTCAGAACAACTGTGGATATTCCAGGTGTGCTCCTATTACTTAGTTTTGGGGGAGATTGGGCTGCTATTGTTTTCATGCAAGACAAAAAGGAAATTCTTATAAACGCGTAGGGAGGAAGCAGGTTGTGTTTGTCATGAACAGCCTTAACAATAACAGGAGAGGAAAAACAACACTCAGACACACACACCCTGACACACACCCCAAACCAAACGAAGAACACGGGCCCTTGCCAAGTATTCAACCAGGTTCCAAAGGATAGCTGCATTCTTGAAAAACGTGTGGAATGAGTCAGTGCCTAGCAGGCTGCTGGGAAGATACAAGCCTGGTCTCTGGGGCACTCCGTGTCCATGGGCCAGAATAAACAGAGTCTGTTGGTAGAGAAGGACCAGATGAATGGGTATGGTTAGGCCATGAAAATGCATGCTGACAAGACCTGGGGAGCTTTCTCTCTTCCCCTCAGCGGACCTTCATCACTACATGTTTTAGGAAATTTAGCTTTGGGGCTTAGTGTTTGAATACTAGTATTGTCGTTTTGCTTTAAATAACTGAATGAAGTATTTTAACTATTAAATATAATGGGGAATTTAAATTATCCTGATTAGAAAACACATTTTCCATGAATTACAGACTTTCAAAATAAAATCCAGAATGACGAACCATCAGTTACTTTGCTCTAAACTTGTCTTTTCCCTTGATGGCCACTAGATGGCAGGATGGGACCACTCTAGGTCCCACGAGTTTTCGAGGCAGCTCTTCCCACACAGGTTTAAAAGTGGGGAAACTTTTTATTTTGGTTCCATCTAACTTTTTTTCCCTTTCAGAAAAGAAAGCTAAACAATGTGTGCACAACTTTTAGTATCCTCTATAGCATGTAACGGGAGGTACACCATTTCCCTGTCTGAAGGTCTGAACCCCGGGAGCTTAACGCATCTTTGAGGAGTAAACCGTAGATGGTACCAATTAGTAATGAATGAAAGCTTATCCTGAGGCAGTGCTGGGCTAGGAGCTTCATCTCATCCATTCTGCACAGGGAGACTAGAGAGTGTTGCTTCCATTTTGTTTAAAAAACTTTATCATTTTGTTGCATGGACATCTTGTAGGTAACAGCTTTGCTATGAGAACTTCAAATGTGACGACACGGGGCAAATGAACCTGGCTGAGATTGTGAATCTCAGGAAACTGGAGACCTCTTTTTATTCCTGGAAGTGACAGCTAATGTAACAGAGATGTAGACAGACGTCTTGCACAAAGAAGCAGGAAACATCTGGATAAACGAATCAGCACAAAGCCCGATTCAGAAATGGAAAGCGGAAGCTATGGGACAGAGAAGCCTGTGATTACAATTGCCAGAAGTACAGGGGTTTCTTCCCGCAGCCTGATCAAGTACCCAAATAAGTCCACTGTAGGGCCCCTATATTCAGCACCTACCAGGTGCTGGCACAGGCTAGGTGCCTTAATTATGATTGATTCTCACTTACTCCTTACCACCACTCTTAGACATAGGTGTCATAAGGGCAGGGATGTGCAAGGCAGCTCCCTGGAGTCACTGAGATGACAGACTCAGCCTTACCGCGGCAGCCAACTTTCCGTTCAGGGAAGTGGAGACTAAACCGAAAATATAGGCCATGGTCTTTGCCTCTACAGAAGCTGCGATAAAAATACTTCCATTGCTGAATTACACAAACTAGTCCCAGGAGAGAAAAAAAGTTTCTTCAGTATGAGTATTCAAGCTTCTGAACTTGTCTGTGACCAGTCAGGATCTAAATGGAATCCGAATGCATTGCTATCGTGGGTTGGAGTCAACAGAGAAAAGCCCTTGACACGTGGAGCGAAATCAACTTTATTCAGGCTGAGATCTGTAAAGACAGCCTCCAAAAGTGTTTCCTCTTGTGCTTCAGCTAAGTCATGAACTACCTGAGCACACACCACTGGGATAGACATTAGGTATCAAAGCGAATTTTCTCTACGTGTTTTATTTATGAACTCATCCACTCAAGCACTACTACTTCCTGTTGCAAAACCAGGTTCTCTGTGGACTTCATAATTTTAAAACATAAGTCAGATCATGACACTTTTCTGCTCAAAACCCTCCAATGCCTCGCCTCTTGTCTAAAGCCAAAGTTCTCCCAAAGGCCTAGAGAACCCTACACTCTCTGGTTCCCCTTTGTTTTGCTCCCTAACCTCATCTGGTTTCTTCCTTTCTTTTTTTCTTTTCTTTCTTTTTAACACATCAATTCTACAACTAAGAAAAGATTGCTCCTTGCAGTTCCCCGAATTCCCCCACCTCTTTCTGTTTTCTCCTTCAGGAGTCAGCAAATACAACCTATGGCTGGACCAAATGCCCGTTTTTGTATTATCCCAAAAGACAAGATAAGGAAAAAAATATTATAATAGAGAGTGAGAAGGTAATAGTGATGTTTACACAAGATTTTATATAAGTGGAGGGACACCTAATTTAGCCAGGGGTGAAGGAAGACATTGGAAATATTTAGTGAGTGAAGTTTGAACAGAGTTTTGAAAAACGCAAGAAGGGGAACAGGAGTGGGAAGCGTGTGCCAGGAGCGGGGGAACAGCATGGAGGAGGGACCAGAGATGTATGCTCTCCTGGTACTTGTAAGTCCTGTGGCGGGGTGGGGCCACCTATACAGGTTCATAACATTCTAGAAGCAGATACAGCCCAAAGGCCATCTAGTTCATCTCCTCCTTTCACACACGAAAACTGGAGGCCCAGAGCTGTGAAGTGATTTGCTACAGGGCTAAGGTTTTGAAAAGTTAGAATGGAAATTGAGATGTCCTGACTCTCACTGGCTTCAGTGCTCTTTTCCTTTCATCAACAATGTTTTGGGCCTAGATTAGAGAATATCTAAAATCCTCTTTGCTGGCTATTAAATAAAACACAAAATGAAACTAGTATGGTATTCTGAAAGTACTGGGATTAAGTAGACTACAGTTCCATTTCTGTTTCTACTAACATACAGGGTAACCTTGAGCAAGTCACTTCCTTTCTCAGGGTCTGTTTCTTTTTGTTTCAAAAGGCTGATTAGGTAATTTTGAGTACCCCTCCTGGCTCTCATAGATCATTCTTTAAATATATTATCATTTCTAATACAATGTATGATGTGGTCTTTGGTCTCATTGCACCTTGCTTTTCATATTCACAAGACATAAAACAAAGGTCGTAAGATTTTCTATTCATTTACAGCTTCAATTAACTAAATAGTTAATGAGTAACTGAAGTGTGCAGTAGCATAGCATCGGAAGAAGGGGAATCAACGTGACTGAGAGGTCTTGGAGAAGGTGAAATCTGAGCTGTCCTCTATAGGAGGTGAGGACCTGGCCAGGAAGACAGGAAGGTGTTTCAGGAAGGACACCTGAGCATGGTGTGGGGGGCCTGGCTACACAGGGGCCTTGTGGGAAGCAGGCTGCTGGGGCAGAGTCTGGATGGGGAGCATGAGAGGCAGGGGCTGCCTGGATGGAGGACATGCTGTCATGCCAGCTACAGCGTGGACTTGATGCAGGAGCTCAGGGGAAGGTGTAGGAAATTGATTTGGCCAGCAGGGCAGATTCTCTCCAGGAGCCTGTTTCATTAAGCGCAGAATAGGTCTTGAGGGCTCAGACTGAGGAAAAATGTTCTTGTTGTAGTTTTATATTCTTCTTCTGTTTCAATTAGGTGTTCTGTAATTATATAATAAATTCTCAGAACTGTAAATGATAACAACACAAAACACTATAGACCCATACAATGATCATGTTGAAACCAATGACTTTTTTTACAGAATTAATTAAAAAAAAAAGCTAACAATTGAGAGTTTTTCTTAGTGGCTCCTCTGTTGTCTGTTCCTTCCTCTCTCTTTTTGTGTCTCAGTTTCTACCTTTGTGGTCTTTGGATTTGGTCTTATATTTCTAATTTTTTTTTTTACATAATAAACTACTTGAAATGCTTTTTAGAAGTGGGTGGGATATAAATAAATTATGAATGCAGTTTCTCTAAGATACATGTTTTTCAATATTTCATTATACTAAATAATGACAAAATAGTTCTTCATGCATACAGCTGTTTTGAACAGAGGACCTGAAGTCCTTTGTACACTCATTGTATTAAACCTATTCAAGTTAATTTGCATTTGTATAGCATTTTAAGAACTAAAAAGGTAGATTTTTTTTTTATTGTTCACATGCATTATTTTATTCAAGCCCCAAATCCCCTGACAGGGAGCTCTTTCAGCCTCTGTTCCTGGCACGGTGCCTCTGACCTAAATAGAGTCTCCACAAAGGCTTATTGAAAAAATGCGGGATCGAAGTTAAGTCAGAAGGGACAATTCTGGGAGCAAGAATATCTACTCATCAACATTCCCATTTCCCTGAAGAGGAAGCAGTGATGTGCTGCAGTCACTAGGATTGTGTCAGGAAAGCCAATGGCACAGATTTCTTCCCAGCTCCACTTTCGTTAAATGACTTCACCTCATTGGCGTGAAAGTGGCCACAGTGGGTTACACCAGAGAAATCAGTAAATACTGTAGGTCAGCACCCGTGCCCCTCCATCCCTTGAGAGCCAGTTTTTAAACATTTACCAGCAATACCACTGAAATTAGGATTCAGACTGGTTCAGTGACTTGACTGAGGTTAAGTTGCTGGCTAGGAGGTCAAGTCCAGGCCCCTGGCTCTAAGACTGTTAGGGAAACTGAGGAGTCAGGGATGAAGGAGCAGCCAATTCCTGAGTCTGCAGCATAGCTCCATGAGTGACAGGCTTACACAGCAAGGACACAGGCCTGCGCGTTAGAGACAGGAGGCTGCCTCAAGCCCTCATCTGCTTATGCCTGGGACTGAAGGAACCTGGCCTGCATTTCACAGCCATGATGTGGAGCACACCCACCATCCAAACACAGCCAAGCCCTGAGTGAGAGATTCTGGATGCTGCAGACAGGAAATACTGAAAAAAACCATCACTGCTTCAACATACAGGGAGGGCTTGTGGCTTGCTAATTCCCAGCAGGAGTATCAAAGTAACTAATCTTCAATAAAGAAAAGCATTCTGAAATGATCAATGTGTTTTCACCTGGATTACATAGGAAAATGAGCAATTCCAGTGCAAAACTTCTCAAGGGTGAAAAATGTGACTATGTAATATTCAAAGAGCCAAAAATGTTTAGAAGAGCCTGCTGCCTTCTTTTGGCCCTTTTGAATCTTTATCGACTCAGCAGATATTCTATTATTCTAATCCCTTTATTCCCAAGAGATAGTATTCAATATGATACAAGTGTACCTCTCTGGGTTACTGTCCACTGTTCCTAACATTCTTTTGTTCTAAATCTTCATGGTCAAAAAAGTGTTATTATTATACTTCAGACCATGTGACCCACTGGGATTTAAAAAATTATACTATTTCAGGCCACTTGCATGTATCCAGGACTTCAGCTATTGGCTTTTAAGAAGTTTCAGTATAAGAAATATCTCAATGTTGGAAAATACTTCTAATACTCAACCAACAGTCCACTTAAAAAATATTCAGTGTAAATTTCAGACAGACTTATTATAACTGCCTTATAGAATTGATTTGAGTAGGATTCAAGCCACATGTGCTCCATTAAGCAGGCAATGAGCACCTAGTAATTGTTAACTAGCTTAGAAACTGCTAACTATAAAGCTAGTCATTTCTAACTTAGTAATTGTTAAGCTGAACAACTAAAGTAAACAATGAGCACCTAGTAATTATTAACTATTAAGAAAAGGGAAATTGAAAATGATAGTTGGCCTTAACATATCAGCACAACCAAACTTAAGAGCACAATTCCTAACACAAATAACTGCATCTGGGCTAGGCCTGTGATCCCCACAGTGATTTTCTGAACGTCTCCATACGCTTACTTTTCTGGTTTTCCTTGGTACCACCCAAATCATTTCAGGTCACGGGACCCAAATCATTTTGCTCAGTTTAGAGAGCTGTGGCAAGGCTGGTACCAATTGTCTTTAAAATCTAAGCGTTAATCAGACAGCATTCAAAATTGTCCCTACACAAATGTCACTCATTCACTCAGTTTGGATATGTCCTCCTGAGTAGGAGAGAAAGGGGTGGAGTTAGAGGCGGGCCCTTGGAACTTGCACGGAACACTGAGTGGCCCTGGGAGTGTGCAGTGTGTGTCTTATCTGCAGGTGGGGAGGGGAGAGGAAATGCTGAGAGACCCAGTGTCAGGGAGTGGTACTGGGCCACTGCCGCAGGGGCTGTCTGAGCATTTGCAGTATGGAGGGAAAACTGTGCCAGCCTCTCTCCTCCCCCCAGTCCTCTGCCCTCACCTGCTTCCTCGAGAGAGGCCCACCCTCTTCACAGCACAGCTCTACTGGACCAAGGAGGGTCCCAGGAACCAGAGCCTGCCTCTCCAAGGCTGTCCCTGTCCCTGTCCCTGTGGGGCCCTGCTGAGGGTTCGATGGGCTCATAGAGATGCCCTTATGTGTTGCTGTGGAAGGAAATGGTCCATTTGGGAGGCCCCAGCCCTGTGCAGAAGGGGAGGAAGGAAGAAAATGGGCTCTGAGAATGGCCTGCGGCAAGTGCCTCTGTCGCTGTCAGTCCCTTCATCTTCCAGTTCCGGGTGTGCCCAGTATGGCTTCATCCAACTGCCAAGGTCCTGGAATTGAGGGAGGATGCCAAAGGTGCCAAACCACAGGAGCAGCAGCAAGAACGTTACGAGAGGGGTGAGAGTGCCTCCAGTGTCAGCTTTGGGGCCTGCTGGCATCAGGGGAGCAGTACACTGGGGCCATTGTACTGCGACGAGCCTTCTTGGAACCAAAGTTTGAACATTTGATGAATGCGGGAGGCGTTCAGCAAAAATGCAATTCAAGCAGCAGTTAATATGTATCCACTCTGTGCAGAGCTTGTGGGAGGTTCTTCAGGGGAACTGGAGACCAGCAGGACCTGGGCTCCACCCTCAAGAGGACTGAGGACTCCCAATAGAGTAGGGAACACAGATCCACAGACAATTTATACAGTGACAAAATGCCACCAACTGTCACTGACATGTGATGCTCTGGGCTGGGTACCCTGGTGAGAGGAAGAGGATTCTGGCCCTTGCGACATTCAAGTCCCACCCAGTCACCGTTTCACAAGCATGTGTTTGGATATTCCATTTTACACACGTTAAGCTTAAGACTAAAGTGACACATTTAAGTGAAGACATTCAAGAGTGGAGCTCAGAATCTAGACTAGCAGTATAAATCAGGGACGAAAGGCAGTGGGTGAGATCACTGAGGAGCAAGTGTGGGGAGAAAAGAACACCCAGAGGATGTGTGTGGACAGGAGGGGCTGGCGGGCAGTACAGGAGGAGGGGCATCAAGGAGACGTCGCGTGATTTTAACAGGCGATGCTGTATTAACAGGGATGTGAAGCACAGCAGGTCCTCCTATAGCGAGGAAGATGGGATGCAGCATGGAGACCGCCTCTGCCAGCTCACCGCTGAGAGGAGGAGCTTTCTGTAGCCCGTGGTGGGCATGAGGGTAACGTCCGTCCACAGGAGGATGGCCTGACGCCGTGCTCAAGCGCTTCAGATGCGTCATTGTGATTGCGTTTAGTCCTCACTGCACCCTTCCAGGCTGACCGTACCACGGGGTAGAGAAGTTGGGTGACTCGCCCAGATTCAGTGGTCAGCAGGCAGCGAGGTCAGCATTCCACCTCATCCCTCTCACAGCCCAGCCTTACACGAACGCTCACCAGTTTTGGAACACGCAGGCTGTGCTGGGTCTGACTTCATAGGACAGGGCCTGTGCAGGGTCTGTGAGGAAATCTCCTACCTGCCCGAATTCAGAAAGAGCAAGTTAACTGGACAAGGGAAGCCTGGCGCCGTGGCAGCGTGCTTCAGTTGTTAGATAGTAAGCCGGTCAGTTATCAAACCTGGTTTCATGATTATTCTTGTGTTCTCTTTCTTGCAGGTTATGGCCGTCTCCTTTCACGGTTAATAAAACTCACCCTCTTCGCTGCGTTTTCCCATAAGTCTGCTTCTCCCGGCGCTTCCTCTGCCTTATCTATCCTGCCTGATTCAGACACGCACATCACAACTCCTCTCATTTTCAAGCCCATCATCTTGGTGCTACAATATTCTTTTGCTGATTGTTTTTGTAGAAAAACCACTCAGCTCTGAAAAATCAAATCTCTAATTTTCTTTCTTTAAAGAAGCTACTGTCTTGTCTGCTATCTTCATTTTGGTCACATTCCCATCATCGCTGTTCTCTGTGTTTATTTCCAACTTATTTCAAAATCTTTGCATACATTTTCCCCAATAAAAGTAACGGTACTTTGTTCTGAACCACGTTATTGTGGTTTTCCCTCTTTTCTCTTTCAGGGGCCTCCTTGGGAAGACAGGCAGCATTCTGTAAGAAAACCTCCCGGATGGGCAGAGGGGCCTCCCAGGCTGCTGCCCCTTCACTGTGTGGCATGTGCATGTGTGGGCACCAGGGCAGGCATTTTGGGGTAGGGGTATAGTTCTATGTGTTTGTTTGTTTGTTTTTGAGTGCAAGTCTGACATGGGGACTTGGGTGGGCATTGTTCAGCTTGAACCTGAAAGGAATACAAACTTGTGCAAACAGTTCCACATATACACAGTATCCTATCAATGTAAATGCCTGCTTCTGCTCAGGTTTTATAATTGGAATGGGTAGAGCAAAGGAACAGATGTATTTGTTCTCTACTAACAATAAATCAGCTTATTTGTGGGTGAATGCCAATGGCTTTTTAACAAATTACCAATAAGAAATTATTACTTTCTGTGATTCGATGGGCAAATAGCATTTTATACTGAGGCATTTGGTACTGGAACCAAATACTACAAGTACTGAGCCATGCCTTGTATGGAGTCTACAGAAAGAATGGAAGGATTGAAATATAAGATTCAATCATAGTAAAAAGAAAAGAAAAAAAAGAAAGCAAACATAGATTTAAAAACTGTTTTTATTTTGCTTTCTAACAACTGAAGGACTGATTTTTCCAGGGGGAGGAGGAGGGAGGGAGGGAGGGAGGGAGGGAGAGAGAGAGAGAGAGAGAGAGAAAGAGAGAGAGAGAGAGAGAGAGACAGAGAGAGAGACAGAGAGAGACAGAGAGAGAGGTGTGTTAGTAAATAAGTTTAGATGACTTTCCCATCAAGACATACGAGTACGTGCTGACTACTGTATTTTATCCTTTTCTCGCCTCTTCTCTCCCTGTTCTTTCTCTATCTCTCTATCTCTACCATTCTGCCTGATAGCAGCATTTACCACTTCTCCAGGTGTGCCAATTCTCTTTCTGGGGGAAACCTTGTATGTACACAATGAGGATAGCTTTGTCCCTTATCTAGCGAAGCAATGCTAGTTAGCTAAGTTGAGATGAAGGATTAAGAAACAGCTATGTTACAAAGAAAATGAGAACAAGCTCTGACAAAATGCAGGTGGGAACTAAACATAAGTGAGTGACTCCAAACTTCAAACAATGAAGCAAGTTCTTTGCCTTCCTGGGTAATTTCTCTTGGCTCTGCCCCACCTGCTCCCCTGCCCTCCCATCCTGATGGGAGCTCCAGGAAGACCAGCTGTGCCAGTGCCAGGAAGGAAGGGTAGGTGAGGAGTTCAGGGACGGGACCTGGAACTGACCAGCTGCTTCTGAGCTGCCACGGCACCTGGAATTTATAGAGGTTACGTGGTGAACTCCATGGCTCAGTGCCTCAGTTTATCATTCTGCAAAATGGGGAGATCATTTTTCCCTCATAGGTCGTTGTGAGGCGTGAAGAGTTACTATACATGTAAAACGTTCAGAACGTGCCTGCTATACAGGAAACACACCCATGTTAGTAACTTGCTAAAGTGGGCAAAAGGAGAAGTTTGTTTGTTTCTCTTTTGTTTTTTTTTTTAGCTTGTTTTCTATTTTATTTTTAGTTTGTGTAGTCCCATGGAAGTAAAATTTTATTTTTGCACTGGGAACATTGAAAAACACTGACAGGGAGCTCCTTTGGTCTGGCCCAGTTTTCTGAAAGTGTGTTGCAGCTGTGGCTTCTGCCCAGCAGGCAGAGACTTGTGGGATCCTGTATCCAGGTGCTGGTAAGAGCAGTGATAGGCCTCAGCCACTGACTGCGGAGTGGTCTGCGTGAGGCTTTGGGCTCCTTAAGATTTATTTTTTCTTTTTTAAGGTTCTTCTTAAAATATAGCTAACATACACTATTTATTAGTTTCAGGTGTACACCATACTTATTCAACATTTACATATATAACGCTGTAATCACCATGATAAGTCCAACAACCATCTGACACTGTACCATGCTATCACAATATTATTGACTATTCCCTATGCTGTACATTACATCCCCATGACTTACTCGTTTTATACTTGGAAATTTGGATCTCTTCTTCCCCTTGACCTTTCCCCTCCTTTTTTAATTTTTCAATTGCAGGTGTACAGCATAGTGGTTAGACATTTATATAACTTAAGAAATGAACCCCCTTGACTAGTCTAGTACCCACCTGGCACTATACATAGTTATTCCCATATTATTGACTATAGTCCCAATGCTTTACTTTACATCCCTATGACTATGTTGTAACTACCAGTTTCTAATTCTTAATCCCTTCACCTTTTTCACCCTGCCCCCAAACACCCTCTCTGTGCTTCCGGGGCTTGTAAGTCTATTTTCTTCACCACATTAGGAAAGTTTTCAGTCCTTATTTCTTCAAATAGGTTCTTAATCCCTTGCTTTCTCTCGTCTCCTTCTGGTACCCCTATGATGTGAATGTTGTTATACTTGATGTTGTCCCAGAGGCCCCTTAAATTATCCTTATTTTTTTGGATTTATTTTTCTTTTTGCTGTTCCAATTTGTTGTTTTCTGCTACCTTCTCTTCCAAATTGCTGATTTGATCCTCTGCTTCATCTAATCTGCTGGTGATACCATTTAGTGTATTCTTCATTTCAGTTATTGTATTCTTCACTTCAGAATGGTTCTTTTTTATGGTTTCCATGTCCTTTTTTTTTAAATTGGGGAATTGAGGGGTGGAAACAGCGCTGGGGAATTGGGGAAGGGGAACAGACAAGTTACTGTCCTTTTGTTCTTCAATCTAGTTGTTGAGGACATAGTTTCACTGTCCCAAGTTGGCACCATCATTGCGTTCTCCCTGGGCGAGGCAGATCAGTCGCTGGCTTCTCGACAGCCACTCACGGTGGCTGCTGGCCGCTCACGCTGGCTGCTGGCCACACACGGTAGCTTATGGCAGCCCACTGCAGCAGGGGCTGCAGCCCACGCTGTCGCCAGCGACTCACGGCAGCCCAGCTCCAGGTTGAGCTGTTGTTCAGCATCTTAGCTGTGGAGGGCAGTGTCACTGGCCCTCATATGTGGGATCTGAACTGGGGCCCTCTGGCATCCCAAGCCAGCTCTTAACCAACGCGCCACTCGGCCGGCCCTCCATGTCCTTTTTTTATGCTTGTTATTTCTTTGTCAAATTTCTTAGTAAGTTCCTTGAGCGTCCTTATAACCATTGTTTTAAACTCTGTATCTGGTAGGTTGTTGCTTCCATTTTTTTAGTTCTGTTTCTGGAGTTTTCTCCTGTTCTTTCATTTGGGATGTATTTATTTGTTTCCTCATTTTTGCTGCCTCTCTGTTTCTTTCTGTGTATTAGGTAGATCTACTATGTCTCACAGTCTTGGCTGGGTGGCTTTATGTAGTAGTTGCCCTGTGGGGACCTGGCACAGTCTCGCTGGTCACCTGCTCCAGGTGCTCCTGGAGTGTCTTGTGTGTGGGTTGTGCATGCCCTCCTGTTATAGTTGAGCCTTGATTACTCTTGGCAGTCAGTGGGTAGGATTGATCCTCAGTCTGATTGGCTGTGGTGTTTGGCCACGTCCACAGCTTATAGGCTGCTGTGCAGGGTGCGGGGGGAGACTTACCCCACTGAGTGGTACTCACCTGAGTGGGCTCTAGTGACTGTTGAGACCACCCTTTGAGTATGCTGCTTGTGGGGCTAATTGGGTGGTGCTCTGCTGTGGTCTGAAGCCAACCTCCAGGTATGTTGGATTTGGGCTTCTTGGGAGGGGCTCTTGTGCAGGCCCAGATCACCCACTGCCAGGTAGTTGGGGGCTACCTGGTAGGAGCTACAAAGTGATCCATGGTTGTTCACTGCCTGTGCTAACCCTGGAGGTGTCTGGAAAAGGCCACACTGTGAACTGAGGATGGCTGCCACCAGTACCAGGCCTGGGGTAGCTCTACAGAAATTCTGGACACACAGAGGGTTACTGCCACCTGCTGGCTCCCTTAAGGTTCAGCCACTGATAAAGCCTCTAGTGGTACATGAGTTGGGTTAGGTAGGGTCTCAGGGAGCCACTAGAGTGGGAAGAGCTGTGGTCATCAGGTTAATGTAGACTCTGATTTGGTGCCAGTGCTGAGCCTGGAGCTACTCAGCAAAAGTCTCAGAGCACACTGAGGCCAGCTGCTGCCTGCCTGGTTCCTGCAGACTCTGATAATTTTTCAAGAAAGAGTGCAATGTGGTTGGGGCTGGCTGCTCTTGGAGAAGGTGCCTCTGGCATTGAGGGAGTTGGGTAAGGCAGGGTCCAGTGAGTCAGCAGAGTGGAGACCCAGAACTCACCAGACCAATCAGATTTAGATTTGTCCATGAGGGGGAGGGCTCAACACAGGAAAGATGGCGCCCGCCTGCCAGCTATACGGGAGAATGACCCTTAACAGAGAAAATGTGACTGTTCTCTAGTTCTCTCTTTGAAGCCACACACCTCAGTCTGCCTCCTGCATGCCTCCACTGTCCCCCAAGCCACTGTCCTTTTGCTGGAACCTAAGGTGAGTGCCTCTGAGCGAGTCTGTGTGTGGGTCATTTAAGAGGACACCTGGGTTTCCTGCCACCTTCTGTCCTACCTGAATAGTCGGAATCCCCACTGTTTTTCACAGCTACATGTTATGGGAGCTCCTTTTCCTGAAACCAGTACTCTGGGCTGGGGAGGCTGGCGTGAAGCTGGGGTCTATTGTCTCCTCTGGGGGGAATGTTTGTGGCCGAGATACCCCTCCCAGTTCTCAACTGCCAAAGGGAGGTTTGGGACCCATTCTGCATTTCTGCCTCTCCGACTAGTCCTGTCGTGGCTTCTTCTTTATATCCTTAGTTATAAAACCTCTGTTCAGCCAGACTTCAGATGGTTCTTCAGGTTGGTTGTTCTATAATTTAGTTGTAATTTTAATGTGTTCCCGGAAGGGAGCAATCACAGTGTTTATGTACTCTGCCATCTTAGATCTCCTCAGAAGTTTGTTTCTTAAGTACGCAAGAACAAAACTAACAAGAATGTTATTTAAAAGAGCAAGAAGTCTTCTTAGCCCAAACGACTGTGCCTCAGGAATGACTACAGAGGGCCAAGCTTTGTAAAGCAATGTGTTACCTCTCTGAGACCTGCTCTATATTTCAGCTTTTTTATTTGTTTCAAATTCTGCATAGCCAAACTAGTTTCTGGGAATTTTTAATGATTTTTAGCAAACCTCCTTTAAAACATAATAGCACTCTATAATCCTAATGCTACTAGTTTCCTTAGCAAAGACTCAGGGCTTGTCTTTCCCTATTTGTTCATTTGCCATTTCTGCCTTTATTTTTCCATACCAGTGAACAGAAATCTATTCCCATGTGTAACTTAGGAAGAAAGGTAAACACAGTTTATGTCAGTGGGGATCTCGTTACTGAGCTCACATGGTCGGTCTCAAGTGGCTAACAGTGAGAAATGGTGATGTAACCCAAGTATCTCCTCTGCCGACATCCATGCTGAGCTGGAATTTAAAGTCTTTGGACTAACACTGAGTGAAGAACTAACTTATTCCTTGTGGAGAGATAACTCCAAATGACCCCTAATGATGGCAGAAGCTAAAATGTCATAGCTCAAGTCATAGCCACAAAACACCCAAAGACAGTTATTGAGTAGAATTTTGTCTTTTGTAGAAGAATCATACAAATTAAACCCCTCAAATTTGAATTAATAAATGATATAAAGACTAAGAGAATACTTAATTTTTCAAACTTAAAAAAATGTGGATTATAAACTCAACTTCAGGTTGTTCCCTTTCTTCTCAGGTGGATAGGATAAGCAATGACTTAACAGTAACCATTTATGCTTCTCAGCACCAGTTGGTACAATGGATTTACTGAGAAAAATCTACCAAGTTGCAACTACAAGCTTTCTATTATAACAAATTCTGGATGATTCATGGTTTCTTTTAATATGCCCATTTGGCTCCAGGTCTCTACTTAGCAGGGGCACATTTGTTTAACAGGGAATAATAGATTATCAGAACAAGCTAGGAAAAAAAAATCTTAGACTATAGAGATTAATGTAGCATAAAGAATTTACAGGTAATTTTCTTTCTTTCTTTTGCCATCCATGGACAAGAGCCAAAAATTATCCTACACAGGACATTAAAAGTAAAAGGTACGAAGTAGTAAACTTGATTTTTTACTTTGGCTTCTTAGAGGATCTTCATCAGTTTATATTAACAACTTTTAAACCTGCCAATTTCATCTTTAACATCGGGTATTTTGAATAGTAGATTGTTTTTCTTTTTAATGAGAACACAAGTCCTATTTCCAAATTCATATGAAACTATTCAGACTAAACTAAGGGACCTAAAATTTGAGAGTATTTCTAAAGAGATGATATAGGGATATTCAGAGGGCCAAGTTTCATTATAATACTTTGTTTCCTTAATAAGGAGGAACCTGGAATCACAACGGAATAATTAAATGACTGAGGTTTTTTTTCTCATAATCATATTATATCTCCTAACGCTATCCTCTAATCTTCCCTTTGGACTACATTACCTACTTATATGGAACTTTGAGGTTTGTTTTGTTTTGGCAATGATCAGAAGGTGAGATGATCATTTTACAGGAGAGAACTTTGGATTCCTCTACTAGTGGTTTCTTCAAATTGCTGGTCTCCATTCGTTAGTGGTTCATTGTATCCATTTAGTGAGTTGCCATCAGAATTTTTTTTTTAAAAACATTGAAAATAGTATTGGCTATAGTGAGTGTAAATGTTGAAACCTTGTTTCCATATGTATAGATGCATGCAGAATCAAAATTACTTTCCAGTTTGAAACCTTTAGCACTAGTGGGCTATAGTCAGCGGAAAGGATTAGGGGTAGGTGATAAGGCAAGGATGAGTAAATGCAGGGTTGGATCCTGTCTCTATTTAAATTCTAATATTTTGTTCATCATGGATTTCTTTGGATAGTTTTGAGTTTTAAAAGTGCTCTGCATTAAAATACAATTGATTTTTGATTACTGTGCTTTTTGATGTCCCCTTAAATTTTGTGCCTCCAATGAGTGCCTCCCTTGCCTCTCTCTCCCCAGTCTTGCCCCTGACTGTCAGAGTGCTTTCTAGAAGGGCATGGAGAGGGCGGGTGAGCCTGGGACATCGCAAAGACGAGACACACATGGGGATGAGAAACCAACAATGTGTGTGGTGTCTGCTCCTTACTCTATGAGGCAGGAGGTGAAAGTCAGCTAAGAGTGAGGAAGATAGGCCTTGGGAGAGGCGGGGAAGACAGCATGGCTGGTGAGGAGAGTAGGAGAGAAAGAAGGCCCCAAACAAGTAAAGGACGGTCACATAGCACAGAGCGCCTGCCAAGGCGAGATATGGCCGTCTGCAGTGATGCGTTACAGCCAGCCTGGTGCATTACGGTTACGCTTCTCCAGCAGGCCCTCAGGTACAGGAGCAGAGAAGGCAGGGTGACCCGAGGACTGGGGTTGCTGGGATGGAAAGACAGGAACCAGGGAGAGGAGGGCAAAGGTGCCAGGTGATTTCTCACCTGAGACAGGGAGGTGGGTAAGAAGGAAAGTCTTACTGAGTGGAGCTTGCTGAGTGGGGTGGGGGGCTTCGGGGCAGGCAGGTGGGCAGAGGATTCTAGATGAATGTTTAGAGGTTGTGGTTGAAGGGTGAGTCCCAGAGAGTGTGTGTAGAATTCAGAATTTCAGAGGAAATGCACTTCTAAGTGAAGCCAAATAAAGGACTTTCTTGCTGATAAGTTGTCCTGTGTGGGGGGAGAGGAGGAGGTAATATGAACACAATGGTATATACATCATAAAATAAGGGTTCATTAAACTCCTGAGTGTTGTGTGTCTACTAAATAAGATGTAGAAGTATAGTGTCCCTAAGATTAGATGTTGTTAATGTATTACAAAAATGGCCAGAAACAGGGGACAAGAAAAAAATGGATGGACAGAAAAATGTGTGCATTTTTAATTTCAAACCCACTGGCTTTAGTTAACAGCACTCAGCCCCAGGTCTCAGATTCACTATTGCTTCTCCCCCTGGAAGATGCCTTCCCCAGCCTCCACCCAGCTCCCAAATGGGGCTGGTCCATGCTCAGAGCCTCCTGTGCTCCCAGCACAGCTGTCACTACGGGTCCTACATCTGTCTTCCCACCCAGAGCTCAGTGACACGGCCTTGCCTGTCCTGCCTCCCGACTCTCTCTCTACCCAGGTGTTACCCCATCTTCATTTCCTGATGAACTCGCCTTTTAAAATAGTTCCTTTTCTCTCTGACTTCTCCCTATTCTCCTTCCTGGAGTCTAGTTTCCTCCAGGCCTCTCTGCTCACCTCTCCCCGGAAAGCTCAAATTCATAGCAGCCATCTTCTTCACGCTCAGTGCCCTCCGTCTTTGGTCCTGTCTCCCTCCAGTCTCATTACCTGCTGGACTTTACCTGTTGTGTCTCCAACACCTCACACTCAATGCAGATCTAAAACCAAACATGCTCTCCCCTCACCGTAACTCAGGAAACCAGTTTTTGTTTTCCTTGAAACGGTCTTTATCTCTTCTTCTCCTCCCCACTTCCACCACCCAGGCTGGGCCCTCCTCACCTTATCCTGCTTCAACATGAGGCCCTGACAGAACCCGTGTCCTCATCTGCAGACACCTTGCATCCACCCCGCATGCCACTGCCAGATTAATCCCTTTTGCAGAAAGCTCAATACGTACTGACAAGGGAGTTATCATTAAAAACAAAAACACAAACTTCTGTGACTTCCTGCTGCCCTTGGCACTCCCCGGCTCCTCAGCCTTATTTTCAAGGTTCTCTGTAAGCTCCAACCTCACTGCTTTCTAATTCAGGCCTGTTTCTCTAATATTGGCCACGTTGCCATTCTTTCCTTGCTTGCCTGAAACAAGTGGTTTCTCTTCCTGCAACCACCCAAATCCTACTCATCCTCGGGTCCCCCTGATCCTCTGTCACTGATGTCTACTCCTAGGGTCAGTGTGCCTGCAGCTGGCATTGCCCAAACTAGCACTGACACACCATCTGTACCTTACTGTGACGTGCCGACTGGCGTCCATGGGAACTGTGCTTTCACGTGGGCACCACGTGTCTTGTCTCAGCTGGATTGTAGGGGGACTTTCACATTGGAGACTAGAAAACACCACTTCATGACTCCCACCATGCCAGCACAAGTATTTCCACAGCAAATACTCACATGCTTGTAGGATTGATTGAAACACTGGACACTGAGGTTGTTTAACTTGGACTTGAAGTGCAGACCTCACCATCTTGCTTGACACTTCAAAATTTATAGCGGGTTTTGCATATTTTAGGAGCACAAAAGTAGACTCAGCAAAGAGATGAGTTGACAGCATGGGTGAAGTAGAAAAAAATCAGGGCCGTTTCAGTAAACGTGTAGCCTCTAGGTGTACTAGAGGCTACAACTCATTTTTTCCACGAAAGTGTAAAGAGCTCCCTTGGGAAGAAATATTGTTGAGTGAGGAGCACATTCCCAATCTGAGGAGTATTTGGGGTGAGGTCTGCCACCTTCTTTTCTGATGCTCCTACTTCTACGTATTCTTCTGACGACTTCTATCTATTAGGAAAGAGAATACAAAGGATATCTGTTCCTTCTTCTCAATTCAAGTAGAAACAACCCCAAGTTATAGTCCAAATATTTGCACATTTTCTTTTAAGTAGTTTTTTGTCCTGTTCTCTCCTACAGTTTTTTCTGTTTCCTGTTTTCAGCAGCCTCTGAGTCATCTGTAATTTTATATCCCCTCATTAACAATACATTGATATTTGCCCTAATTTGCAGATGAAGTCACCAAATCAGAGTGCAGCGAGGGGTGCCTGAGGTTTGGTGCCTGGCCCCCAACAGGGGTAGCCCTGGAGTTTCCAGCTTGTTGATTGGTCACTGGACCGAGCTGTGGGCACACAAAAGAAGCTGCACCCACTGCATTCTGTTGTGGACGGTTGCTGAGCTCTGCGTGCATTGTTAGGATTGCTTTGTTCCCTGGAAGGCCCAGCATTTTCTTTCTCCAGTTGGGGCAGGCCTGTGGGCTTCTGCCCAGTCCCCTCCCCTGCACTTTATTTATGTATTTATTTATTTAAATTAAATTTAATTTTATTAATAGTTTCAGGTGTACAAAACAACATGGTGATTAGATATTTACACCCCTCACAAAGTGATAATCCCACCAATCTACTACCCCTCTGAAACCATACATAGCTATTACAATATCATTGACTATATTCCCTATGCTGTACTTCACATACCATGACTCTATCTATCTATCTATCTATCTATCTATCTATCTATCTATCTATCTATCTAATTGTAGTTGACATTATATTATTTTATATTACATAGTTTCAGGTGTACAGCATAGTGGTTAGACATTTATATAATCTATGAAGTGATCCCACCAATAAGTCTAGTACCCATATGACATACAACAGAGTTCTTGCAACATTATTGATTATATTCCCCACACTGTATTTCACATCCTCGTGACTATTTTGTGACTACCAATTTTTACTTTATAATCCTTTCACTCTCTTACCCACCTCTAAAACCCCTCCCATCTGGCAACCATCAGTCGTTTCTCTGTTTCTATGAGTCTATTTCTGTTTTGTTTGCTCACTTATTCTGTTCTTTAGATTCCACATATAAGTGGGATCATATGGTATTTGTCTTTCTCAGTGTGACTTATTTCACTTAGCATACTATCCTCTAGGTCCATCCATGTTGTTGAAAATCATAAAATTTTATTCTTGGGCCGGCTGAGTGGCTTGCTGGTTAGGAGTTGGCTTGGGACGCCAGCTCTGAGCAGCAGGGTCCCAGTTCAGATCCCACATGAGGGCCAGTGACACCGTGTTTTCTACAGCTAAGGTGGTGGACAACAGCTCGACCTGGAGCTGGGCTGCTATGAGTTTCTGGCAATAGCATAGGCTTCAATGGGGCTGGCTGGCAGCTGGCGTGAGCTGCTGTGAGCCGCCTTGAGCAGCCATCCAACTGCCGGCGAGTGACTGCCTCGCCCGGGAAGAGCGCAATGATAATGCCAACTTGGGCCAGTGAAGCAACGTCCTCCACAACTAGACTGAAGAACAAAAGGACAGCAACTTGTCTGTTCCCCTTCCCCGATTCCCCAATTAAAAAAAATATTATAAAAAATATTTTATTCTTTTTTATGGCAGTGTAATAATAATCCATTGTATAAATGTACCACAATTTCTTTATCCAAATGTCCAAATGGACATTTTGATTGCTTCCATATCTTGGCTGTTGTGAATAGTGCTATAGTAAACACAGGAGTGCATATAGTTTTACAAATTACTGTTTTGGATTTCTTTGGATAAATACTCAGGAATGGAATTGCTAAGTCATAAGATAGCTCTATTTTTAATTTTTTGAGGAACCTCCATGCTGTTTTCCACAGTGGCTGCACAAATTTGCAATCCCACCAACAGTGCATAAGGGTTCCCTTTTCCCCACATCCTCGCCAGCATTTGTTGTTTGTTGATTTATTGATGATAGTCATTCTGACCAGAATGAGGTGGTATCTCATTGTGGTTTTTATTTGCATTTTTCCGATGATGAGTGATGTTGAGCATCTTTTCATATGTCTATTAGCCAGTCTATTAGCCATTTGTATGTTCTCTTTGGAGAATGTCTATTTATGCCCTCTTCCCATTTTTTAATTGGACTGTTTTTTGTTTGGTGTTGAGTCGTATGAGTTTTTTTTTTCCTCATAAATTTTGGATATTAACATTTTATCAGGTGTATCATTGGCAAATGTCTTCTCCCATTCAGTAGGATGTCTGTTTGTTTTGTTGATGGTTTCTTTTGCTGTGAAAAAAATTTTTAGTTTGATATTGTCCCATATGTTTATTTTTTCTTTTGCTTCCCTTGCCTGAGGGGATATATCAGTAAAAATATTACTAAGGGTAATGTCTGCGAGTTTACTTCCTATATTTTCTTCTAGTTTTATGATTTTGTCTTACATTTAAGTCTTTAATCCATTTTAAGTTTATTCTTGTATATGGCATAAGAAAGTGGTCCAGTTTCATTTCTTTGCATGTGTCTGTCCAGTTTTCCCAGCACCATTTATTAAATAGACTGTCTTTACCCCAGTGTAAATTCTTGCTTCTTTTGTCACAGATTAAATGACCATATAAGCATGGATTTATTTCTGGTCTCCCTGTTCTGTTCCTTTGATCTATGTGTCTGTTTTTATGCCAGTAAAACTATACTGTTTGATTACTATGGCCTTGTGGTATAATTTGATATCAGGTAGTGTGATAACTCCAGCTTTCTTCTTATTTCTTAGGATTGCCATGGCTATTCAGGATCTTTTATGGTTCCATAAAAATTTTAAGATTATTTGTTCTACTTCTGTGAATAATGCCATTGGTATTTTGATAGGGATTGCATTGAATCTGTAGATTGCTTTGGGTAATATGGATGTTTTAACTATATTAATTCTTCCTATCCATGAGCATGGTATACGTTTCCATTTATTTTTATCGTTTTAAATTTCTCTCTTCAATGTCTTACAATTTTTTTACTGAAAAAAAAATTTTTTTTTTACTGCCTTGGTTAAATTTATTCCTAAGTGTTTTATTTCATTTGATTTTTGATGCAATTGTGAGATTGTTTTCTAAATTTCTCTTTCTGATATTCATTATTGGTATATAAAAATGCATCTGATTTCTGAATATTAATTTTGTATCCTGCTACTTTACTAAATTCATTTATCAATTCTAGTAGTTTTTTGTTGCATTCTTTGGGATTTTCTATATACAGTATCATGTCATCTGTAAATAATGACAATTTTACTTCTTCCTTTCCAATTTGGGTGCTTTTTATTTCTAATCTGATTGCTGTGGCTAAAACTTCCAGTACTATGTTGAACAAAAGTGGTGAAAATGGGCACCCTTGTCTTGTTTCTGATATTAAAGGGGATGCTTTTAGCTTTTCCCCATTGGGTTGATATTAGCTAAGGGTTTATCATATGGTCTTTATTATGTTGAGATATGTTCCCTCTATTCACACTTTGCTGATAGTTTTATCATAAATTGATGCTGGATTTTATCAAATGTTTTTTCTGTACCTGTTGATATGACCATATGATTTGTATTTTTTAATTGTGTTTATGTGGTGTATCATGTTAATTGATTTGCAAATATTGAACCAACCTTGCATACTAGGAATGAATCCCAGTTGATCATGGTATACAATCTTTTTATGTATTTCTGAATTCTGTTTGCTAATATTTTGTTGAGGATTTTTGCATCTATGTTCACTAAGGATATTGCCCTAGTTTTCTTTTTTTGTAATGTCTGGTTTTAGAATCAGGGTAATGGTGTCCTCATAAAATGAGTCTGGAAACCTTACCTCCTCCTCGAGTTTTTGGAATAGTTTGAGGAGAGTAGGTGTTAATTCTTTTTTGAATGTTTGGTAAAGTTCATCTGTGAAGCCATCTGTTTCAGGACTTGTTTGTTGGGAGCTTGTTGATTACTGATTCAATTTCATTGATAGTAATTGGTCTGTTCAGATTTTCTGTTTCTTCTTGATTCGCCTTAGAAGATAGCATGCTTCTAGGAATTTATCCATTTCTTCCAGATTGTCTAATGTGTTGACATATAGTTGTTCATATTATTTCTTAAAATTTTTTTGTATTTCTGTGGTGTTGGTTGTCACTTCTCCTCTGTTATTTATTTATTTATTTATTTGGATCCTCTCTTTTTGTTCTTGATGAGTCTAGTTAAAGGTTTGTCAATTTTGTTTATCTTTTTTTAAATAAAACAGCTCTTGGTTTCATTGATATATATATATATATATATATATATATATATATATCTTGTTTACTTCTGCCCTGATCTTTATTATTTCCTTCCTTTTACTCACTTTGGGCTTCATTTTCTGTTCTTTATCCAATTTCCTTAGGTGTAAAGATAGACTATTGATTTGGGATTTTTCTTGTTTCTTTAGGAGTCCTGCATTGTTATGAATATACCTCTTAGGACTGCTTTCACCGTGTCCCATAGATTTGGGGTTGTTGTGTTTTCATTTTCATTTGTCTCAAGATATCTTTTGATTTCGTCCTTGATCTCAGTTTTGACCCAGTCGCTATTTAGTAGCATATTATTCAGCCTCCGTGTATTTGTGAGCTTTCCAGTTTTTTTCTTGTAATTGATTTCTAATTTTATAGCATTGTGGTCAGAGAAGATGCTTGATATGATTTCAGTCTTCTTAAATTTATTGAGACTTGTTTTATGGCCTTACATGTGGTCTATCTTGGAAAATTTTCCATGTGCACTTGAAAAGAATATATATTCTGCTGCTTTGGGGTGAAATGCTCTAAAAATATCAATTAAATCCATCTGGTCTAGTGTGTCATTTAAGGCCACTTTTTCTGTGTTGATTTTCTGTCTGGAGGATCATTGGTGTCAATGGGGTGTTAAAGTCCCCTACTACAATAGTGTTACTGTTGATCTCTGCCTTTATGTCTGTCACTATTTGTTTTATATATTTAGGTGTTCCTATGTTGGGTGCATAAATGTTTACTAGGGTTATGTTCTCTTGTTGGATTGATCTCTTTATTATTATGTAATATCTTTCTTTTTCTCTTATTATAGTCTTTGTTTTAAAGTCTATTTTGTCTGATATAAGTATTGCTATTCCAGCTTTTTTCTCATTTCCATTGGCATGAAATATCTTTTTCCATGCCTTACTTTCAGTCTGTGTGTGTCTTTTGATCTGAGGTGGGTCTCTTGTAGACAGCATACACAGGGACCCTGTTTTCTTATTCACTCAGCTACCCTATGTCTTTTGATTGGAGCATTTAGTCCACTTACATTTAAAGTGATTATTGATAGGTACATAGTTATTGCCATTTTATTCATTTTTTTGATGTTCATTTGTTTGTTTTCTACTTTCTTCTGCTTAAAGAAGTCCTTTTTACCATTTCTTGTAATACTGCTTGGTGGTAATGAATTCCTTTAGCTTTTTCTTGTCTGGGAAGCTCTGTATCTCTCCTTCAATCTTAAATAATAGCCTTGCTGGGTAAAGTAGTCTTGGTTGTAGACTCTTGCTTTTTATCACCTTGAATATTTCCTGCCACTCCCTTCTGGCCTGCAAAGTTTCTCTTGAGAAATCAGCAGACAGGCACTCCCATGTGAGTTACTAGTTGTCTTTCTCTTGCTGCTTTTAGGATCCTCTCTTTGTCTTTAACCTTTGCCATTTTAATTATGATGTGTCTTGGTGTGGGCCTGTTTGGGTTCATCTTGTTTGGGACTCTCTGTGCTTCCTGGGCTTGTATGTCATTTCCTTCACCAGGTTAGGGAAGTTTTCAGCCATTATTTCTTCAAATAGGTTCTTGATCCCTTACTCCCTCTCTTCTCCTGGTACTCCTATGAGTCTTCAGACTGAAAACATCCAGGGAGAAGTTGGCCACATACAGGGGAGGAAGAAATCAGGAGTGGGGCTCTGGGAGGGGGAAGTGTGGTGGGGGAAGTAATGCCTCGTGATACTGTCAAAAAAGTAATCAAAGGAGTCCCTGGATGGAGATAGTGGATGACCACATTAAACAAGGCTGTGAAGGCCTTCTGGCAAATTTTGTAGTTTTACCTTTTCTTAATACAACACAAATTTTGCTTGTTTATGTCTTGTTTTGATGCAGTTCTCTCTGCCTTCCAATCTTGGTAGGGAATGGACATCAGGGTAGGTGCCATCCCCTACATCTCATTCTTTAGGGTCTCTTTTTGCACATTTACTGGAGATAGTGATGACTTTTAATTGATCTGATGCTTCCAAGGATTCTAGCATTTGTTTTATCACAGTAGGAGTTTCATGATAAAGAAAGTGGCAAGCATTGGTACAAGGACTGAGAAAGGACAGAGGGGAGCTCTCACCTAGAAAATCATTACCATTTTTTTTGGTGATACAAATTGAAACAACTGGTGTTCACTGTCTGTCAGAGTAGTTCTTTTGACAAATGTAAGCTGTGGTCAAGACAAAGATTGCTAAATAAGTAATTTGTGAGTAGGAAAAAATGGGTCATAATGTCAATCTTTCTGTTACAGGACCTATTATTTCAACTCCATGTTATTGTTATGGAAAAAGAATTGTACTGATTAATTTGTTTATTAACAGAAAGAAAATGTTATTGCTGTTAAGTAGCTACTTTGTATATACAAGGAAATGTTTTTCACACTAGAAGGAGGAGAAATCTTGCAATTTAATGCTCCTTTTTTCTCAAAGAAACTGATGATGTTTAGCAGATGGTGCTGATAAATATCTGCAATTGATCATTTTTGTGCTACTGCCAAGTAGCAGTTAACTTAGAACTATTTAAACCTTTTTATCAAAAGCTACCTTAATTGTATCCTTTGTGTGTAGTTTTGTAATTAGAACAATATATTTACTATAGAGTGCTGTTTTATCTTCTTTTTTTGAAAGTATGAAGTTGTGGCAAAAAGTACAAATATTTAAGGAATAAGGACCAAACAATTTAAAATATATATATATATTTTATTGTAATTTATTGAACATTTAATATATCATTAATTTTCTTGGATTTAACCCTAGGATATGATTGGTTCTTAGCAAAAGGCTCCAGTTCACATTTACCAGTAATAGAAAGCTTTACTGACTAAAAATACAGTAGCAAACCAAATGAATTCAAATATTTTCTTTAAAAAATAATTTTAAAATTTATTCTATTCATCTAATGACTAATACAATAACGTCAGATACACTAGCTGAATATAATTGGCTGTTTTTATACAGCACTTATCTTTTAGTCCACAAGTATATTATTAAATGATAGTGAACACTCAATATAACCATTTTTACAGAACTAGAAAATAAATATCGAAGAAAGATTCTACAACTCATCTTTCATACCCAACTCTGACAGCCTAACTTGAAAGAGGATAAAGCCAATGACTTCCCTCACAAAAGCTCATGACTAAAGTCGCTTTGCTATCAAAAATCTGTTTTTCTGATCTGTTATGAGCATTGAGACAAGATTCAAATTCCCAAAGAAAGAAGCTCAGTGCATATGGTGGTTGCCTGCTCAGTAAAAGTGAGTACTGCATTCAAAATTATTGCATCCCAGGAATCAGGTCAGCCACATTCATTGAAATTTCCTCCACTCCAGTGTGGCAGGAAGTCTCAGTGTCATGAAGAATCCTCTTGTCTTCTTCAATGCTTATGGCCATAGCTTTCCACCCCAATTTTCTTCCCACTGCTAATTCTGAAAAAAAGAAAAATTATTAATCAGAATATTACTTATCAAGTACTACAGAAACTACTAACAATATGAGCTGCTTGTTGACCCATCAGTGGCTGTTTATTGGCCAAGATTGTACATACAGTACTTGTAACTGGAGCACTAGATGCTAATCACAATATCTAGAGAAAAGGAAAAGGTTTCTTTTGTAGTCAGTACGAAAGAATTCGTCTGGCTGCAAGATCAGAGCCTATGAAGCATCTTGAGCATTATTATTTATAGAGTGGATGACAGTATTGTGTTCAGGGCAGTGAAATTAAATCCCCTACCAAAGTGGGCCAAGATCAGGTGTCAGCCTGTGACAGGTGTAAACACCAAGGACAAAACAAAAAGAACAGTTATGTCATCAATTTTGGAACAGTAAACTGCAAACAGACACTCTGAAATGTTACCTGTTATTTAGTACCATAACCACTAGCCACATGTGGCTATTTAAGTTTAAACTTAATAAAATTAAATAAAATAGAAAATTCAGTTCCTCAGTTGCATTAAGCACATTTCAGTAGCCAGCCGCACGTCTGTGCCTGTCACGCCTGTGTTGAGCAGTGTAGATATAAAACATTTCCACCACTGCAGAAAGTTCTATTGGACAGACTTGATCCAGGACTTAAATCTTTTTCCCGTGTGTGTGGGGGAACCTCCAAAAATTTGTCATGGTAACCTGTATTGATCAATGTTTTCTGATCACCTCATACACTGTAACACCAATGACTGAGAGATCTTTACCACCACAACTCTCTACCAAAACACATAAGAAAACCAGTCAAAAATGTCTTGGCAGGAGCAACTTAAAATATCAAATAACCAGGACAAGAGAAAAACAAATATGGAAACACTGACTCATTTTTTATCCAAACATGTGTTTCACTTATGAATCTATGTCCTATATCAGGCCAATGCCATTTTTGAGCACTACTTCATCACCTATTCTTATCAATTACTATATATATTTTAAACAAAGTTATTTTTACATTACTAGCATGATATAATTCAATTTATTTAGTGATAAAGCCACTATACCTATGCCAGGGTCAACATAAATTGCTACCAGAAAATGCTGAGAAAACCCCAATTATAGAGGAATCACCAAGAAAGCACAAGATATGGGTAACATGGCTAATAAAAGATTCACATGTAAGCTAAGACAACCAGATATAATAGCATTATTGATTTTCTTTTGACTATCAACTGTATAAAGTCTAAAATGTGGACTTTTTATTTCACATTTGCTTTTCCACTGTGTTCTGATAAGCATGAATCTTCCCCAAGTATAATTTAAATACAGCTGATTACATTAGTAGGTGATAAGATTACTCCTGATTCATTTATTTGATTTTCAAGGTTGGCTGACAAAAATCACACTTGAAAATACATGACTTTAACTCATCAGAATAAAAGCAAGTAATTCAATGAAGAGGACAAACACTCAATTAAGAATATATAGTTTTCATAAGAATATAGCTTTCATCATAGTTTATAACCAATAGATACTAGTTGTACATAAAAATCATGAGCCTGAGGTATGATAGTATGTTCCCATTTTGATTCAAAAGCAACTTCTGTACAGTCTGCTAGGCCACAAAATAGCAATGAACTGCACAGAGAGCATATAGATCACTGCAGAGTGTGGTCTTTATCCCCCAACATAGCTTGAGCTGACAAAAACTAAAAATCCTCCCCTCAAAACCAAGTTTTGGGAGGCAAACATTGTAATTAAACAAGGAATTGAACTCCCAATAAGTCAGTAGTTATCAAAATGTGGTTTGTCCCTTATCTGAATTCCCTCTTGAAAATGACTCTTTCTGTCACCACCTACCTGTGAAATATTATTATAACAATAATGAGTCATCTGTCAAGTCAGCATTTAAATTGGTAAACATGTGTGAGACCATGCATCCCTGATGGCTATGGCACCATGGCCGACAGGGCTAGAAAGGAGACAGTTTTATTTTGAGCAGGGGGCAAAGACAACGCAGCACTTCACAGCTACATTGTAACTACAATAGATCCTGCATCAGTCTAGCAACAAAATAATTAGATACTAACAGTGTCTTAAACAGCAATACTGGGGAAGAGCTGCTCTTATAATATCAGAAACTGAAGTTCCTGACATGTATTTTTCTCAGGCCAGTCTACCCTTTGCCTTGCATTCTGAAAAAGAACAGCCTATGTTACCAGTCAGTCTCTTATATGTTACAAAAAAACATGTGTACAATTTCCTTCCTTACAGTATTTCGGAGAGGAAAATGTTAGTTCATATCAGAATTGCAATAAAAAACCATTTGATTTCTGACTCTCATCCCTACCTTTGGAAGAGGCACATTAGAAATTCGTTCTATTAATTCTATCTAAACACAGATATTATTGTACCAAATCTTAGAACAAAGTGCACTGGACTGAAGAAAGAGGTTCATCTTAGTTTTTGTACTATCTGGTATAGTTGTTTTTTTCCTTGAGTTTACTCTGCTAGCTTTATTACAAATACTTAGACATGATACCAGTTTTCACTACTTTAGCACAGAGCTTAAATAAGAAGGTTAAAAAAAATCTGGCTATAATTTTTAGGTATATCAATTAGAAAAACATTACCCTCTTTCAAAATTACTATAAGATATTGACCCTTTCGAGGATCAATTCTTCCTTCTTCACCAGAATTTGAAATGGATTTGTCTCATGAACTTTTTGATGACTTGCAACAGATCGATTGGTATTGAGGCAGAAAGCAACACAACCTTTAAAAAGAGACCGTATGTTGACATATCAATTAAGTCGATATAACAGTTTTCGTAATAATACTTGGAGAAATAATGTTTGAGACCAAGCGTCCCTGTCTTACTATAGAAATGAGCCAGACAGAGATTGTAGGAAACAATTGCTGTCAGCAGGGGAAAGGACAATATAGCACTTCACAGCTATATTGTAACAGTTAACCCAACCTGCCAGCTACAGAAAAATCATGTACATACCTGTATACTTGTATTTCCTTTCTGGTAAACCATGGATTGGATCCTTAATCCCTTGGCTCAACATATTTATCTGCTTCATCCAAAACAAGCATCTTGATCCATTTTGGAAAGTTAAAAAAAAAGTCTTACTTAAGTGTGGTTTTCACATAGACTTTCTTCCAAAGACTATGGTATGGAAGAGGAGGTGGAAGAGGAACTTTATAGGGGAGAAACCTCACAAATACTACCTCAGCCAGGTGATCGAGGTCAACATCAATAGTCATAACCCTTGATCTAATGAGATGAAAATGGCACTCCACCTCTGTGGTCTTCCTCCCCAAAACCCATAACCCTTAAATCTAACCTTAAGAAAAACATCAGACAAATTTCAAAATGAGGGTATTCTACTAACTGTTGGACTAATACTCCTCAAAATTGTCAAGGTCATAAAAAAAACAACAAGGCAAATTTGAGAAACTATTATAGCTAAGAGGAGACATGACAATTAAATGTAATGTGATATACTGGGTGGGATCCTGGAACAGAAAAAGATATTATGTAAAAACTAATGAAATCTGAAGAAACCTTGGACTTTAGTTCCCAATAATGTATCAATGTTCATTAATTTTAACAAATGTACCATACTAATCTAAGATGTCAATAATATGGGAAACTGGGTATAATACAAGGTATATGGGAACTCTATGTACTATCTTCTCAATTTTTCTATAAACCTAAAGCCATTCTACAAAATTATATCTATTAAAGAAAGTCTTAATATCACCTCTAGGTATTCATGCCTGGCAAATGGCTTAAACAATCATGTGAATTATTTTTCTTTCCCATGCCCCAAACATCACTGGTTAAAAAATGCCTTAGGAAACGCATGGCAATACTTACAAAGATATCTTTTATTTAACATATCATGTTCTCTCTGGAGTATCAATAATCAGTATGTGCTGTGAAAGCCTGCATTTTTTTGCATTTCCTTCTAAACACTGATTCCACAACACAGGCATGACAACTTACTCCCAGATAGTATTCAAGTACCAGAATTGCCTTTTGGGTCTAAAAGTCAAAAGCTTAAATTATTATGTTGTAGAAATAAAGGTTCCATCAAATGACTTCAGAAGCACATGGCTAAATGCTGAACTGTTCATATTTGGTTTAAAATTCTGGTCTATAAACAGCTTTTATACAGCACAACACAGAATCACTTCCACATTTACAACTAAACAAACTGCTTCATGATAAAATCCCTTTAGGTGTCTCATTTTTAATTAGATTTTTATGCCTTTTCAAACTTGGGATCCTCACTTTCCTAAAGATACCATCTAGATAATTAAAGAACCAAAACAAACATTTCCAACATTTTCTTCAGGGTGTGGGGAGACCTAGTGTATGGGTGAAGGACACAGATTTCAACGTTAGGGGAATGATTCAGTTATATTTAGCCTTTATGGGTGCATCCATGACATGTGAAAAGTTCTACTTGGTAATAAAATACACCAGCAGAAAACGGTGTCAAAGAAAAAAAAAAGCAGATTTCAATGAGGCTTCAAAAAATCTTGATAATCAACTTGATAAACTTGATAATCAGGAAACAAAAAAGCATTCTCTACCTTGGGTCATGTCTGAACTTTGAAAGCATTGGTCCCAGCTTCCTCCTTGAGGATGAGACACAGAGATTCCTGGCAGAAAATTTCTGTGGCTGAGGCCCTTTGAGGGGAATTTGATCATTGTACCTGAAAAATTGTTGTGTGCTCATTTCCAGCCTCAAACTCTGGGAAGTCTGACAGGCGGAGTAAAAAGTCAATGTGGTGTGCAGTCTGACCATCTTGGAAGAGAAAAGCACAACAAATGGGAAAATATCACTTTCATGATAAATGCTTATAGGGCATGTGCTCTACTAAACTGCTGTGGACTTGTAGGAGTCAAAACTGAATTATGGTATGACAAAGAGGTCACAGAACCGTGGAATGAAAACATTTGATTGGCTCATGTTAGGAGAGCACTAAGAACTAAGTAATAAGCCTTGTCACTTGTCACTCAGAATGTTCCCACAAAATAGAAAGACTGTCCACTGCAGGCAGGATTGCTAAACTGGGAAGGCATTAGACTAGATGACTTCAAAGGAGCTTCTTTTCAAATTTAAGATTTGAATTTTATAACTTGATATGAGGAATGAAAAATGTACAGGAGAACCCAAGGCCACCCCAATAAATAAGACCAAAAGTAACAGCAGTTGTGTAAACCTGAAATAGATGCATTTGTTTGTTTAATAACCAGATAGTAAGGACTTTCTAGGTACTAGACACTTTAGGACGCAGCAGGGGAACAAAATAAAGTCCTTGCCCTTATAAAGCTTACCTTCTAGTGAGGGAGACAGATGGCAAACAAGTAAATGGGACTCCTGTTTCATATGGGTAGCCAGGGAAGGACTCCCTGAATTGGCAACCACTGAGCAGAGACCTCCATAAAGTGAAGAAGGAAGCTCTACTTAAGTTCAATTCCTGGATGTGGAAAAAAAAAAAAGGAAGAATAATAGTTAATTTAAATAAATCTCACTTTAAAACACCCTTACTAGAAATTTCCAATAAACTCAGTGTTATATTTTTATGTATCAAATGTAAGAAGATAAAGGGAAAAGCCAATGTTATACATTTCAGAAAATGTTTCTATGTCACAGATTAATGGTTCTGCATTATTTCTATAAATTCTAGATCTTACTCAGCATAATTATGTATTTTGTCACTTATATTTATGTAATTAATTGCATGACCATGAGCCCATTTTAGAAATATGCTAATATGAAAACTTTCAATGATTCCTCATAAATTGAAGCACATACATTCAACAACTTAAATTAGTTCCTTGAAAACTACCAACTACCAAAAATAAACTAATATGAAATAGATAATCAGAATAATCTTATAACCATTAAAAAATACATTTGTAATTAAAAAGCTTCCCTCCCCTGCAAAAAAAAAAATCTTCAGGCCCAGGTGCTTTCAATGAAGAATTCTACCACTTAAAGAATCAACATCAATTTTATACAATCTCTTCTGGAAAACAAAAGAAGAGGAAATACTTTCCAACTCATTTTAGGAGGACAGTATTACCCCAGCACCAAACATAGACAAAGATAGTACAAAAAAAAATGGACAAAGAAGAAATGAAAACTAGAGACCAATATCTCTCAACAAGGGTTGGCAAAAATGCAGAGAAACTGGAATCTTTATACATTGCTGATGGAAATGTAAAATGGTACAGCCATTTTGGAAAACAGTTTGGCAGTTTTTCAAAAAATTAAATAGCGTTACCATATGACCAGCAATCCCATTCCTACATATGCATCTAAAAAAAAAATGAAACCATATGTCCACACAAAAACTTATAAACAAGTGTTCATAGAAGCATTATTCATAATGGCCCAAAATGAAAACACAACCCAAATGTCCATCAACTGAAAAATAGATAAACAAAATGTAGTCTATCCATACATAGATATAGTATTCAGTCATAAAAGGAATGAAATACCTTGGTTTGTGAGCATAATTCGTTCCGGAAACAAACTACTTGTATTGCAAGACATCACTCGTTTACCATGTTAAAATGTATTAGAAATGTTTGTTCGTCTTGGGAACACTCAAAAACCACATTACTCGCAATCCAAGGTTTTTCTTTACTCATACATGCTACAGTGTGGATAAACCTTGAAAACATGCCAAGTGAAAGAAGCCAGGCAAAAGGACCACATATTGTATGATTCCATTTATACGAAGTGCCCAGAAAAGGCAAATCTATAGACAGAAAGTAGATTAGTAGTTACCAGAGGCTGAGGGAGCAGGTGAATGGGAAGTGACTGCTAACGGATATGACATTTCTTCCTGTGGTGATGAAAATGTTCTAGAATTAGATAGTGATGATGTTTGAACCTTGTGAATATACTAAAAAACCATTAAATTGTATAGCTTGGGGTAACTTTTATGGTATGCGAATTATAAAAAAATACTGTTTTTAAAAAGAGTAGAGAGAAATAGGAAAACCACGTTGGGGATTAAAGCATTTTATCAAGAAAGACATGATGGTGGTTTTCACTTACGGGTGCAGTGGTGTTGGGAAGAAAGAAGTAATTAGATTTAAAAATGCCGGGGGTGCCAAAAAAAGGTATATACATGACTTGTATTCATCTTCTGTTATTGGTATATATTGAGTATTACAATTTTAATACAGTTTTTTCCTTTCTTAAAATGTGTATACATGTTTTTGGCACCCTCTGTATGTAGGCAATGTATTTAATAGCCCTTGGTGATTGCTTAGATGTGGGTGGAACAAGAATGCAGAAGAGAAAGGAAGAAATAATCAAAGACTCTCAAATTTCTGGCATTAACTTTATGAGCAATGATACTATGTATAATCTACTGAGTTATGAGGATCTGTAGGAAAAGCAAGATTCGTGCAGGACTCTGAGCTTGATTTCAAATATTGAGTTCAGGGCACCTGTAGCACACCAAGTGAAGATGTTGAGTAGGCAGTTGAATACACATGTATGATACTTAGAAGAAAATTTGAGTTTGAAATAGAAATTTGGGGGTTGTCAACAAAGCTATAGGAATTGGGAGCCAACATGAAGTGTTGAGGAATTCGAATATCTAAGGGTCTCGTAATCCAGCAAGAGACTCAGAAAGAGAGGAGGAATGAGTAAAAGGAAAACCAAACTCACTTATAAGGGGCCATGAGAGCCAAGAGAAGAATTTATTTCTAAAAGGAGGGAGTGATCTCTGAAAGGAGCTGGCAACCTTTTTCTGTAAAAGGCCTGAAAATAAATATTTTAGGCTTTTGCAGGCTGTAAAATCTCTGTCCCATATGGTCTTTGTTTTTCTTTTACAATTCCTTAAAAATGTAAAACCCGTTCTTAGCTCAAAGACCATATGAAAACATGCTGAAGCTGGATTTGGTCCACATGCTGTAGTTTGCTGGAACACCGGTCTATAGTATTAAATGTTGCTAGGAGGTCAAGAGTCCAATGGATTTAGGGACAAGGAAGTTATTGGTGACCTTAGCAGGAACAGTTTTAATATAGGGGTGCAGACAGAACCACAAAAGAAGTGAATTGAGAAGAGAATGGGAAGCAAAGAAATGGAAACAGCAGGGCAGACAATTCATAAAAATTAATTTTAAGTGGGAGAAGAAAAAGTATTAGGTGTGGGGAAGGGTGGGACTTACAATTGTTCCCTTAGAAGGCAGAGACTGCAGAACATTTCAATGCTGATGAGAAGGATTTAGTAAAGAGGGATTGTTTAACCATGCAGCTGACTGAAAGGATAACGGATGATACAGATCCCTGAGATGGTGAGAGGGGAAGGACCAGAGCATGGATGGACAAAGGGGCTAGGCTTTAATGAAAGTTGGATGGATGCAGATGAAGGTGGGTGGGCAGATTTGCTGGCAGGAGGCTCAGAAGTTCAGGTATTCTATTTTCTCAATAACACTGAGATCGTTTGTTGAGAATGGCTTGTATGAGATATCACAGTTTTGAAAAGGGTGAAGAGGATTTGAAACAGCAATTGCATAAAATAAAAGAATGAGATGGTTGGAGGAACGCAATGGACTTGCAGTGCAGTGCTGAAAGCCCAGGTGAAGTTGACTACCATGAATTAATTTTAGTATCGAGTCTTTCCCAGTGTTCAAGTTCTCTAGCTCTTCTAGGAGGCTTGCTGCAGGCACAAAGACAGATTGTTAGATTTATCTGTAGTTGAAATTTTCCCTGGTGGATAATAGCTAGTAATAGTTGATAGTATATATAAACCTTGGGGTGGGGGAGTAGGTTTTTGTTAGTTATGATATTATAAATAAACCAAGGCTTAGATATTGTAATGACTTGTTTACACTTGGGTAGTAAATAGTAGTAGATAAAATTAGGGCTTGAATATTCAAAATCCCATATTCCTTTCTAGGTGGTAAAAAAGTTTCATAGTATTTTGGAGATAAAAAGGGAAAAGTCTCCAAAAGGAATTTTAGGGAATAGTTTATAAGTAAACTACTTTAACACTGTAAACACTAAAGAAATTAAACAATATACAAAGAAATATAAAACTTCTACAAAGCTTGGCCTTTAGTTGTTAAAACACACTCAGTCTACCTCACTAGAAACAACCACTGACTGTAAACCCATTTTCTGGCTTTAACCATCACCCCGTAGTCATTTTCTCTCCCTTGGTGTTTGGTAACGATTCTTCCTGTTGGTAACACAATGAAAATGAAAAATCACATAAAACTATACGTGGGGATCAATGAATGAGACTGGTATATATATATGTGATCACATTAGCCGAGTTTACAGGTATTTCATTGGTAAAATCGGTATATGGTGGCCTAAAAATATTTTTTTTAACTATTATTGAACTGTATGTTTCTTTTCACTGAAATTCAAGATATCCATAATATTCTTAATGGCATGGCTTTTTTCAGTGTAAAATTAAAATTTTAAAAATTAATTATCTAATGATTTAGGCCAAAGATTCACACTTACTAAAGGTCAAATTATAATTGCTAATAATAGCTAAAATTAAATAAGTACTTTTAATGTCCCAGGTGTTTGGTAGTTACAACATAGTCATGGGGATGTAAAGGAAAGCATAGAGAATATAGACAATAAGATGGTAATAACTATGTATAGTGCCAGGTGGGTACAAACTAGTCAGGGGGATCACTTCTTAAATTAGATAAATATCTAACCATTATGCTGTAAACCTAAAATGAATATAAGATTAATATTGAATGTCAACTGTAATTGAAAAATTAAAAAATGGGGGAAAAAGGTGAAGGGAATAAGAGGTTCAAATTTCCAGGTATAAAACAAGTCATGGGGATGTAATGTACAGCATGGGGAATATAGTCAATAATATTGTGATAGCATAGTATGGTGTCAGATGGTTGCTGGACTTAACCATAGTGATCACTTCTTTAGGTATATAAATGTTGAATAACTGTTGTGTACACCTGAAACTAGCATATAAATGTTGATTAACTATTGTATACACCTGAAACTGTATGTTAACTATAGAAAAATTCTCCATCCTCTCTGAAAGATAAAGTTACTATTATCGTTAACTAGATTCATTCTAACAATGAAAAGGAATTCCCTGGAGTTGCTCTTTGAATTGCACACCTGATGAAGGTCAGCAGAACTGAAATGGGTTTTTAAAGCATCCTGGCCCCGTTATTTACTAGTGTTGTAACCTTGGTCAAGTCCCTTTGGGTTTCATCAAAACATGGATTATCACAACACTCCCCACACAGGGAATGCTATAAAAGCATGCTGTAAATGGTTAGGAGGTGTACAAATGTTATTCTTGCCTAGGGTTGCCAGATAAAAAACAGGACGCTCAGTTAAATTTCAGACAAATAACAACTAATGCTTTATATTTTCATTTTATTTTATATTGGGAACATGTTTATACTAAAATTATTTAATGTTTAAATTGGGGACATATTTACACTAGAAAATTATTTGTTTATCTGAAATGTAAATTTAATTAGTGTCCTGTATTTTTAATGCTAAATCTGGAAACCCTATTCTTGCCCGCATGGCGAGGGGAGCATAAACGATGGCAGGCCCAAAGCCATTTTCTCCACCTCGTAAATGGAGAAACTGAGGCAAACGGCAGGCTGAAGGATGAACCTAGGGAGGGGGAAGAAAGAATGGCTGGGTGTAGGACTCCCTCTCAAAGGTGGAACTGAACACAGAATCCCCTAACAATCAGAATCTTTCCTCTAGTTCTCCTCCTCCCCTTCGACCGCCGGGTACCTCTGCCCAGCATCTCTCACTGCTCAGGAGGGCCAACCAATCCACGCCCCGCCCCTGGGCGGGAACGAAACCGACCCTCCAACCCCCATCCCCACCCCCATTACCTACACCGCAGCAGCTGCAGCAGCAGCAGCAGGCTCAGTACACTCTGCCACCGGTTCCTCTCAGTCACCACCAGCAGCATCGACACTACAGAGGACGCCGTCCTGTCCGTGAAGCCCGGCCGCTTGTTGATGAGAGGCTGTGTCTCAGATGTCACCCAAATCATCCTGTACAGAAGTCTCTTGTCCTCCTCTGGCCACCGTCCAGGTCAGGACCAAGAAATAGGCCAATCCAAGCGAGGATTCGGGAGGGCGCGTCACCGCTAAAACCAATCAAAGAAGAGAGCAGGGTTTCAGTGGCGATTGGCCAATCGGGCTGCGTGCCCGCTGGGGTGTGGTCTCTGCTTCCTCCACCCCTTGGGCTGGACTCCCACTCTGAAGGAGTTTGCTGTGCGCGCACGGTTGTTAGGCTCTCGGAGCGCTAGATCCTTATGTCTAGTGGTCTGTGGGTTCTTCCTCTCTGGTGGGCTCCAGGGCGAGAAACACTTCATGACCTTTAATCGTTAGAGCCTCGGAGGGCAGAGGGTAGCTGCTGTAGGGTATAAAAAGGTGTGGGGGTAAGAATACAAAATTTTATAATGTTTTCAAGAATGTGAAAAACATTTAAAAGAATTCTCTTAATCATCTCAAAATCAAAATTACAGAATTTTTAATAGACAATTCTTTTTCTATAATGCTATAGATCTGCAAAACCCAGAATGTACCATATGATCAGTCTCCTTAGCAATGTGGCTCGTTTCTAGTGATCCAAATTCACTATTGGCTCTGACTGGGCATCAGGATTCTTGACTACTACCAGTAGTAAGCACCTCATTTGGTTCCTCAGAAATACTTTGTGACCTTTGAATAGCTACCGAAGGGAGCCGCGCGACAGTCTCCGATCTGACAGGTGCTCAAAGACGCTCCTAGGACTGACGGGGAGGAGGGCCAGCAAGGGTGCTGTGCCACAGCCTTTCCAGGGTGGAGCCCTGCCTGGTGCGCCTGACAGCTGGCAGACAGAGCAGTAGCGCACGGCAGTAGCGGCACAAAGGAAAAGGCCCACACGGTGGAGATATATGTATGCACATGCGTGCCCAGCCCCGTCTGTGCACAGCCCTCACGAGCGGGTCCAAGTGAGGGCGTGTCCGGTGGACGCTGATAACTGCGTGAGACAACCCCTAAAGGGGCGGAGAGGGGGGGTGACGGTACAAACTCTACCCGCCCCCACGCTGCCACAACAGTCCCTCAAGTCCTGAGTCAGGACGAGGGGGAGGGCCGCAGAACGTCACCCAGCCCTCCTTTTCTAGCCCTGGCGGGACGGCTGCCCTCGCAGGCAGCCCCCTTCTCGCCTCGGCTTCTCCGCAGATACCTGGCGGGGAAGGAGGAGGGGCGAGCCAGGAAGGCGCGCGCCGGGCTTTGAGAACCCCAGTGCTGGCAGGAGCACCTATGTCGTGGTCTCCCCTCCTACACAGTGACAAGGACACACTGCGAATCTCCCTCACTCCCGGGGTCGGCGCACGGGCTTCTGGCAGGGGAAGGGGGGCGCAGTTTACGCACGCGAAAACGGGCGGCGCTCCGGCGCGTGCGCGCCTCTCCTGGAGCCCCTGGCGCCTCCAGCCGAAGGGAAGAGGTGGGCGCGGAGGCCGGTAGCACCGCGCGAGCCGCGGGGCGTGGAGTGGGCGGCGCGGAGCAGCCCTGGCAGCCTCGGCTTTCACCCCTCTGCGCAGGCAGGCTCGGCGCTCCCCCGCACCGCGCGCTGGCGGAGCATCCTCCGTCCAGACTCTCCCGGGAGGCAGCGCCGAGGACCCGACGGCCCAGGACCACAAATCCAGAAACCTACGCGCCTCCTCGGCCGCGAAGCCCGATGCGCAATTACAGCGATATTGGGGCAACCTGCTTTTCTCACTTTCAGAGCTACTATAATACATTTCCCCTCTCGCTCAAAGCCAGACGTTATGTTGGGAAAGCTGCTTGACTTAATCTTTAAAATAATCCCGTGCACATCGTAGCCGGCACCGTCCGGCCGAGCGGCCCGGGAGAGTTGGCCTTGGCTGGGAGTGACTCTTGTTTTGTGCCTGAAGAGAGCGAGGAAGAATGTGAGGGCAGAGCATCCTGTTGAAAATCATCCAGAGCAACAGTAGAAAGAATTTTGTGTTGCCTTGTTTTGTTTCTACTGACCGTTTTTTTCCCCGGTGAAATGCTATTTTGGTTAAAAGAAGAAATGGCCCCCCAGGAGCTCACCCGGCGCCTGGCCTCAGTGATCACCCATGTCGGTAAGTGAAGCTTTTTTTCCTCTTGCATTTTATTGATGGAGGGTGGGTGTGTAGTCTGCAGCCTGCTCTCCCCCTCTCCTCACCCGCAGCCCATGGGGCGCGTGCCTTGGCTGCTGCTTGGGGCTGTTAGTAACAGGCATCCCTGGGGGCGCGGCGCTCGCGGCCCAGGGGTTCCCACCTCTGGCGGGGTGGGCCAGGCCGTGGGCAGGTGCCTTCATCAGGCGGTTGTCAAGTCTGTTGAGCCCTAAACTGAGGGCTCCTGGGCTGTTACCCTCCGTTACTCGCTTCTGACCACGAACGGAGGTGTGGGGAGTTGTGTCGTAGTTTATATAGTAATGGGAAAGGAGAGGGAACAGGAGGAACGAAGGCCGGTGCTTTCCAGCAGAAAGTACCGCCCAACCGCTGGAGGCTTGTTCACCAGAGAGTATAGTGAAATGCGTGTTGTTCCCCCAGCCCTTCCCTGGACCTCCCCAAATAAAGACACTTCAGGTTGAAAGCCTTTGGATGGAGATGACTAGAATTACTGGGGTGATTTTCTCTGTTGCTCACTGCACTTTGAAACCCTTCCATGAACGTGAATCAGTTTTCGTTGATAAAGTCAGTAAGTTTTTACCTCAGTGTTCCACCCATTTGTTAGAACTGCCTTCTTGGTATTTATTTGTCAAATCATGATTCAGTTAGTGGGCCATCATTGCTCTTTGAGCATCCTAGTCCAGTGTGTTTAGTACAAGAATGATGTACATCTTGAATGATGCACATGTGGGGATGTATTTTGTGAAGGTGACTCATATGGCAAGGCCCAGTTTGGATGATTGCGTCTTCAAAAAATGTTTCTGATGCCGAATGTGGCCACTGAACTGGTTTTCCTGTAAGAGAAAAGGTCAGTAGAATCCTACCAGGGAGGGTGAATGTGAAATATTGCTGAAAGCAGGATGAAATAAGAAGAAAAATGCATTCTAATAAAACAGAATTTGGAGTGTGAAAAATATATTTCAATTTTTAGCATTTAGCATAGGATGCTAGAATGATTGTGCTAAATATTATCCTGTGCATGGAATTGTGGTGTAAGAGAAAGATCAGTGAACTTGGGGTATGACCGGTTGCATTTAAAACCTTCCCTGGATAAGTCATTCAACCTCAGGCTGAAAAACGGGGATTTAAATAATTCCTTCTTACCCAGCTTCAAGGCTATTTGTAATACAATGTGGGTGAAAACACTGTGTACTCTGCGAATGTGTTATTGGTCAGATCTCTGGGCCCTGTGTCACTAAAGATCTTGGGCAGGTCACTGGGCCTCTCTCATCTGTTAAATAAGGAGGGAGAGCTGGATGATTATTAAGTTCACGCCTGTTTCTCTGGATGGAGATCTCGTAGATTTGGTAGGCAATATTCCTTGGCTAACACTAGTCTGCCTGTGGGACCCAAGCTGTGGTATTTTTTGCCCATCTTGCTCCCTTCTTTCTTCCATAGTCAGCTCCACGCAGGATGCAAACATGAATTTGTGTAGTTTCTGCCCCCAGAGAACTTCTGCTGACCCCTGGCATTTGTGTGCTTTGCAGCATTCTGTCTCCTGTGAAATCTGATCTCACAAACCTGTGCAATAGGTGGAGCATACATTATTATCCCCATCTTACAAATGTAGGAATTGAGACTTAGGAGGTTCGTCTTTTTTTTTTTTTTTTTTTTTTTTTTTGGAAAACAACAACAACAAAAATCCACACACACCACAAACCAAAAAAACAGGCATCCATCATCTAATCAGCTCGGGCCGGGACTCGAACCGCTGTTGCTCAGAGCTCAAACTCTTGAGCGAGCTCTTAACCAACTGAGCCACTCGGCCGGCCCAGGAGGTTCGTCTTTTAAGGTTTCAGGGGTAAGTGGTAGTCTTGGGACCAGAAGGCAGCTCTTTAGATGCTCTGTTTGGGGAATCTCACTGAGGGGTCTCTAACCTTGCAACAGCCTCTGCCTTCATGGGGAGTTGCATTGAGTAGCCAGTGAAGCTTCTGCTAGGGTGGGTTGGCTCTGCATTTGACTGTTTTTTTCAGAAGGTTCCTTGGGGAGCAGCTTCTGAAAGGTGTGCTCATGAGTTGGAGAATGGTTGAGAAGTGGTTTAGAACATTTCCCCTGGTCCTATCCTAGACACTCATCTGGGTAACAGTACTGCACGTCCATGTTCACTCTGCCATCTCTGACCCTCAGCCAGCTCCTCCTCCAGCCTGGGTTTCTGCTCTTTCCACAGTCCCTGAAATTTGCTTCTCATGGTCTCTGATATTTGACACTTCAGGTCTGGGTCCTGTTGATTCAGTTTCTGAACTATCTCACGAGTTTCTTTCCTCATGTTTATTCCCATGGCTGCCTGCCTCTGATCAGCCTCTGGACTTTATTTCCTCCTGACTAACCATTGTGCAAGCCTCTTTTCTCTCCTGTGTTTGCCTCTAACCTATACCAGGAATAAAAGAACCCACTAAGAACACAGCACTTGTGTATTCTAAAACCTTTAATAATACGCTTACATAGTCATTCTCTGTAGACTGGAGTACAAGCTCTTTACTATTTGGCACCCTTCTAGTCTTATCTCCCAATACTTGATATTTCTACACCTATGGTTGGTCAACTTGGGCCGTTCAGCGCTTCAGCTTTGTTCCACTATATTTTCCAACTCTCTTTCCACTGGTAAACGTTTGCTTTCCCTCCACCTGGAATGAACCTTTAATATATTTGTCCTCATAGAAATAGTATACACCTTTCAAGCCCAGTTCAGTACTTCTCTCCAGGTACTTTCTCTGATCCTACCAGTGGGAAATAATGACTCCTGTTTTTGATTTCCCATGTAGTTTTTTTCTACTCACACGATACCTCTCATACTCTTCCTTGTATCATGGTTCGTTGCTTATTTGTGTGCTTCTACACTCATCATTGCTTATCTGTGTGTCCTAGCACAGGGCCTTCCTCTAAGGAGATGCAAAATAAATGTTTGCTGAGTAACTGAATGATTTATTGTGCTTTGGAATGGTTGAGTAATGTCAGGCAATTTTTACACTTTTAAGGACAGCTCTGAAATATTTGTGGATAACTCTCTTGCCTCCTAACCCCCATTTTCAAGTTGACATTAAGCCCTTCAAGTGTTCTCCGTATGATGTGGTTCACTGGAGGGACCTCTTCTTTGGATTTTGTTAGTTTGTCAGGGACCCTCATAAACTATGCAGTTCACATGTGAACAGTGTCCAGATGTGCTTTTACACATGCAGGACAAGTAGGACTATCTTCTCCCCTTTATTCTGGACTGTAGAACTACATTTGTTCAATTACAGAATTTCAGAATCAGAAAAGAGTTGTTTGATTTTCTCCACTGCATCCCTTTCAATTCTTGAATCCTCTCTGCAACTTTTGCTGTATAGCTTTTATATGCAGAGGTGCTGCCTAAGTACACATGAAACATGGACTTTCTACTAATGCACCTCAGATTGCTCTAGGATTTTGACAGACAGCACACATATGGCTCACATGGGGTTTCTAGTCAGTGGAAAACCTTAGTCATCCAGCTGGGTTGGTGTCAGTAATCCCCCACGAAGGTTTCACATTTCCAGTCCAGCTCACTGTCCCACCTTGTCATCTCATATTAGAAGTAATGCTTTTGATCTTACTCTATCATTGTTCTAAAATAGTGTCATATGTTTGGTTATGCCCGGTGGAACTATAAGGCAGAAGAGAATATCCTTTGAAACAGTTCTTATATAATTGGAGATTGGATTGGTGGCTGTTTTGGTGACAAAAGCTGTAGGATTTTGACTTGTAACCCAAGTCACTACTTTTACGATGATACTGGCATTGGTAACATGCAACTAGAAGAAAGCTAAACTCAGAAATTCAGCCCACGACTCATTATTCTACAATGGAGTAGTGGCTAAAATGCTTAGGATCCATGCCTCAGCTGTTGGTGCTAAAGGGAGGACCCAATTGGAGTAGAGTATTTGCTGCTTAGGTGGGAGTGCACTCAGCGGGGACAATTAGACAACCTGGAGTAGTGACTTCATCTACCCCAAAAGTGAATTAACTATATCTGAGCCATTTTTCTATTAGACTATCTAGACACTGTGCCTAAAGCTTATGGATTCTTCAAGGTCTATTAAAAATGTTTGAACACTAAAAGAAATTGATGGACAACTAAATTGCAAAGTGCAAAATAAAATTTAAGAAATTATTATATATCTACAAAAGCTCTCTTTCCCACAATAAAATAATATTTTCTTGCATAAAACAATAATGCATAGTTGGAATTTCACTATAGGTGCTCCTCGACTTATGATGGGGTTATGTCCTGATAAACCTATTGTACGTTGAAAATATAAATTAAAAAATGTGTTTAATACACCTAACCTACTGAACGTCACAGGTTAGCTTACCTTAAATGCACTCAAAACACTTAAATTAACCTACAGTTGGACAATTATATTGAGTTTCATCTCAAGAATAATTGCCTTCCTCTTCTCTCACCAGAAGCAGAAGACACAGATGGAGGTTTTGTAGACATGATGGGATGTGAAAACATGATATCCAAAAAATGGGGATTCGAAAGTATTTTATATCTGTGGGTTGGGAATCTGTGGATGCAGAGGGCTGACTGTATGCATTGATCTACACCATTTTATATAAGGAACTTGAGCATCCATAGATTTTAGTATCCAGGGGGGACCCTGGGACCAATCCCCTGCAGATACCGAGGGACAATTATAGGTAAGTTTTGGGGGAGTCAAAAGTTATATATGGATTTTCAACTGTGTGGGAGGTCAGAGCTTATAACTCCTACATTGTTCAAGGGTCAACTGTAGTTGCAAATGTCCACATTAAAAAATAAGAAAGATATCAAATGAGTAGTCCAACCTTTCACATTAAGACACTAGAAAAAGAAGAGCAACCTAAATCTAAAGCAGAAGAAGGGAAATAATAAAAATTAGAGGAAATTAATGGAATAGAGAATAGAAAAACAATATAGAAAATCAACAAAACCAGAAGTTAGTGAATTGAAAAAGTTAAAATTGACAGACCTTTTGCTAGAGTGACCAAGGTGGGAAAAAAAAGACTCAGATGACTAAAATCAGGAATGAAAGGTGGGACATTACTACCAACTTACAAAAATAAAAAGAATTATAAGGGAATACTATGAATAACTATATGACAACAAATTGGATAATCTAGATGAAATGGATGAATTCCTAGAAATACACAAATTACCAAACATTTAAAGAAGAATTAATACCAATTCTTCACAAACTCTTCCAAAAAATAGAAGAGGAGGGAATATTCCTCAACTCATTTTATAAGGCCAGTATATACCAAAACCAGACAAAAAACATCACAAGAAAACTATAGCCCAATATCTCTTAAGCATATATACACAAAAAAGCCTCAACAAAATACTAGCACAAAATCCAGCAACATATAAAAAAGAATTATACACCATGGTCAAGTGGTATTTATTCCAGGAATGCAAGGTTGGTTTAACATCTGAAAATCAGTTGATGTAATACACCATAACAATAGAATAAAGGACAAAAACCACATAATCTTCTCAGTAGAGGCAGAAAAAGCATTTGACAAAATTTCATACCTTTTTGTGATAAAAAAACACAACACACTCAATAAAATAGGAATAGAAGGGAGTTTTCTCAACTTGATAAAGTGTATTTTTAAAAACACATAGCTAACATCATAGTTTATACTGAGTGACTGAATGCTTTCCCTTTAAGTTTAGGAACAAGATGAGAATGTGTATCCTCATGACTTCTATTCAACATTGTACTAGAGATTCTAACCAAGGCAATTAGGTAAGAAAATGAGATAAAAGCCCTCCAGGTAGGAAAGGAAGAAGTACAACTATCTGTATTTGCAGATGACATCTTGTATATAAAAAATCCTAAGTAATGTGCTAAAAAACTATTAGAATTAATAAATGAGTTTAAGGGCCAGCCGAGTGGCTCGTTGGTTAAGAGTTGGCTCAGGAGTGCAAGCTCTGAGTAGCAGAGCCACTGGTTCAGATCCCACATGGGCCAGTGATGCTGTGCTCTCTACAGCTAAGATGGTGAACAACAGCTCCACCTGGAGTTGGGTTGCAGTGAGTTGCCAGCGATGGTGTAGGCTGCAGTGGGGCTGCAGTGGGCTGCCTTGAGCAGCTGTTCAATGGCCGGCGGCCAATCTGCCTCAGCTGGGAAGAGCACAATGATCACAATACCAACATGGGTCAGTGAAACGACGTCCTCCACAACTAGACTGAAGAACAAAAGGGCAGCAACTTGTCTGTTCCCCTTCCCCAATTCCCCAACACTGTTCCCTCCCCCAATTCCCCAATAAAATCTTAAAAATAAATAAATAAATAAATAAATAAGTTCAAAGTTTCAGGATAAAGGTCAGTATACAAAAACAATTTCTAGGGCCGGCTGAGTGGCGCGATGGTTAAGAACTCGCTTGGGATGCCAGAGGGCCCCGGTTCGGATCCCACATATGAGGGCCAGTGACACTACCCTCTACAGCTAAGATGCTGAACAACAGCTCAGCCTGGAGCTGGGCTGCCGTGAGTCGCCGGCGACGGCGTAGGCTGCAGCCCCTGTGGCAGTGGGTTGCCATGGGCTACCGTGTGTAGCCAGCAGCCAGCGTGAGCGGCCAGCAGCCGCAGTGAGCGGCCATCCAGAAGCCGGCGACTGATCTGCCTCACCCTGGAAGAGCGCAATGATGGTGCCAGCTTGGGCCAATGAAGCAATGTCCTCCACAACTAGATTGAAGAACAAAAGGACAGCAACTTGTCTGTTCCCCTTCCCCTAATACCCCAGCACTGTTCCCATCTCCCCAATTCCCCAATAAAAATCTTTAAAAAAAACCCCAAAAAACAACAAAAAACCCCCCAAATTTCTAAACATTAGCAATGAACAATCTAAAAATGAAATTAAGAAACAAATTTACAATGCCATCAGAAAGAACAAAATACTCAGGGATAACTTTAATAAATGAGGTGCAAAACATGTACTCTAAGAACTATAAGTCGTTGTTATAAAAAATAAAGAAGCCCTAAGTAAATAGAAAGGCATCCCATGTTTGTGGATCAGAAGACTTAATCTGTTAAGATGGTAATATTCCCTGAATTGTTCAACAAAGACTTCGGAGTGAAAAGCATATACTAATTTCTTAAATGAAAATTACTTTTCTTAGGAAGGCTTATTTAAACTGGATTTATTCTTGAGTTACAACATGCATAATAAGTCATGAGCTTTTGTTGTTGCTGTTGTTGGATAGTGTTTTGGAATTTCATTTATCTGTTGTTGGGTAATAAACTACTTCAAAACTTAGTGCGTTAAAACAACCATGATTCCCTCAAGTGGTTGTAATCCGATGGCAGCTGGGGCTGTAGTTGGGGCTGTATGGCTGTCACCTTGGTGTTCCCTCATATGGTCTATTTCTTCATGGTGGTATCTCATCTTTCAGGGCCTGTCTGTGGCTCTTTGTTCAGCAGAGTAGTCTGGACTTTTAACCTAGCAACTCTGGTTTCTGATAGGGGTGAAGCAGAAGCTGCTAGGACTTCTTGATAATTAGGCTTGAAGTCCCAGTAAGTCACTTCTTCCGAAGTCTATCGGTCAAAGCAGTCCTAGGCCCAGCCCAGATTCAATGTGAGGGGAGCATAAGCCCCCCTCCTTAATGGGAGGAGCATGCCCACCCAGAAAGGGGTGGGATTGTTGGTTGCTGTATTCATTTTCTATGACTGTTGTAACAAATACCACAAATTGAGCGGCTTAAAACAGCACAAATTCATTTTCTTACAGTCCTGTAGCTCAGACATTGACACAGGTCTCACTTGGCTAAAAGCAAGGTGTCAGCATGGTGGCATTTCTTTCTGGAGGCTCTGTGGGAAAATCCTTTTCCTGGCCTTTTTCAGCTTTTAGGAGCTGCCTGCATTCCTAGGCTTGTGGCGCCTTTCCTCCTTTTTCAAAGGCAGCAACATCTGGTCAGTCTTCCTTGTGTTCCATCTTTATGGTTCTCTCTTTTGTTGCCCTCTTTCACTTTTCAGGACCCTTGTGATTTGGGTTCTTCTTATTTTGAGGTCAGCTGATTAGCAGCCCTAATTCCATCTGCAACCTTAATTCCCCTTGCCATGTAGCCTAATCTACAGTTTCTGGGTACAGATATCTTGGGGGTTAGGGGGAGGCATTTGTCTGCCTACCACAGTTGCCACCTAGGAGACTAGCTACCTCATCATTCCACTGAGCATTATACTGTGACTTATGCCTTTGAATTGCCCCTATTTGGATTGTGAAGGAGGAGGAATAGAATTTCAGTGCAGTGGTAACCTGAGTCAGGCATTGGATTTACTCAGATAGAATGTGGTTCTCTAAAGACTGAATGGATGCCACTGTATTTAGGACTTGAAATGCCAGCTTTTGGTGAAGGGTACCAAGGAAATATTAACCAAAATGTTGTTGTGATGATAACAACAATCCATGTTATAGAGAATGGTCATTTATTAAATCAGGATTCTTTAGAATTGGTCTAAATAATATTGATTCTGGAGATGATCATTTTCTCTACTGTGGAGATCGTCAATGACAATTCCTGCCTTTCCACACAGGAAGTAATGCTGCACCCAGGCTTTGCTAGCAAACAGCTGTGTAGCCTGTAGCAGTCACCTTGCCTCTGAGTCTTGGTTCCTTCATCTGTAAAATGAGGATAACACCAACTCCACAGGATAGAAGATGAATATCTAAATAGTGCCTTGTGAGTGCTTAATACCTGTTGGAGGGGAGAAACACAGCTGATATGACCAGAAATGCTTACGTTTCCTTCAAGCTAGTCCAATCAGATTCTCCAGAGAGAGAATTTGTACAGGAAGACCCTGAGACTGAGAGTCAGTTAGTGATTGTCTCTGGAGCTTGAGGGGCACAGAGGCTGGGAGTAGCCATCTGGGGCCCAAACTCACTGATCTGGTCTGCAGAGAGAAGCAGAAGAATGGTACAGACACCAGCGGTGTCATTTCAGCCGTGGCGTCAGAAACTGGCTTGGTGTAGGGATGGGGGAGAAATCTTCAGAGAAGAGGGCTCGAGGCTGTGTAGTGACCTTAACACAATGTAATAACTTGGAAAATGCTGATTTGATTCTTTTGGTCTTTAGAATCAGTAAGAGTATAAAATACTTGGACAGTGTTCAGGGCTGGCTCTGGGCAAAATAGAAGCCTTGCCCTATGTTCAGTGTGCTTCTCCTGTCTTTGGAGTACACTCCAAGACCCACTGCCCTTATGTGGCTACCTAGGTGCTTAGGTGCCACCAGTACATCAAGATACCAGTTGGTCACTGAACAGATTTTCATAGTGCCCACCATGGGCAAGGCATTGTGCCAGGCCTACAGCCCGTGAGCTGTTGTAGAGAGATCGTTAGACGGGGAACCTGAGGCTGAGCTCTGACGCCAGCTGAGGAACCAACCAGCCCCTGCTGCAACAGCTAACAAAGACTCTGAGGGGCTCGGGGAGGGGGCCTGTGAGCCACTGGACTGGAGGAGAGTGTGAGGCCCAATCTGATTGTTATATCAGGAGACAGTGCAGAAAAATCACAAGTGAGTTGCCAATCTAGACAGTACTGTAAGTATTTGGAGGCTGAAGTGGTTGTGAACTCCAGTGATTCAAGAAAGCTTCATACTAAATGTGTGACTTGAGCTGGACCTTGAAGGAAGGAGAGGGTTGAGGTCGGTGGAGAGGGGAAAGCTTTCTCATTGGGACGGGATAAGGGGAATGGCCACTTTAGTAACTGTCTTAGTCTTCCTGTGCCGGTTGCCCCATTTATTCCATTCTTTGCTCAGACTTCCCTGGTCAGTGAACCCCGCCTAGACAGTTGAGAAGCTTTGAGGTTTGCCTTAAAAGAAAAAATGACCTCAATCTGAAAGGCAGATATGTGGTGTCTCGCTTTTTTTCCTTGTTCATATAGATCCTTTTCTTGGGGGAAAGAGATGGAGTGGCTAAAGGATATAGAAATAATATAAAAAATGATGTTATTACAGCTACCATTTATTTCCTGCCTGTTTAGTGTCACATATTGTGCCTTATAGATATTGTGATTTAATTAAATTTATTCTGAAGTACAGTCCGTTTTTATGGAGGAGAAATTTGAAGCTGAAACAGGTTAGAAAGTTTCCCAATGTCACGCCAAATGAAAAGGTCAGAATTAAATGTTGGGTACGGCTGGTCTCAAGGCTTGTCGTCATACTTGGTTTAATTTCTCGTTACAGAATGGAATATAAACCAGTAAGTGATCAATGCTTTATTAGTGAATTTTAAAAATCTTTTGAAAAAACTAAGGGAAGCGAAAAGCATTAGTCCCCTGAGCAAAAGTACTTTACAAGCCATTTGAAACATTCATTTATTGTCACTTTCTTCCAAAGAAAAACTATCGTTTAACACGTGAGGATTTACTTTATAGTCTTTAAACATGCACAGATAATAAAAATGTAGCACTTAGCCAGGAATAAGGCTTTGTTAAGGAAGAAATCTTTAGGAGTGCTGCCTAGCTGTACTGTCCGTGCTAAGCACCAGAGCGTTAGGGGGGAAAAAAAGTGTAATAAAGTTTTAATGCCCAGTTATAACAGCAAGGTAACAGCACCAGCATTCACTTTTATTTAGTATAGAAGAGTCCCCTTATTTAGCGACCTTTACTATGAGAGAGACTCAAGTACAAGATATACGTAGGTAGATACACTACAGGTGCCTAAAGTGTTTTAATATGTTGGTCTTGTCCAGCTTAGAAGAGTTACTTCTGGATTTCTGTGTCCAGTTATCTGATCCCAGATCTTGTCCAGCCCAGGTTTTTGTTTGTGTGTCTGGTTTTCTTTTCCTTTTTTTTTTCACCGGTTATCAAATCAGTTTAAATTCAATTTAACCCTTCTCTTTCTGTACCTAAGGAAGCTATAATTAATTTAATTACTGAGGGAAAGAGGTCCTTCTGCCTGCTTCTCCTTATTTATGACCCCAATTGAAGACTAACCACATTACTGAGGGCCTTCTGGTCTGGACCCGGCCAGCTGCTGGGGAGGGGTGTGAAGGAGCAGCCATGACCCCTGCCCTGGGACGGCGGCCCTGTGAGGGCCAGATCCAGGCCGCCGCCTCCACTGCTGCAGCCCCAGAGCTCTGTGCTGCTCCTCAGGTGTGCTGGGGACTTGGAGGAATAAATGGATGTCCTCCTCGAGCTTACAGTCTTGTGGGGGAGGTTGATATTAAACAAACATAAGAAGATTTTAGGCAGCGTCAGCCCCAGTCCCTCCTTCATTTCATGGGGCCTCTCTGCTTCTCTGGCTCCTGAGTGTGCTGCCTCGCTTTTGCACTGAGGTGATTCAGTTGTGAAATTCAACTCTTTTCCCCAGTATCTCAAAATTCATGTATGCAGAAGATTAGGGGCTGGGTGCAGGGGAATTTTCTGAAGATGGGAGAGGCGATGTTTAAGGTCTAGCAACACAGACACTTTGAAAAGGGATGAAGGCATCACTGTTTTTAAAATGCCCTCTGGCCCCCGCTCCTGGGGTGTCACAGGCCCTCCTTCCCTTCACCATTCCACTGGCTTCTTCCCTCCCTGTGGCTCCCTTCTCTTTCTTCCCTTTGCTCTTTTTTGCTCCCCGACTGGCGAGGGAGATCTAGTGCGGGACCTAGTAGAAAGATGGGACTCCTGAACTCTCCCACCCGCATCCCTCTACTTTTCCTTCCATTTTGTTTTATTGCAGTATTTATCCCTCTGGCAACGAAAGAAGCTTTGCTTACAAAGGAGGAAAAATCTCTCAGGCTGTGAAATGGAATTTTAGCCCTTGACATATGGTGCAGAGACGGGAAGGAAAATTCCACTACTCAAATCTGGTTTGCCCTTCAGGTGTGGTGCGAGCATTGTCTCCCTCAGTCCCTTGGGAAAACTAGCCCAGACTTAAAGAGAAAGATTATGTTCATCATTTTCTATGGCTTTGTGGTATAATCCAAAAACGACACAGAAGAAATGAGAACAGAATGAGCATTATGTGGTTTTTCACAAAGGCTGTAAAACTCTTCTTATAAAAATAATGGTCTGTGTTTGAGGTTTGGAAGAATCGATATTAAAATGTCAGTTCTCCCCAAATTGATCTATAAATTAAACACAATTCCAGTCAAAAGTCTATCAAGTTGTTTTTTTGTAGTAATCAACCAGCTGATTCCAAGATTTATTTATTTTTTTAAAGATTTTAATAAAAAATATAGCTAATATACAATATTATATTTATTCAGGTGTACACATAGTTATTCAACATTTATAGACCTAAAGAAGTGATCACCATAAGTTCAGCAACCATCTGACACTGCACCACACTATCACAATATTATTGACTATATTCCCTATGCTGTACATTACAACCCCATAACTTACTTGTTTTATACCTGGAAATCTGGACCTCTTATTCTCCTTAACCTTTCCCCCTACTTAAAATTTTCAATTACAGTTAATTTAAGATTTAGAATTAGCTAAAAGGTACTGTTATAGACAAAAAGAACTATAACAACCAAATTTTTTTTTAAAAAAGAACAAAGTTGGAGGGCTCACACTACCTAATTTCAAGACTTACTATAAAGCAAAATAATAAAGACAGTGTAGTATTGGCAAAAGGACAGGCACATAGATCAATGGAACAGAATAAGAATCCAGAAATATTCCCACACAAATGTGGTTAATTGATTTTTGACAAAGGTGTGAAGGTAATTCAATGGAAAAAAAGTGTAAAGGCAATTTCAACAAAGGGTGCTTGAAAAATTAGACATCCATGTACAAAAAAATGGACTTTGACCTATGCCTCACCCCATATATAAAAATTAACTAAAAGTGGATCATGGACCTAAATGTAAAACTGAACTAGAAATCTTTTAGAAAACATAGGAGAAAATCTTTGTGACTTTGGTTGGACAAAGAGTTCTTAGGTCAACACCAAAAGTACGAATCCTGAAAGAAAAATTTGATAGATTAGACTTCATCAAAATTAAAAATTTTGCTCTACATAAGACACTGTTAAGAGAATGAAAAGACAACCCACCAACTGGGAAAAAAATATTGGTAATTGCTTATCTGACAAAGGACTTGTATCCAGAATATATAAAGAATTCTTAACAAGAAATAAAAACAATTTTTTAATTGTTTTTTAATTTTTAAATTTTACAATGGCAAAATATTGAATGGATACTTTACCGAAGAAGACATACAGATGGAAAATAAGTGCATGAAAATATGCTTATAAAAGCAGCCATCAGAGAAATTGCACACCTATTAGAGTGGTTAAAAAAAATGACAATACCAAGTCATGGAGAAGAGTGAGGGATTGGATCTTACACTGTTGGTTGGAATGTAGAATGGTACAGCCACTTTGGGAAACAGATGGCAGTTTCTTACAAAATTAAAGATACACTTACTATACAATAAACTAACCCAACTCCAAGAGAAATGCAAACTTATGGTTACACAGAAATCTGCACGTGAATATTTATAGCACCTTTATTCTTTATCACCGAAAACTGCAAACAACCTAAATGTCCCTCACTGGGGGAATGGAGAAATAACCTGGCCCTTCTTTTCAATGGAATAATCGACACTAACAAGAAATGGATTATTGATACACATGTCAACATAAATAAATCTGAAATGCATTATGCTAAGGGAAAGATGCCAGACTCAAAAGGTATATACTAAATAATTTGATTTCTCTGACATTTGGAAAAGGTAAAACTGTAGGGGCAGAGTGGTTGCCAGGGATATTTTTTAAGGATGGGAAGTGGTGATTTGAGTTACTCAGCTTCAACAACCATCAACACTTTGCCATAGTGGTCAATAACATTTGTAAAGGATAGGCAATATTCTCAAAATAGTGAAGAACATGTTGGAGCAACTAACCCATATAAAATAATTTTTAAAAATCTTTATTGGCACATTTTTAGTTTACTAATGAAAGTAATCCATGATGTTTATATAAATTGCAAATAGTACAGGAGGATGTGAATTTAAAAGTCAAAGTCGCCTCGCCCTGTTCCTCATGAACTCTGGTCCCACTCCCCATATCTATTTAACATGCTTTCTCTAGGGGTTCCTCCATGTGTATGTAATTGGATATGGCAAGCCTCTCCTATCAGACCCAAAGGGAAGGAGGCGTCCCTGCCCCCCTATGAGAGGGGAAGATCAGGAGGTGAGTGGGTATGTAGTCCTTGCAGCCCAGTAGTCACCTGGTGGGAGTGTCCTCACAGCCCCACTGTCAAGAGTCCTATTACTCCCTTCACCCCCAGGCCAACTCAGGGGGAAATTCAATTCAGTCTCCCCAGAAAATACAACTGGCCATTCCAGTGTTTATATTTCTCCACAGAAAACAAAGTCTAGACTGTATAAGAAAAAAAATATTCCTCCCTTTGACATGATTTTGGTCTTACTTGTGGTGAAATTATAATCCTGATGCTCTTGTGCTATGGATAATTCCAGTCTCTTTTGAGCTTGCAGATGGCTTCTCATTTTCCATTTTGCCCTGTTAGGTAGGGGCAGGTGAATGGCTTTAGTTCATTTTGCTACACAGATACAAAACACACATGACTTTTAAAAAAAATAGGGGCTCGTTCATTCAGTTTTTTAGATTCCACATATACGTGAAATCATATGGTGGTTGTACAGCTGAAACTAATTCTAAAAAATGTGTATTTCACAATAAAAAAAATAGGGGCAAATGTAGAAGTGCTAAAACTTTTTGTTTCTTTTATGCCTATAATAATAGTTTCTTGGGTTGGGGGTAGGGGAGTGGAGGAAACATTCACTTGCAGTTGCCATTACTACTGAAACAAGCACCTCTTTTCTAAGGAGAGTTATCTTGTACCTAGTTTATTTCAGAATCCATTGTTAAACATAAAGAAAATGCGGTCCCTTATTGGATATCTAATCTTGGTCAAATGATAAAGGTCAGTGCATGGAATATAGGATTTACAAGAGCTATACAGTTTGTTCATATAATAGAGAGATGCAACTGTAATTACGTTTCCAAGGTTTTACAATCTTTCTCTCCCTGAAGTTCTGTAAGCTGCAAAAAATGGTGTCTCTAGAGTGTGTAGTTGCACACATACTGCGTTGTGGGTTTACGTGGTCAGCAAAGTTAGCTCTTATGTTCAGAGGTGTTGTGATGCCAGCCATGGCTATTCACAGCTGGGTGAAAGGGTGAAGGGGGAAGAAGTCAATGTTTAGTAAAACAAAAACAAAAACAAAAACAAAAAAACCTCCATGTGGGGAATCAGGCACTTTCTGTGTTGCTGGTGGGAATGCCAACTGGTACAGCCATTTTGGAGGGAAATTTGGCAATACCTAACAAACTGTTGTTTGAAAACTGCTATATTTGCCGCCCTGTATTAGAAGACTTTCAGACTTTGCATTTAGTCAGAGTTAGCATATTCATAATATTTAATAGTAGAGAAATAAATGAGCTTTCATAAGTTTTACAGTCTCAAATTATATTACATTTCTTTGTCTTCATTTAGATATGTATATATTTTTAAGTACTTCCCATGCAGTTAGCAGCAACAAAGAATTGGCTCTCAGACAAAGCAGCTTGTAATCCTAAGAAGCCTCTTGGTGTAACCAATTTGGGTAGGTTTGGCAGTTTCTTACAAGTTAAACATACACCTCTCCTTTGACTCAGCAATACCACTCTTAATTATTTGTCCGAGAGAAATGCAAACATAGACCTTTACGTGACTGTTCACAGCAACTTTATTCATAATAGCCCAAACTGGGAGGAGAGGGGGAGAACCAAACCCTGAATGTCTATGAGCTGGAAAATGGACAAATTGTGGCCATCCATATGATGGATACAATTCAGCAATAAAAATGAATGAACTACTGGGGCCGGCCGAGTGGCTCAGTTGGTTAAGAGTTGGCTTAAGATGCGAGTTCTGAGCAACAGGGCCGCCGGTTCGATTCTCACATAGGCCAGTGATGCTGCACCCAAGCTGAGTTGTCACTGAGCTGCCAACAGGTGGCAGGATGGCTCAGCTGGTGTAACAACAAGATTGCCTGTTTGATGGTGGGCTATGCCCACCCGCAACTAAGACTGAACTTGGCAACTTACAAGGGTGCTGGTTTGACTCCCGCATGGGATGGTGGCTACGCCCACCTGCAACTAAGATTGAACACAGCACCTTGAGCTTAGAGGCCATGAGCTGTCCCTGGGCCAGATGGTGACTGGCACCCTCCACAATGAAGATTGAAGAACAACAACATGGCTGGACCCTTCCCCAATTCCCCAACACTGTTCCCCTCCCCCGATTCCCTAAAAAAATCTTTTAAAAAAATGAATGAATGAATGAACTGATAAACACAACATGGATGAATCTCAAAACCAGTGTCCCGAGAGAAAGAAGCTAGACACAAAAGAATACATACTGTAAGATTACATTATATGAAGTTTTTTGAGTAGGCAAAACTGGCCTCTTAGGAAAAAAATCACAACAGTGGTCAGTCGCTTGGGGATTAGGAGCTAGGGTTGACTAGGAAGCAACATGTAAAGGTACTCTCCATAGATGGAAATGTTCTGTATCTTGAAAGGGGCATAGGTTATATGGATATATCCATTTGTCAAAGTTCATTAAAATGAATTTCACTTCAGATTTGAGTATTTCAACATATGTAAAATTTACCCTCTCCCTAATTTTTTCCTTTTTAATACAAAAGATCTTCTGGTTTCTCCTTGGCCAATTGCAAGACTTACTCTGAAATTTTAGTTGAATCATACAAATAAAAATTAGAGGTTTGTATACAAACTTATCAGATATTTCACATTGTGCTCTTTCTTTAAATCTTGGAGCACAACATTAATAATAAGCAAAAACCTTAAGTGTATAGAACCCAAATAAAATGCATTATGAAAAAGTGGCCTTTTTGAGTGTACCACACAGCTCTGAAAGGTGAACTTACTTTTCCCCGAGAGTTAGTCGGTGGGATCTTAGATAAAAGAACTTCCTTCACTACAATTAGGATATTATATTTGCCCCTGATCTTTATAAGTAGATGTTGCATCCCATTTTGGTAAAATGGGATTTGAACCTTTACCATTGCTGTACCAAACCACGTTGCACAGATCGTGCACTATATCTATATTTCCTAGATGGTGACTTCAATTGGCTGCATTGTTAATTCCCTGGACTGTATTCCTTGGCAGTTTGGAGAGGTTGGAAGAGAAGGAGGGGAGAATTGTGGCCTGGAATAAATTTTAGTAAGAGCATCCTATAAAAGATGTATCCCTGTCTATTATTTTAATTTTTTTTAAAGATTTTTATTGGGGAATTGGGGGAAGGAGAACAGACAAGTTGCTGTCCTTTTGTTCTTCAGTCTAGTTGTGGAGGATGTTGCTTCACTGGCCCAAGTTGGCACCATCATTGCGCTCTTCCCGGGCGAGGCAGATCAGTCACCGCACTCATGGCAGCTGCTGGCCGCTCACACTGGCTGCTGGCTACATACGGTAGCCCATGACAACCCACTGCAGCAGGGGCTGCAGCCTATGCTGTCGCTGGCAACTCACGGCAACCCAGCTCCAGGTTGAGCTGTTGTTCAGCATCTTAGCTGTAGAGGGCAGTGTCACTGGCCCATGTGGTATCCGAGATCCGAACTGGGGCCCTCTGGCGTCCCAAGCCAGTTCTTAACCAACACGCCACTTGGCCGGCCCTCCCTGTCTATTATTTTATTTTAAATATTCAGTGGCCTGATATATGTCTCATGGTGTGATTCCTCTAAAAAAGAAAAAAAAAACCATCCTGGTTCTCATGCACTCTAGGATTTCCCTCTCCATCTTGACATCCTCATCCCCAGATTTCCTTTTATTTCCAAATGAGAAAATCTGGTTATCTGTTGAGCCTGTAATCCTGTGAGCACTCACCAATCCAAAGGATCAGCTCTGAGCAATGAAATGACCTTGAGTGAACTTAAGGGAGATTATCCAGGAGAAAGGATTGAGTACATCTATGTGAGTGCAGTGCTCAGAGAGGAATAGAGGGAGAGTGACGCTGGCACTGTCTCCTGGGATCCAATGGCCTCCTGGTGTAAGAAGTGCGGGCAGCAAGACCCCAGATACTTACCTTACACCTCGGTGCGGATCACAGAGGCAGAAATGAGGGCTTACCACCATTTCCTAGGAAGATGCACCAGGCTAGAATACATGGCAAACAAAGGTACTGTGAGAGCAATAATGCCTTTCTTTTACATATGTTTTGTTATTCATCCTCCTTCTCAGTGGACTAATGGTTTAACTAACAAATTTTACATTACAAAGTTTTACTTTGCAATGCTAACTCAAGTTTGCTAAGGAGATTAGAAAGGACTTTTAAAATAAACATTAATCAGTTATTAACAATATTGTAAATGGTCTTATTTAAAAAATCATAATAAAAACAGATGACCAAATATTCTGAAAAAAATCAGGCTGTAAGGTGGAATGTGTAAGTATGAACCCGTTTTAAAAGCATATTTGTCTATATATACATATATACGTACTGACTTTTATATGCCAATGAGATAACTATTTGATGTGAGATGAAGGAATGATAAGGAGTTTTACTTTTCTTATTTTCCGTTGTATTTTTATTTTTAAAAAGTAACTAACGTATATTGCTTTTGTAAAATGAAAATGAGAATCCAGATTATGAAATTCACGTTCCCAAGAAAAATGTTAAGTCTGCAGAGAAATGTTAAATCTGAAAGGCTAAGGCTTCGTGTTAGACAACTGAGATGATAACAGACTGGTGGTGGTTTAAGAATAGAAAGAAAAAAAACACACCAAAAAACCCACTTCCCTTCCGTGCGCTGTGTGAGAAGGAACGGAATATTTTAAGTCTGTCTTCATGTCTTTGGAAGCCAGGGCTCTAACAGCTGAAGCAACTACTTGTTTCTAAGACTACTTCTTTTATGGATGGGCTTATTCACATACTCCCACATTTTTCATTTATTTTTTTTGCCTTGAAAATATTAATAATACATTTATTCCCCTTGGATCACAGGCTAGGAAAAGTGATTAAAGCAAATGTTTTTGTCTGTCTCATCACTCTATTTATATTTGGAACCTATCTTTCAAGAGAGGAGAATTATTAACTAGAGAAATGTGCTTTTAAAATAAATTCATCGTTGTTGCAGTATACTTTCTGGTTGAGACATGATTCATGCTTATGCTGTATTCTATACCATATACAGTATATAATACATACACTGTATTCTCAAAGGAGAGGACTACTATGTATTTGCTACTTAAGAAAGAACAACTTGTTAATCAGATTTTACTTTTCATACGTAAAACATAGGTGCTTGTATGCACACAAAGCCTTACAGAGCTTGAATTCAGTTGTAAATTATTGTCCTAATTTTCCTAAAGTTAAATCATAAGAGCTTACAGTTTTGTTAATAGTAAAGAGAGGAAGTGATTTGAAAGAAGATGAAGAATCTCCGAATCCTAAACTGACAACATCACATATGCAGTTGTTGCTTTTCTTTTCCCCCCACTATCACAGGTTATGAAAGGTTCACCTACATGCTTTGGCTGTTAATAATTTTATTCTATCTGTGACTCAAGACAACAATGAAAGTTTGAGTATCTTAATGCAAGTTTTATAAATGTCTAAATGGCCTTTCTGGTATTACTGCAATCTTTGATTTATGGGATGCTGTTAGTAGACTTCTTGGCATACTATTAATTTCTTGGGATTAAAGGAATGAAACTCAAGAGAAGACATACTGATTGAAATATGTGTTAACCAAGACCCATATTTTATTAAATTGTTGAGGGTCAGGAATAATCATCAGTTGAAGATTTGTTTCTCCCCTTTTTTTTGTTTTTAAAAAACAAAACAAACTCATAGACACACAATAATATGAAGGTTACCAGAGGGAGAGGGGGTGTGAGGAGGATGAACAGGGTAAAGGGGGCCAAATATATGGTGACAGAGGGAGACTAGACTACGGTAGGTGAACACATAATGTAATATACAGTTGATGTATTATAGAATTATACACTTGAAACTTATATAATCTTATTAACCAATGTCACCCCAGTAAATTTCATTTAAAAATAAATAAAATTTAAAAAGAAAAAAATGTATTTAAAATATTATTATAAAATGAATGCATGCTTGTAAGTTAGGGTAACACCAACTGCTGCAACAACCCCCAAATTTCATTGGATTAATACACTCCAATATGCTGTTTCTGGTCAAAGGACCATTTCCCTCAGCGAGTTTTGGGGACCTGCATGTTTCTATTGGGTTGTCGGCAAAGTCATGACGCAGTTTTTCAATGAAAAATATAGAAAAAATACGTCATGACTTTGCCGACAACCCAATATCTTTTAGGTCTGCCATCTACTAGCCTCAGAGTTGTCACCTTGCATCCTGCAGGAGGGCAAAAAGACAGTGGTGAAGGTACACCTATTTCTTATATACCCCGGCTCAGAAGTAACACATTTTTGCTCATCTCCCATTGGCATTCACGAGTCACATGGCCATAACTGTTGATGGAGGTGGGGTGACTGAGAGATTGAGTCCCTGATTAAGGAGTCACCTTGCAGTGATAATGCTCTTTATTGTATTGAAGAGGAACTGGGAATTTTTGGTTGGCAGCTAGCTATCCCTGCCTCAATTGCTCATTGCAAAAACATTCAAATAATATAATCCCTCTATATGTACATATATGTAAATTTAACATAAATGATAACATTCTGTTTTGTATCTTGTTCCTTTTTTAAAAGAAAAACAATATATTTTGAACTTCCTTTCCTATTAGTACATATTAGATCTACTTGATTATATTTAATGGCTCTATAACATTCCATTGTGTGGCTGTATCATAATTTATTTAACTAATGCCCCATTAATGGACATTTGCACTAGAAGAACAATACTATAATAAGCATCTTAGTACCCACTTATCTTGCACTTGTGTTAATATTTCCTTAGGTTAAATTCCTAGATGTGAAATTTCTTAGCTAAAGATTGTATATTTAACATTTTGACAGATATTTCTAAATTAATCAAGTTAATCAGCTTTTTAAAAAAGTACCTATTTATACTTTTATCTGTAGAGAATCTGCCTATACTTGCCAGCTCTGTGTTATTTATCTTTAAAATAATTGCCAATCCATCAGGCAGAAAAGATCTCATTCTGTTTTAATTTACATTTATTTGTGAGGTTCAACATATATACACATATATGTTGTTGGCTGTATTTCTTCTGTGAATTGTCTGTTCTTAGCCTATATCTGTTGTATTAATTTCCTGTGGCTGCGGTAAGAAATGACCACAAACTTGATGGCATAAAACAACAGAAATTTATTTTCTCACAGCTCCAGAGGCCAGAAGTTCAAAATCAAGGTGCTCCCCTCTACAAGCTCTAGGGGAGATTCAGTTTCTTGTCTCTTCTAGCCTCTGGTGGCTCCAGGCATTTCTTGGTTGATGACTGCATTATTCCAGTCTGGGCCTCCATTGTCACATGGTGTTCCTGTCTCTTTCTTTTTCCCGCTCTGTCTCATAAGAATACATATGATTGCATTCAGGGCCCATGCAGATGATGCAGACTAGGCTCTTCTTTTCAACATGCTTAACTTAATCATATCTGTGAAGACCCATTTTCCAAATAAGGTAATGTTCATAGGTATTGGGGTGAGGACATGGCCATATCTTTTTTTTGTTGTTGTTGTTGGTAGTTGGGGGTGGGAGTGGGGGAAGCACCATTCAGCTCGCTATACTGATTTGTTATTAATTTGTCAGGACTCTTTACCTTCTAGGAAAATAAGCCTTTTATCAACCGTATGTGCTGTACATTTTCCAGTTGTCTTTTGAGTTTGTTCAAGATGTGTTTGCCCTGCCAAAGTAGTTTTTAAATAACTTAACTTTATCAGTCTTTTCTTTTTGGGGTTTCTATCATACTTTGAAAGGCTATTCCAATTATAGTAGTATAAAATGTTCTCCAGTATTTTTTTCCAGGACTTCTGTGTTTTCATTATTTAATCTGGCTGGAGTTTATTTTGAAGCAAGATGTAAGTGAAATATGGATACAACTTAAACATTTTGAAAATAATAAAATACCGTTCCAAAGCACCTACCATGTACCAGGAATTTTAAGTTCTCTAGCTCTATCACTCAGTTCTTACAACAACCATTCCAGGTGGATCTATTGTAATTTCCCCCCATTTTCAGATCAGGAAATTAAGGCACAGGGAAATTAAGCAGCTTGCCTGAGGTTACTCTGCTGTAAGTGGCAGAGCCAGGATATGAACCCCAGGCATTGTGGACCAGAGGTCATGCTCTTAATCGCTACACTTGATGTCCTGTTATGACCAGCAGATTGACCCAACACTGTTTCTTGAGTAATCTCCCCTCTGGCCCCATTTGAAATGCCACTTTTATCATGTACTACATCCTAATTTATATTTTGGTCTAATTCTGATCTCAGTTCTGCTCCTGAGCCCTTCCAAGCTCATAACAAGTTCTATCACACTTACTCTGTAGTGAAAGAGAAAGCGGTACATCACTGGGGACTTGATGAGCAGAATTTCAAAGCAAACCACCAATGCATGGCAATAACATGGGTGTTTGAGAAAAATCTGTTGTGGTCTCCATGGGATCGTGGCTCAAAGAACTGAATGACAAATTTAATTGGCTTCTATTTGAATTGAATCTATTATATTTAAACTGCTTCCACATGTTATTTTAAATTAATTAAATTAGCTAATGTATGTAAAGCATATAGCACAGCACCTTGTATGTAGTAAGTGCTTAATAAATGGTAGTGTTAATCCTTTAACAACAGCCCTCTAAAGAGCTATTATTAATTATTATCTATTCCCATGTTATAGAGGGGGAACCTGAAGTTGGGGGGTTGGTCCATGGCAGGGTTGGGAATGCAAGTCCAGTTCTTTTCATTCTGCTGCCATGGTATCTGAATGAATTAATTAATTGAGAGAGGAAGGAAGGAATGTTTGGCCACAGCCTCCAGAATTTTTTGTTAAACAGAAAATAACATTGTTTATCTATTGTATTGCTAAAATGTCTAAAATCCTACCATTTTGATTCCTTTGTGTTAAGATATTTCTTTTCTCTAAGGAGCTTAGAAAGAAATGAAAGTATAGAAACTCTTGGAAGAAGGCCACATTCAATGATCATTAGTCATATCAAGTATTCTCATCTCCTCATGTTATACCATATTATATTGTTGTGCCCAAGACACTGCTTCCAGCTGACAGACTTGACTGAATCCAGGGCTGGGAGTGGGCTAAGAATGAAAGAGCACAGGCATTCAGGGGCCCACCCTGAGGAGTGGGGTAGGGCTTGAAGTGTGCTGGAAGGAGAGGCAAGCAGGCGCTCAAGCCAGGGTTGGCTTGTTTCCTGGGGTGCTGACTCCAACAACAGCACAGAAGAAGATATTAGGCCAAAAGTTACACCCCGTAGGCCTCAGTTTCAAGAATACTTTGAATACATATAGATGATTATTTTTATTGACTAATGAGAGAAGCAGACTAGTGGACAACCCAAATAAAACTTTTTTCTTTTCCCGAGCTGCACTTTCATAGGCAGCAGGAAAGGACCAAGAGTAGTCTAAGGCCTTGGAATCAATGTGTGCTTGCTTCTCTGTTGCATCAGCAACTGTCAGGACTGCTTGTTAGAAATGCCCTACCCCAAGCCTACTGAATCAGAAGCTACAGTTTAAAACCCAGGTGATTTAAATATCTATTATAATTTGAGGAGCACAGTCTGGGGTTATGTTGATTAAAATGATCGTGGTGGGGGGGGGGGCCTTTGAAATCTAGTGCTAAAACATGAGAGCTTTACAGAAAGGAGGGATTAGGTTTTCAGAGATTTTCTTAATTTCCTCCAGGGCCTTGATTGCTTTTAATTCAGAATACCCCAGGCAGCAAGAGCTGGTTTCGTCTCTCCTAGAGTGCTGAAGGGCTGCAGGAGAGCTTCATCTCCAGCTTTGTTGCAAAGGAAACTCTTTGTCTACAAACTTCCACCTCTGCAGTGCTTGTCTCATACAAGGGTACAATGTGAAATGTCAGCAGAAATTAAGAAGCTTTAAAAAAAATTGAATCTATTATATTAAAAAATATAATAGATTCTATTATATTAAAAAATATAAAAAACATGTTTCTGTCATGGGAAAAGAACAAGAAAAGAGGTTGGATAAGTATTCAAAAATAGAAGTGCTTATGCCTAGTAATGTTTTATCAGTTCTCAAAGCAGTTTTAAGTAGGCGTGTACAGAGCTTGGGACAAGAGTACAAATGGAGGCCCACATGCCACAGTGAAATAAAACGCGTTCTATCTTTTTACCTTGACAAACATACCCTCATAAGAACAAAATTAAAATATGTGAAGCTATGGTTTTTATATGACTAAAAATCAGAAAATAGCCAAGATGACTAAGTTGAATCATTGCTTGTGTCTGAGTGTGTGGTGATTAGCTAGTGAAAGTTGAATGAGTAATAAATATATCCATTATACACAAATCATTAATTAATCCATAACATATTTTTTCTCGACTTCATCTCAGCAAAAACACTATATTGTTACAGTTGAGATTTTTCCATAAATTGAGCTCTGTTGAGAGCAGTGATCTGAAGTAAATGTGAATCTAAGTAAAATGTGATTGTGTTTAAGGAGTTCAAAATTTGAATGTTTGCATAATGAATTGGAAGGAAAAAAGTAAGACGGTTGATGCTTGGTAGTACTGGACATGATATTTCATTATATAAGAATCTACAGCATTCATGCCATGTGAGAGGAAGGATTCGCCAAGTTAATTAATTTGTGTTTTCTCTTACCTAAGCACTTCCGCTGCTCAAATCCTCATCACTCAAATCCTCCCAGCACTCAGAAGCAGTGTCTGTCCCTGATATCAGCAGTGGCACAGCCCATAACCCGTCACAGCATTTGGATGCAGTTGCCTCTTCTTTTGAGGATATAGACCAAGAGATGTGGAGAAGTATTTCCCTGGGGCCCCAGTGGTGTTAAGAGCGTATATGTATAGGGCTATGGTATGCCCTGCCAGCACTGAGGTGTGGATCATGAGTGACAGAGGCACCCATGTGGTGTTTAACTCATATATTTATGGGAGGGAGCTTTGTGATATGTGGAGCTCTCAAAAGTGTGGGGTCCAGGGGGTCACAAGGAAACTGTCTGGGGTAATGGAAATGTTCTGTATCTTGATCTGTTTGATAGTTAAATCAGTGTATATATTTGTCAAAATCCATCAAACTGTACACTTAAGATTTGTGCATTGTACCACATGTAACTTATACTCCAATAAAGTCCTGTTAGCATGAAAAAATAAAGGCTACCAGAGCATACTTTTAAAATGTAAATTAAAGGGGGGTAACGATAGTATGATTTTATCACTCTAACACAACTGTTTCACGTATTCTTTTTTCATATGCCTACATGCATGTGCACAAACACACCACATGTGGTCTTCTTTTATTTTTTTAAAACCTGGCTACAATCCCACCATACATGTGATTTTTATATCCTTGATATTATATCTTAAATCTTTCTCTGTGGACATAGTCTTCATAATTATACATTTTCCTTGACTAATGATCGTTTGAATTAATGATTTTTTTACTTTAAGATAGTCATTTTGTGAAGGTAGAATCACCCTGATACCAAACCAGATAAAGACATTACAAAAAGAGAAAATTACAGGCTAGTATCCTTAATGACCATAGATGTAAAAGTTCTCAACAAAATATTAGCAAACTGAATTCAACAATACATTAAAAGGATTGATTATACACCATGACCAAGTGGGATTCATCCAAGGATGCTAGGATGGTTCAACATCCATAATCAATCACTGCACTATATCCCATTAACAAAATAAAGGATAAAAATCATATGAACATCTCAATAAAGACAGAGAAAGCACTTGAAAAAAATTCAACATCCTTTTATGATAAAAACTCTCAACAAAATGGCGTAGATATAGAAGAAACATATCTCAACATAATAAAGGCCATAAATGACAAACCCACAGCTAATATTCTACTCAATGGTGAAAAGCTGAAAGCCTTTCCTCTAAGATCAAGAACAAGATAAGGATGCCCACTATCATCACTGCTGTTCAACATAGTACTGGAAGTCTTAGCACAGAAATCAGACAAGACAAAGAAATAAAAGGCATCCAAATTGGAAAGGAAGAAAAACTCTGATTATTTGCAGATGACATGATACTATATATAGAAAACCCTGAAGACACCACCATAAAACTATTAGAACTAATAAATGAATTAAGTAATGTTGTGGGATACAGAATAAATAAACAGAAATCTGTTGCAATCTGCTGCATTTCTATACACAAACAATGCAAGATTAGAAGAAATCAAAATAATCATATTTACAATTGCATCAAAAAGTATAAAATACCTAGGAATAAATTTAACCAAAGATACAAAAGACCTGTACTCTGAAAACTATAAGACGTTGAAGAAAGAAATAAAATAAGATACAAATAAATGGAAGGGTGTACCTTGCTTATGAATTAGAAGGATTAATATTGTTAAAGTGTCGTTACTACCTAAAGTAATATGCAAATTCAGTGCAATCCCTATTAAAATACCAATGGCACTCTTGTCAAAATTAGAACAATGAATCCTAAAATTTATATGGAACCACAAAACATCCCTAATAGCCAAAGAAATCCTGAGAAAGAAAAAGTGGTAGGTAGCATGCTCCCAGATTTCAAACTCTACTACAAAGCTACAATAAGCAAAACAGTGTGGTTCTGATATAAAAACAGATATATAGATCAATGGAATAGAACAGAGAGCCTAGAAGTAAATTATCTTTTATATGACCAATTAATATGTGACAAAGTAGGCAAAGATATACAGTGGGGTAAAGACAGTCTTTTCAATAAATTGGTGTTAGCAAAACTGGACAGATACATGAAAAAAAAAAGAAATTGGACCACTTTCTTACATCATATACAAAAATAAACTCAAAACAAATTAAAGGCTTAAATGTTAGACCTGAAACCATAAAACTCCTAGAAGAAAACATAGGCAGTAAACTCTTTGACATTGCTCTTAGAAATTTCTTTTTTGATAAACAAATGGGACTACATCAAACTAAAAAACTTTTGCACAGCAAATGAAACCATCAACAAAACAAAAAGACAGCCTACTGAATGGGAGAAGATATTTGCAAATGATATATCCAATAAGGGGTTAATATCCAAAATATGTAAAGAACTCATGTAACTTAACACCCCCCCCACACACACACACTTCAATTAAAAAATGGGCAGAGGACCTGAATAAACATTTCTCTCAAGAGGACATACAGATGGCCAACAGACATATAAAAAAATGTTCAACATCACTACTATCAGGGAGATGCAAATCACAGCCACAATGAGATATCACCTCACACCTTTCAGAATGGCTATCACCAATAAATCAACAAATAACAAGTGCTGGTGAGGATATGGAGAAAAAGGAACTCTCATGCACTGCTGATGGGATTGTAAATTGGTGCATCCACTATGGAAATCAGCATGGAGATTCCTCAAAAAGAATTAAAAGTAGAGCTGCCGTATGATCCAGCAATCCTACTTCTGGGTATTCATCCTAAGAAAACAAAAAATACTAATTTGAAAAGATACTCGTATATGCACCCCTACGTTCATTGTAGCATTACTAGTAATAGCCAAGATATGAAAACAACCTAGATATCAACAGATGAATGGATAAAGATGTGGTTATATACATATAATGGAATATTATTCAGTAATGAAAAAATAAAATGTTGCCATTTGTGACAATGTGGATGGATCTAGAGGGTATTATGTGAAGTGAAGTCAGACAGAGACAGTTCAAATACACATGAACTCACATATGTGGAATCTAAAAAATAAAAATAAATAAATAAAACAAAACAGACTCATAGAGAACAAGCTGATGACTGCCAAAACGGAGGGCATGGAGCAAAATGAGCTGGGCATGTACACATAGGGAATATAGTCAATAATATTGCAATAACCTCGTACAATGACAGATGAATACTAGACTTACTTAGCTTGTTGATCATTTTTTTAGGTATGTTAATGTTGAATAACTGTTGTATACCTGAAACTAATAAAATATTGCATGTTAACTATTTTAATGAAAATATTAAAATAACAAATGAGATGGGGCAACGGATGGCTGCCTTACTCACTTCTGGTGTCCCTTTCACATTTTACCTCTTTAAAATGTTTAAACCAAACCTCAAATATTGAAGTACAGTAATAATAAATTGCATCTTATGATCTTGGTGTTTCTCTGGGGTCATTGCCTCTTAAATATGCTCCCTCAGGTATGAAAAAAAAATAATCCAGCTCTGTTTTTTGAGTATGCCACTTTTCTAGAACACTGTGAGATTGTATTCCAAAAAACTCTTTAGTTACAGAACTCCTGTTTCTGCTTAAATTCTTTATGATGCTGTCCAATTGTGATTTACATTTTATTATGGAAAATTTGAAACATGTGAAAGAATTGTGTAATGAGCTCCCATAGCCCATCAACCAGTTTCAACAATTATCCATATTTTGTCAATCTGGTTTCATCTCTCCTCCTCCCTGTACATTTTTTTTTCTTTCTTTCTTTTTTTTTTTTTTTAACTGAGTCATCCTGCCACCTGTTGGCAGCTCAGTGTCAGCTCAGCTCAGGCTGGGAATTGAACCGGTGACCCTGTTGCTCAGAGCTCACACTCTTGAGCGAGCTCTTAACCAACTGAGCCACTCAGCCAGCCCCTCCCTGTACATTTTTGGCAGAGAGAAGTGCTGGAGTATTTTTAAGCAGACCTCAGACTTCACATAATCTTACTGTTAAATACTTTACCTAATGTATATAACAGAGAAGGCTGTCCCTTTTATAAAATATAACAACAATGCCTTTATTGCACCCACAAAATTAATAGCAATGCATGAGTTCTTTGAATTTTTAGTGAATTCAGAGTGGAAAGAGTATGGGGTTGAAGGAGTTCTGGCCTGAGTTTACCCCCTTTTCTCTATAAAAAATGGTAGAATTCATTGAGAAGGGTCTTGAGGTTTAAGCTGACACTTGCCCAGCCCCTTATACAACCTTCAGAAAGCAAATATGGGAAAGACCTGTCCAGAGCAATGAATATAACCAGCATTTACTGAGCACCTACTCGGTACATCTCTATATGCATCAGCTCCTTTAACCTTCACACCAAAGCTGAGAAGTAGAAACCAAGGCTCTGGTAGGAGCTTCCCAAATATAACCTCTGATTGATCAACACGAGTACCACAACATTACCCAGAGTCCATGCTGAATCAATAGGCGATTCCTCATTAGCGTTAGTGTACAAGCTAGTGGATTTGTGCCTTAATCTAACCATATGTTTAACCTCTTTAGAAACAATAACCGGTTCATTCTTTGAGATTCCCTGGGAAATAGTTAAATAAGGATAAATAATATCTTAGGCAGACAGAGCGTGAAAATGTCTTCCTCTCCCCATCCCAGCTAAGGAATTCCACTTAGTCTTGCCCTCTGTCTAATCCCCTTTCCCTAAATGGACAGAATGCAAATCATAGGGCTTATAAATCTCTTGTTAGGGTTAGAGGACATTTATAGACTTATGCTTGAAAGGTTTGAATTTTTGCCTTGGAAACCTATATAACCTTTTATTTAGGAAGGAGCATCTTTAAACAGCAAAATGAAGGAGTGCCTTTCTAAACATGCTTGGTAGTGGGAAGAGGTCTCTTAAAGTATTCTGGAAAGAAAGAAATGGTGGTGAATAAGGAGGGAGACAATAAGGAAGAAAGTGAGTGAGGGAGGGAAACAAAAATCAAAGAACCTTCATAAATCCAGATTGATTTTATGACCCAGCTTGAGATGAACTCTGGTAACTTAATGTTGTTTGTGTTTAAAATGTCCTGCAACCCGGGCCGGCCGAGTGGCGCGTTGGTTGGGAGCTGGCTTGGGACGCCAGAGGGCCCCAGTTTGGATCCCACATGTGAGGGCCAGTGACACTGTCCTCTGCAGCTAAGATGCTGAGCAACAGCTCAACCTGGAGCTGGGCTGCTGTGA
>NW_017731364.1:1618756-1619572 GCF_001890085.2 Hipposideros armiger | reverse complement strand
TGAGGAAGAAAAAAGAAATAACTAGTGATATCAGCTGCCACCATGACGTTCTTCTAGTGTTCTTGTTGGATGTTCTTCCAAGATCCAACCTTAAGAGAGTCTTGGTTGTAAGCGTTCATGAACATTGCTAAGGTTATTTGTTCTCTAAGACAGAACAAATATATTTGTCTTTTACTCTTAGCTCTTAAGGACCTACTTTTAATACATTGTTTTCCATTAAACATTTGATTGGAAATAAAGAGAGGCTAATTTAATAAAATGCTAGAAATTTTGAGCCTGGGCACAACACTGAAAAGTTGTCATTACTAGAATACTGTTTTCTCTTATTCACTTAACAAAGGGTGACATGACTTTAATTACTGAAACTGAAAGTACATACCAAGCCCCAAATTATAGTTACACCAAACTTGGGAGCAAGGGATAGAGAGATTAAATGTCCTTAGTACATATCACAGAGGAATAGGTGACAAGTCACTCTCCTCATCTTTTATATCATAATACAATGTAAAGTACAATTTATACAAGCAACAAAGCCAGCTTAGTTACATCACAGAAAGAATACACAGTTGGTATGGATGGTTTTATTCTACAACATGAGATGTAAAAAAAGTCACATTTCTTTCCTTTCTCTAAATCATATTTTATCTGCTCCAAACTTGTTAGCCTACTAAGTTTAAGGGAAATTCAATCTCTGTTATTTGGATACCTCTTCCCATCCCAAAGTTATATGCTACGTGGTGACATCTTGTGCAGTCCAGAATATCTAGGAGAATTCTCTGGTCTTTCCTCCACTTTAGTAGCTACTCATATAGTCAC
>NW_017731364.1:1613772-1617126 GCF_001890085.2 Hipposideros armiger | reverse complement strand
TCAGTTCAGCAATAGCACACACCACATTACATTGACTTGAGCCTGGCTCAGTTATATGGATGCACTTAACAGCAAGGTAAGCTAGGAAATGTAGTTAGCTGTGTGCCGACAGAGTGTGAACAGCCACCCCTCTACTTACTCATATACTTAAAAATATTAAAAAATGAGCTCCAGTTAAGATGGCAGAGTAGGTAAATGCTGTGCTTACCTCCTCTCACAACCATATCAAAATTACAACTAAACTACAGAACAACCATCACTGAAAATTGCCTGAAGTCTACCTGAACAAAAGCCCTGCAACTAAGGACATATAAAAGAAGCCACCTCGAACTCAGTAGGCGGTGTGGAGACGGGGAATGGGCTGGTCCCACACTTGCGCGTGACCATTAAAAATCAGGAGGGATATTTCGGCTGCAGAGGTCTTCCCCACAGAGGAGTGAGAAGTCCCAGGCCCACACCTGGCTCTCCAGCCCAGGGTTTCAGTGCCAGGAAGAGAAGTCCCCATAACTTCTGGCTCTGAAAACCAGCAGAGATTGTGGCTGAGTAAGACAGAGGGTGGCTAGAGTCCCAGGTGATCCTCTTAAAGGGCCCACACTCAGATTCACTGAGAGACTCACTCACTCTGAGTTCCAGTGCTGGGGCAATAGCTGAAAAGTCACCAGGGACATACAGAGAGGAACTGAATTATCTGGCTTCAGGATGAGGGCTGGAGGGGCAGCCTTCTCTTGGACAGAGAGGCTGGCAGAAGGCATTGTTTCTTTGTTGAGCTCTCCTTTCCTGGTGTGCAGACACAGGTGGTCACCATATCTGAGTCTCCGTCAACCTGGCTAACATCATTCGTTTGCTCTGATTCCCTGAAACCCCGTGCCATCCAACATACAGGCCCACCCAAGCTGCTTCTAGTGGCTTTTACGTACAAATGGCCTTCCTTGGCTCATGCTGCAGACTTACCTAAAATCTCTCAAAGGTTCACAAAACCCAAACAAGCAACATCTTGCTTTGGCATGTCCCATACTTCTGGTTGAGCAGCCCAAAGCCTGGCACTAGTGACAGCCAGCCTAGGTTCCCGGCTTGGCCTCTTGAAGCACCTCCAAGCCCAATGTGGTGGTGGCCATCTGTGGATTGCTTTGTGGCTCATGCCAGGTGGCCCCGGGCAGGTCATAGGCTGTGGCTAAACTTAGGCTGCATTTGTTTTGTGGTGGGTTCCCTCTGAGGAGGCCCCAGGGCTGGCACACCAGAGGGCCAGCTTCAGATCCAGTGGAGCATCAGCTGGTCACCTCCAGGGACGACACACCGAAAGTGCACACTGGGCAGGCACCAGAGCCCTGCTAAAGCAAATCCTGCTCTATAGGGTCAACCTCTGCACAACAGCTCCTTCACTGTAGTCATGGCCAGTCCTCACAACCAATCCGCCTGAGGGTCAATCCCTCCACTGACGTGCAAGAGCAACCAAGGCTCAATTACAACAGAACCCACAAAATGGCACACCTGTAGTACCCAGCTTAGGTGACCAGGAAATGCGCCACTGACCCACAGGACACCTACTACCTAAGGCTGCTCTAGTAAGACTGGGAAACATAACAGCTCTACCTAATCCATAGAANAGTACCCAGCTTAGGTGACCAGGAAATGCGCCACTGACCCACAGGACACCTACTACCTAAGGCTGCTCTAGTAAGATTGGGAAACATAACAGCTCTACCTAATCCATAGAAACAAACACAGGGAGGCAGCCAAAATGGGGAGACAAAGAAACACATCCCAAATAAAAGAATAGAACAAAGCTCCAGGAGAAGAACTAAACAAAATGGAGACAAGCAATCTACCAGATGCAGAGTTCAAAACACTGGTTATAAGGATTCTCAATGATCTCAGGGAGAGCTTCAACAAAGAGATAGGAAATACAGAAATGGAAATAGAAAACATAACAAAGAATCATTCAACAATAAGAATATAATAACTCAAATGAAAAATACATTAGAGGGAATCAACAGTAGATTAAATGAAGCAGAGGATCAAATCAGTGATATAGAAGATAAAGGAGCAGAAAATATACAATCAGAATAGCAAAAAGAAAAAAGAATCCAGAAAAATGAGGATAGTTTAAGAGACCTCTGGGACAACATCAAGTGTAACAACATTCTCATCATAAGGGTACCAGAAGAAAAAGAGAGAGGGCAAGGAATTGAAAACCTATTAGAAGAAATGATAATGGAAAACTTCCATAACCTGGTGAAGGAAATAAATATACAAACCCAGGAAGTGCAGAGAGTCCCAAAGAAGATGAACTCAAACAGACCCACACCAAGACACATCGTAATTAAAATGCCAAAGGTTAAAGACAAAGAGAATCCTAAAAGCAGCAAGAGAAAGGCAACTAATAACTAATAAAGGTGTTCCCATAAGATTGTCATCTGATTTCTCAACAGAAATGTTGCAGGCCAGAAGGGATTGGCACGGAATATTCAAAGTGATGAAAAGTAAGGGTCTACAACCAAGACTACTCTACCCAGCAAGGTTATCATTTAAAATTGAAAAACAGATAAAGAACTCCCCAGACAAGGAAAAGCTAAAGGAGTTCATCACCAAACCAGTATTACAAGGAATGTTAGAGGGATTTCTTTAAGATGGAAAAAAAAAAGATAAAAAATATGAATAATAAAATGGCAGTAACTTCATATCTATCAACAATTACTTTAAAAATAAACAGATTAAATGCTCCCATCAAAAGATAGGGTGGCTGAATAGATAAGAAAACAAGACCCTTACATATGCTGCCAGAAGAGACTCCCTTCAGATTGAAAGATATACACACTGAAAGTAAAGGGATGGAAAAAAGATATTTCATGAAAATGGAAAAAAAAAAGCTGGGGTAGCAATAGTTATACCAGACAAAGTAGACTTTAAAACAAAGCCTACAACAAGAAACAAAGAAGGACCTAGTAATCCCACTTCAGTGTATTTATCTGAGGAAATTCAAAACGCTACTTTGAGGGGATGTGTGCATCTATATGTTCATTGTAACATTGTTTACAATGGTTAAGATGTGGAGGCAGCCTGGTGTCTGTTGATGGATGACTGGATAAAGATGAAGTGGTACATATATCCAATGGAATATTGCTCTACCTGGGAAGGGAAGGGGTTCTTGCCATCTGCGGTGACACGGATGGATCTGGAGGGTTTGTGCTGAGTGGAGTATGTCAGACAGAGAAAGACAGATGGCAATGTGATTTCACTTATATGTGGAATCTAAAGAACAAAATGAACAAACAAACAAAACAGAAACAAACTCACAGATATAGAGAATATTTGATGGTTGCCATATGGGGTAGGTGGAAAAGGGGAAGTGATTAA
>NW_017731364.1:1607202-1612985 GCF_001890085.2 Hipposideros armiger | reverse complement strand
AACAGGAAGAACTGATGGAGTAGAAGAGGAGAATGACAGGATACTCAGGACAGGGAAAGGGAAAGGATGTTCATAGATTAATTACACCTGTTGCTTTCCTTTTCTCTACCTTATTCATTTCTGCCTTTATCTTTAATACCTTCTTTTTTGTATTTTTTGGTTTGCTTAATTTTTGTCATTTTATTGAGTGGAAAACTGTATTTGTTTTCATTTTATTGATATAAATGTTTATAGTTATGAATTTTCTCGGATCTCTGCTTTAAATGTATCCCATAAATCCTGTATCCCAAAAATTCTGTAGTATTTTTATCACTGTATTTTAGAAATTCTATAATTTTATTTTATTTTTCCCCCCTTATTGAAGAGTTGTTTAATAGAAGGTGTTTTGATTTTCAAATGTTTTCTTTGTGGCCTTATATCAGGATCAATTTTTGTAGATGTTCCATGTGTGCTTGAGAGGAAGATGAATCCTCTAGTATTGGGATGCATATTTCAGTGCATATCCATTAGCTCTTCCTTATTATGTTGTTTAGGCCTTGTATAACCTTATGGATATGTTGTCTGTTTTGTTCTGTCTATACTGAAAAGGGTGTTTTAAAATCTCCTCTGTAAGTATATTTCTGACTCCTCGTATCTCCTTTAGTTGTCTGCCTTAAAAAGTTGGTTGTTAAGTTATTTGGAGCATTTATTTATAACTATCATATCTTCATTGTGAAATGTAACTTTTAGTATTAGAAAGTGTTCCTTTTTATGTTTAATGCTTTATGGCTTGAAATAATCTGTGTCTGATATCAAGACTGAAAACCCTTGCTGTTGTTTCCATTTGCTTGGTACAATTTTGCCAATTCCTTTATTTTTAGGCTTTCTGAATCACTTTGTTCTAGATTTTTCTCTGGCATACTGTATATAGTTGGTTCTTACCTTGTGAGTCAAATTGAAAATCTTTTTCTTATATTAGGTGAATTGATACNAACGAAAATAATTTTATGGTTGGGGGTCACCACAACATGAGGAACTGTATTAAGGGGTCACAGCATTAGGAAGGTTGAGAACCGCTGTTCTAGATGAAGGTCATCCTGGCTTCCTGGTGCCTGTCATCCGGCCATTGCTCAAGGAGCTCAAACCATATTAGGAGTTATTCATGTCCCCTAAATAAGAAATTCAGGGACAGATTTTATAATTGTCATTGTCAGATGCAGAAAGTACAACACAGAGCAAGAAAACTGAAAGTCTGGGAATAAAAACTATGCTTACAGTGGAGAAGTCATGGCAGAGATGTTTTCCGGTATCTGTTACTTCCACCCTCTCCAGCCCAGGTCTAACATCTTTATGCCATTTAAGTTAATAAATACCCAGGTCTCCAAGGGATGGAGTGTGGGACAGAGTTCATATTGGTGACAATCATTTCACAGACAGAGATGGAGCCGGATGTGGGGTCCAAATCCGACTGTTAGGAAACGCTGTCTCCACTCTCCAGCGGAGCAGACTGGCCCCACCCTTCCATGGGTTTGTGTTGCTTTGCTACCATCTCTTACTTCGCTGCCCTGTGGTTTGGAATCTATACAACAGTTGCATGTGTGTGCGCGCCCACGCTGCTCTGCTTGCTTTCCATCTGCCCCATATGATTTAGAGGCAAATGCCAGCTTTGTGATTGAAAGGCCACCTGGAGTCTGATCCCACCTGTAGAGATTAGGACGTTGATTTGTTTGCTTTAACCATACTCACTCTAAAAAGCTTTTTTGTTTTTTATCCTTCTTACTTTTTGAGAGAAGGCTATGGATTTATTTTTAATGCACTCCTTCTAAGTTCAGTACTTAAATTCTGTTTCACCAGCTCCGTCTCTCTCCTCCTCCCATCCCCACATATGGTATGCATATGCAGACATGAGCATTGAGGCCTTTGTTGGTTCGAGGGAAAGATACTGTGGTCTCTGAGCTTTGCTCATTCCGTTCTCTCTGCAGGAACACCTTTCCCACCCTTCTAGACCTGGCTCACTCATCCACATTGATCAGTCCTCAGTCTGATCTCATTTCTNACAGGCAGTCATTATATCTGAGTCTCCATCAACCTAACACACTTCTTTTTCCCTGCCCCTGGTGATTCCCTGAGACCTGGCCCCATTCAACTTTCAGGCACACCCAAGCTGCTGCCTCCAGTGGCTTTTCTGTACAAACACCCTGTCTTGGCTCATGCTGTGTACTTTTCCTAAAAATCTCTCAAAACCCAAACAACTAGCATCTCGTTTCAGTGTATCCCATACCTCTTGCTGAGTAGCCCCAAGCTTGGCACTAGCCACAACCAGCGTTGGTTTGTGGCTTGACCTCACAAGGCATCTCCAAGTCCAGCATGGGTGGCAGCCATCTGTGAATTGCTTTGTGGTTCATGCCAGGTGACCTCAGGCAGGGTGTAGGCTGTGGCTGAACTTGGCCTGAGACAAGACCACTCCCAGGAGGTTCTGGGAACTGGCACATCTAGAAGCCAGCTTTAAACCCAGCCAGAGAAATACCTGGCCACTTCCAGGGACAACACACCCAAAGGACAAACTGGACAGGCTCTGTAGGGTCAGCTCCTGCATCACAGTTCCTCCACTGTAGTCATGGCCAGTAATCACAACTAATCAGTCTGAGGGTGAATTCCTCTCATTGACATGCAAACAGCAACCAAGTCTCAACTACAATAGGAGGGCACACACAACCCACACAAGGGACGCACCTGGATCATCTGGCTCTGGTAAGGGAGACTGTGCCATTAGGGCTCACAGAAAACCTTTCTACAAAGACCAGGAGTCATAGCAGCCCTACCTAACATGTAGAAACAAACACAGGTAGGCAGCCAAAACGGGGAGACAAAGAAACGTGTCCCAAATGAAAGAACAAAACAAAGCTCCAGAAAAAAAAAACTAAACAAAATGGAGACAAGCAATCTACCAGACACAGAGTTTAAAACACTGGTTATAAGGTTACTCAATGATCTCAGGGAAAATTTCCCTGAGATAGAAAACATAAAAAAGAACCAGTCAGAAATAAAGAATACAATAACTGAAATCAACATTAGATTAGATGAAGCAGAGGAATGAATCAGTGATTTAGAAGAAATATAGCAGAAAACACCCAAACAGAACAGCAAAAAGAAAAAAGAATCCAAAAAAATGAGGATATTTTAAGGGNATAAGACAGATTATTTATTATCCCAGGCCCTGAGATTTCCAAAATGCCTGCCAGCGAGCGTGGCTGCCTTTTTGTCCAGCTAAAATCAGTTATTTTGGGGAGGAGAAAGGGAAAATAGATACTGGAAGACAAATAGCAGTAACTGCCTCACTCTCTCTCCCATTGTTGATTTTCACCCTATTGCTATAGGATTTCCCAGTGTTCCAAATTCTCATTTGTATGATGAAGGCTTCCTGCCATTTAATGAACAGGTAAAAATCATACTAGGAGGAGTGACGTTTATTTTATTTAAATAATCATTTTACTTAGTTCCAAGTAGTTTGGTTTTCTTTGTCTTCCTTGAATGAAACTTCTTTGCACTTACTTCCTTTTGCATTTCCATATTTCCTCACAAGGTGGCAATGAATGCCTTGTTGTGGTTGTCAGTGGCTGTGTGGAGGCTCAGCTTTGTTTCTTTGGTGCTTCTTCCTCTTAAGACTGACATTCAACAGCAGGTGGTGCTCCCTGTTAACCTGGGTGGTGGGGAGGGCCTCTTTGGTGGTCAGTATTTGAATTAACTAAAATACAAGAAAACTCCACCTACCTTTCTCCATTTAGGTATGAAAAGCTTTATTTTATAATTAATGATAAAAGGTAAAATCATTAAATGGTGTAATTCTAATGAATATTTTAGGGTGTTTTGTTTGGTTCCTTAAAGCGTTTTAGCCATTCCCTTGGCAAATATTGGTTATACAATTAATACAGTGTTATAGTGCATTTAAATTTAGCCTTACTAGAGATGCAAATTCTCTTAATTTAAGTTTCTCTGGAAATTCCTGTGGCTGTGAAACTGCAAAGAGGAAGAATCTCGGGTGATAGCTGATAGTATCCTGATCTAAGTTGTTTTCAGTCAACATAAAGAGATAGCTCAATCATTTTGTCAAAGCTTGGTATCTTTATTTTAAACTTTAAATTCTTTTTTTTTAACTTTATTGGGGAACAGTGTCTGTTTTCCCAGGACCCATCAGCTCCAAGTCAAGTTGTTGTCCTTCATTCTAGTTGAGGGGCGGGGGACGCAGCCCACCATCCCATGAGGGAGTTGAATCGGCAACCTTGTTAAGAGTATACGCTCTAACAAACTGAGCCATCTGGCTACCCACTGGCAGTTCAGCAGCAGCTCAGCTCAGGTCATTGTCTTTAATCTAGTTGCAGAGGGCAGCACCTCACTGGCCCATGTGGGAATTGAACTGGCAGCCCTGTTGCTCAGAGCTTGTGCTCTAACCAACTGAGCCATCCAACCGCCCCGCAGTTTCATTTCTTAACGATTGGTCTCTGAGAACCTAAGACTTACATTAACAGCTCTCATAGAGACTTGCATAGTAAAACCACAATGCTGGCCTACTCTTTACATGATAAAAATAGTCCTGTTTGCTCAATAGCACNTGTTGTTCACCATCTTAGCTGTAGATGGCGCAGCGTCACTGGCCCTCATGTGGGATCCGAACCAAGGCCCTGCTGCTCAGAGCTGGCCTCCCAAGCCAACTTCTAACCAACACACCACTCAGCCGGCCCTCTTCTTTCATCTTTTAACTTGCACTATTTCTATATATTATTCTTCTATCCTATGTAGTGTTAGACTTACCACTAAATATATTAAGTTAATCCCTTTGCTGAAGTTTCTCCAAGTTATCTTTTGATTGATTCTTTAATAGATTCTTCAACAAGGACTCATAGGTGCAGAATTTCCTGAGCTTTTACATGTTTATAACTTTTTATATTGCTTTGATACTTGAAAGCCACCTTGTCAGGACATAAATTCTTTTTTTTAAAAAGATTTTTATTAAAAATATAGCTAACATACAATATTATATTAATTCCAGTTGTACACCATAGTTATTTAACATTTATATACCTAAAGAAGTGATCACCATGAAAATTCTAGCAACCATCTGACACCATACTATGTTATCACAATATTATTGACTCTATTCCCCATGCTGTACATTACATCCCTATGACTTATTAATTTTAACATCTTATTCCCCTTCACCTTTTGCCCACCTTTTTAATTTTTCAATTACAGTTGACATTCCATAAATTTTATATTAGCTTCAGGTGTACAGCATAGTGGTTAGACATTTATATAATTTAAGAAGTTATCTCCCTGACTAATCTAGTACCCATCTGATACCATACATAGTTATTACAATATTATTGACTATATTCCTTATGCTATACCCTACATTTCCGCCCCCACCCCATGATTACTTTGTAACAACCAATTTGTACTTCTTGATCCCTTCCCCTTTTTTACCCACACCCCCAAACCCCCTCCCGTCTGGCAACCATCAAAATGTTCTCTGTATCTATGAGTTTGTTTCTGTTTTGTTTGTTTGTTTTGTTCTTTAGATTCCACATAAGTGAAATGACATTGCATCTGTCTTGCTCTGTCTGACACTCCACTAAGCACAATTTCCTCCAGGTCCATCCATGCCACCACAGATGCAAGAATCTGAGCAATATTCTGTTGCATATGAGGTGTGATCAAAATATATGGGAATGTTTAAGTTAAAAGTAATTTATTACCATAAAAGACACATGGCCATTAATCCCCCTTAAAATACACCCCCTCACTTC